>NC_088387.1:59634444-59956666 GCF_037993035.2 Macaca fascicularis
CAGCTGCAGGGTCTTGTTTTGTGGGAAGGGGAAAAGCAAAGCTGCTCTGAGGGAATGCTAAAAATGTGCTCAGCAGAGAGGCTCCGGGCTGGGAGAGGAAGGTGAGGCGGGAGCCTGTAAACAAAAGGCCACGGTCCTGAGAAATCCAGGAAGGGCTGGTCGGAGGTGGGGCGCGAACAGCACTGGCTGCAGCCTGTGCCAGACCAGCCAGGCACCCTGTTTACAGTACTGGTCACACCGGGGCAACCAGAACCAGGGCCTGCTGAATTCTTTACCTCCTAGGTGACTGAACGGAGCCAGGAGGAGCCGATCTGGTCCCCTTGGCCTTCGTGCCAGCTGGCCTCTCCCGAGGTTAATAATTCAGGCCTCTCCAGCCAGTGGGCCCAGGGCCTGCATCAGGGCTGTGAACTGTGGTTTCTGTTTCCCTGGCTGCCTCCCCACACTCTGAGCTTATCTAGGCCGACAGTGCTGCCAACGAGACGACCCTCCTCAGCCACCCACCAGCGGGGACATCCTGCCTGACCTTCAGCCTGCCCCAGCCTGTTTCCCATGCCCACAGAGAGGGCGGGTATCCCCCAGCTCCTCTGGTTACTGTTCTCTGGCAGCCGCCCAATCCCTGCCCTGAGCTGCTGGATTCACACCTCACCGGGCACAGTTCAAGGAAGGGAAGCTCTCATTGCCCTCCCTCCTCCATGCCCTTCTCATGCTTCGCTTGCAATCCTGTGCCCCAGGTGCCTCTACTCCCAGACCTGGACTCACTGGTAAGTGGGGGCCAGCATGGCAGAGAGCGGGAATACAGCTGCTCCTCTTGCTCCAGACCCCGAACTCTGTTCACAATTGTCGAGAAAGCTCCAGACCACTAACATGATGGTATGGGTAAGAACCTGGGTGACAGCTCTGTGGCCTGAGTGTCTGGACAGGGCAGAGAAGGATCCTGGGAGACCTCATTCCCCCTGGGTGGGTTCCTGGCATTCCTGTCATGGGCTTGAGCCAGAAAAAGTGACCATTGAAAGAGCCTCCACCTCAGACACAGGCTAGGGCAGATGGTCAGTTCAGCAACCCACCCTCCCTGGGTTCTGGGCTTCCCCCAGTACACCAGCTGGGGACAAGCAGGGTCTGAACAAAACAAGAGGAGGTCCCTGATGGTGGAACTTCTCACGGGGAGCTGAAGTAGGGCTGCTGCTGTGGTGGGGCTCACACGGAGGAGGCAAGAAGCCTTCTGCCTTGGCAAATGTAATCGCCAGGTAGCAGGGATTCTGGTAGGTGGCAGGCAGCTTGGGGCCTTCAGAGAAAGCTGGAGAGCCCCGGACAACAGCCAGGAGAAATCTGGGAATGTAGAGGAGACAGCAGTCCTTAAAGGACCCCAGATTGGGCAACAGGAGCTGAAGTTTCAAAGTGACTGAAAGTTTCTCTACCTCTTCAGTGGGAAGAGCCTAGAAGACTGCTTTGCTGACTTTGGCACTCAGACAGAACCTCCTGGATAAGAGGCAGGGAAAATACCTCTTACATAACCTCAACTTTTCGAAAGCCAGAGCATGCCACTGATACATAAGGAGATTGCTTTGATCTGAGAGTGCTCCAGAGCTAGTCTTCTTCTCACTAGGGATGAATGGAAAAACACAGTTTTTCCTCTGCTCTCATGCCACAAGCATGAGCACAGAAAACCTGGGTGACCAGATGTGTGGGGATTTCTCTCCACCAATAAGCAGGCAAGCAAGCAATTCCACATCTAATGCCAGCTGTTCAATTCTGGCACGATTTACCTGGAGATAGTGTCAGATCCCACAGGTTGAGGGTTCATCCTCACAAGACTGCCCCCCAACTTCCAAGCCCTGTTATTATAATCGCCTGACAGGTTCCTCCCACCCACTGCACAGACAAAACCAATTCACTGAGACCATGGTCCTGCAGTAAAGAAATAGCTTAATTAATGCAAGGCCAGACACAGGAAACAACTGGTGTTATCACTCTAATCAGTCTCCCTGAGGGCTCGAAGGTTAGGGTTTGTCAAAGATAGTTTGGTGGCCAGAGAACTAGAGAATGGGTGCTGCTGATTGGTTGGGGATGCAATCATAGGGGTGTGGAAAACGGTTCTTGTGCCCTGAGTCATGAGTTACAAGTCTCAGTGGGGTCAGTTGGTTTCCAGAATGTGAAAGTCTGAAAAAGATCTCAAAAGACCAATCTTAGGTTCTACTATAAGAGCAACTGAGGAAGTTGCAAACCCTGTGACCTCTGGCCACATGACTCCTGAGCAGCAAAGGATTATAGAAACTATGGCTATATTTTAGCAGAATTCAGTCCTCTCCCATAATCCTAATTAGTCTTGCCAAGGCAGTTTCAGTCCCCAAACAAGGAGGGGATATGTTTTAGGAAGGGACTATTATCATCCTTGCTTCCAAATTAAACTATAAACTAACTTTCTCCCATGGTTAGCTCAGCCTATGCCCAGGAATGAGTGAAGACAGCCAGCCTATGAGGCCAGAAGCAAGATGGAGTCAGCCATGTTAGATTTCTCTCATTGTCACCATCTTTGTAAAGGTGATTCATTATTTTGCCTGTGCTTCTTGCCAACTGGCTGTTGATCCAGGTTCCCATGCCCCTCTCCTTGGGTTCAATTAATTTGCTAGAGTGGCTCACAGAACTCAAGGAAACACATTTACTGGTTTTTTATAAAGCTGATTACAAAGGATACAAATGAAGAGATACATAAGTTGAGGTATGGAGTGTGGAGCTTCCGTGCCCTCTCGGTGTTCACCACCCTCCCAGAACCTCCTCATGCTCAGCTGTCCAGAAGCTCTCTGAACAAGAACCTTTCAGGTTATTATGGAGGCTTCATTACACAGGCACGATTAAGCCATTGGCCTTTGTTGCCTAACCCAACATTTAGCCCCTCTCTCCTCCAAATGAAGAGATGCATAAGGTGAGGAATTGTGGGGAGGGCTGAAAGTTCCATCCCTCTAATCCTGCCTTGGTCTTTTTGGTGACCAGCCCCCATCCTGAAGTTAGGTAGGGGCTGCCAGCCGTGGGTCAACTCATGAGCAAACAAAAAGACTTTGGAGTTCCCAAGGATTTTAGGAGTTGTATGTTAGGAGGCTGGAATAAGACTCTCTCCAGATAGATAGATAGATAGATAGATAGATAGATAGATAGATAGATAGATAGATAGAGAGATATATAATTTTTTTTTTTTTTTGAGACAGAGTCTCACTCTGTCGCCCAGGCTGGAGTGCAGTGGCTGGATCTCAGCTCACTGCAAGCTCCACCTCCCGGGTTCACGCTATTCTCCTGCCTCAGCCTCCCGAGTAGCTGGGACTACAGGCGCCCGCCACCTTGCCCGGCTATTTTTTTGTATTTTTTAGTAGAGACGGGGTTTCACTGTGTTAGCCAGGATGGTCTCGATCTCCTGACCTCATGGTCCACCCGTCTCGGCTTCCCAAAGTGCTGGGATTACAGGCTTGAGCCACCGCACCTGGCCGATATAATTTTTTTTAGATGGAGTCTTGCTCTGTCACCCAGGCTGGAGTGTAGTGGCACAATCTCAGCTCACTGCACCCCTCTGCGTCCCAGGTTCAAGCGATTCTCCTGCCTCAGCCTCCCGAGTAGCTGAGACTACAGGCACCTACCACCACGCCTGGCTCATTTTTGTATTTTTAGTAGAGATGGTGGGGTTCACCATGTTGGCCAGGCTGGTCTCAAACTCCTGGCCTCAAGTGATCCACCTGCCTCAGCTTCCCAAAGTGCTGGGATTACAGGCATGAGCCACTACACCCGGCCCAAATATATATTTTACAATATTATACTAGGCCTCTTCTCTTCATTAGAGAGGCTCCCCTACCCTGAGCACCTAGGGACCAGGCCTGTGCTGGTCCTTCATGCTCCCTACCACAGCCTCCTGAGGTGGGAATTAGCACCCTGGGACAACTGGAACTCCAAGATTAAGTAAACCCAAACCATTTGTCTCCACCTTGTCTTTCTGCCAATGATCTTTTGGACTCACATGTAAGTTGCCCCATGTCCCTGTTAAAAGTAATTTTGAAGCCAATCACAAAAGGCCACATATAGCATGATTCCATGTGTATGAAATGTCCAAAACAGGCAAATAGATAGAGACAAAAAGTAGATGAGTTGTTGCCTATAGCTGGGGGATGGTTGAGGGATGGGTGACCTAAAGGGTACAGGGTTTCTTTTTGAAGTGATGAAAATGTTCTAAAATTGATTATGAAGATGAATAGGCAACTTTGTGACTGTACTAAAAAACACTGAATTGTGTACTTTAGAGGGGTGAATTGTAAATTATATGTCAATAAGGCTGTTAGAAGAAAAACCCATGATTCTGGCAGATTTTGACCCATAAGATGATGTGCATTTGCCATATTACATGTGGATATACGTGGTGTCTCTGTGTCCACGCAGGTGGGAAAGGCCTCAGAGACCCATCTGGGATCTCCCCTGCCCACTCCAGCTGTGAGCATGGAAGGGAAATGAGCTATTGGGTTGTCAAGAATGTGACAGGAAGGAATCAGCAGAGGCTCTAGGTGGAGGAAGGAAGCCTTGCACCACACCTTGCACCGCAGCCCAGATTTAGGCTCCCAGAGCTATAGGCTCACACTGGGCTGGTAGTGAAATGGTGGTGCTGTGAGGCCTCCATTTCCGTAGAGAAGTCAACAGAAGATCTCTTAAAGTTGTACCTCCTCCTCTCTCAGGAGGGTGCCAGGGCCTCTGGGCGGTCTCCCTAGAGGTAAGTGCGCCTTAAGATATTAATTACCTTTGCTGTGTGGGCATGGGATGGCCACAGCTCTTGGGCTGGTAAGCTCAGGCCACTAGCAACCTATCCAGGGCTTTGAATTTTCTACAGTAAGCCATGTAATGCTGAGAGGTGAAAATGGATGGCTGACATGGTTGCCTTGCCCAGTGGTTCTCAAAGGGTGTTCCTAGGACCAGCAATATCAGCATCACTTGGGAACTGTTCAGGAATACAAATGCTCAAGCCATCCCAGACCTATCGAATTGGAAACTCCAGGGGTAGGGCCCAGGAATCTGTGTTTTAACAAGCCATCCAGGGGAGTCCGATGGACCTGAAAGTTTGAGAACCATGATACAGAATTTGAGGTCCCTGAGGCAGAGGGACACATGCTGGTTCTGGATTGCATCCCCAGCACTAGCAATGTCTGCTATAAGAGGCAGTCATGAAGATTTTGTCGAATAAGTGAACGAATGAATGGTTTAGCTTATTTGTCAAGGACTACTTCTCTCTAACCAGCTACCAACAAGAACATTTGCAAGCTGATAAAAAGAGAAGGGTGTGGGTATATCTGATCATTCACTCCAGCTTCTTGTTGGCTCCGTTTAATCTCTGAATTATTAAGCAGGACTCATGGCCCATTTCACGTTTTCTTTCTAGAGATGAGGCCCTGGCTCTTTGACAATTTGTTTTTTTCTAACCTCCAGAAACAAAAGCACTTTCCATTTGATTTCAGAATCAAGTTCTCCCACTATGTCATTCTGACCCTGGAAGGAAAAGGAGGATGCAGCTAGAAGGATGTTTTTGCATGTTCAAGTTCAAATGTACTCAAATTATTAAACATCTGGCTCTCAGGAGAACCAAGAAATACAGGCCAAGCACTTCTTAGAAATCCTGGGGAATGGACAGGTTACGCATAGCAAATAATAGGCCCATTTCCCATTCAGTCAGCCAGTGGCCAGAGGCTGGGTGGAGCTTGGTGCCTTCTCTCCTTGGTTTTGGATTATGGGCTGACTTTCAGATTCTCTGAAACTGCCACCTCCCTCAAATTCCCCAAAGCCAGGATTCCTTTGGGCTCACACCTCCCAAAACCAGCTGCTCTGTCACCCAATGCGGTGCCCTTTCTCCTGTAACCACATACATTCTAGCTGGTGAGAGACTGGCACCAGACAGACTGGGCACAGTGCCAGGACATTGAGGCGTCCTCTGTTTCAGGAGCTCCTGGCTCCCTGCCACTAGCCCCATCCCTCACGAGGTCACCACACTCAACTGACAGGCACTAATCACCCTCTGAGCCATCTCACCCACAATGGACATCCATCACCCTTTGTCCTTTAGAACCAGACTCCTGCAGCAGTCTAATAGAACAACCAGGCTAAGAAACTAACTGCCCCAGGCTGGGCGCTCTGGCTCACACCTGTAATCCCAGCACTTTTGGGAGGCTGAGGCGGGCAGATTGCTTGAGCTCAGGAGTTCGAGACCAGCATGGTCAGCATGGCAAAGCTGGGCACGGCAATATGTGCCTGTAGTCCCAGCTACTTGGGGGACTGAGGTAGGAGGACCGCTGGAGCCCCAGAAGGTGAGGCTGCAGTGAGCTGAGATTGCACCACTGCCTGGGTGACAAAGTGAGGCCCAACAACAACAACAAAAAAGAAAAAGTAACTGTCCCTTGTTTTCTGGGCTGTAGGCTCACAATGAAAAAAATGAACTATCCCTCTCCTCCTATTGGATAGCCAGGCCTCAAGTCCTAGGGCCTCAAGTCCCCTGACCAGAGAGGTGAAGGCTTTATTTTTACGAAGTGAATAAAGATCTGGTGGGATGGCTTGGAAGGAAGCTAGAGAGGGAAGCAGCTGAAGTGGAGGGAAGGATGAGGTGCGTGAGCCATCGGCCCTCTGCAGGCCTCATGACTCAGGGATCTGCACCCCAGGAGTGACACGTCCTGAAGGTCAGCGACTGTGGCACCAGAGGCAGTAGCCTGAGAACCTCTGCAAAGAAGTGTCCTAGCTTGGTTTGAAAGAGGAGGAGCCATGAGCATGAATGAGATCACAAGGGCTGTGGACAAATGGCATGAGGAGAAGCAGCCAATGCTGGACTGGAGACGGGGGCTCTTCCCTAAGACAGTGTAAGCCTGGGCATCACATGCACGCCTTGGGCCGAGTGGATGGAGAGGAGGGAGGAAATCCTAAACAATGACAGAGACTGATTTCCCACTAACCCTAGTGGGGGAGCAGATTAATTTGATTTGTCATTCCTCACACTTTGGGATTCTGAAGAATATTTCACCTCTCCAGTAGATTGTAAACTCCTAGAGACAAGGGACAGGTCTTTCACTTTTTACAGAATACCCCCTCCCTGGCACTTAACAGTGACAGGCACATCGTGGGCGATGGATTGACTCGGAGTGTATTATCATTTCTACATGGTAATTTTCTTCTCCTCATTCTCCTCCTCCTCTTCTACCGTTCATCTTCTTGCTATTCCTATCCCTACTCCTCTTCCTCTTCTACTTCTATTGCTTTTTAAATTAACTTTTTCAGGTATAATTTGCATACAATGGAATGTATCTTTTTACTGTGCAGTTCTATTACTTTTTAGACACTCACTCCATCACAGAACCCCCATCACAATCAAGTTAGAGAACATTTCCATCACCCACTGAGTTCCCTTGACTGTCTCCTTGCAGTCAATTCCTTCTCCCACCCCAAGCCTCTGGCAATTTCATATCAATAGACTCACACAGCATGTACTCTTTTCTGTATGGCTTTCTTTGCTTAGCATGAGGTTTTTGAGAAGTATCTATGTTCCTGCATGCATCAGCAGTTTGTTCATTTTTATTATTGAGTAGTAGCCCCTGTATTGAAACTGCCTTTGCAAAGACTATGACAGTGAGAGAAATATAACACAGCTGATTCCATCTTGCTTTTAGCCTTGCAGGTTGGCATCTTTGCTCATTCCTGTGCACAGGCCAAACTAACCGTGGGAGGAATTTAGTTTACAGTTTAACTTGGAAACAAAGATGATAATAGTCCCTCCCTACAACTAACCTCTGCCCCCTTGCTCAGGGACCAAAAACCAATGAAAAGCCATGAGATTAGGATTATGGGAGGAGACATGAACTCTGCTAAAATATAGGTATAATCCCTTCCCTCCCCTTCCCCTTCCTCTTCCCCGCCTCCACCTCTCCCTTTCACTCCCCTTCCCTTCCCTTCCTTTCTTTTTTGAAACCAGATGTCACTCTGTCACCCAGGCTGGAGTGCAGTGGTGCCATCACAACTCACTGCAGCCTCAACCTCCCAGACTTAAGCGATCCTCCTATCTCAGCCTCCTGAGTAGCTGGGAATACAGGTGTGCACCACCACACCCAGCTAATTTTTGTATTTTATGTAGAGGTGGCATCCCATCATGTTGCCCAGGTTGGTCTTGAACTCCTGTGCTCAAGCAATCCTCCCACCTCAGCCTCCCAGACTGCTGGGATTACAGGCATGAGCCATTGTGCCCAGCTATAGGTATAGTTTCTATAACTCCTTACTGCTCAGGAGTCACATGGCCAGAAGTCACAAGATTTGTGACTTCTTCATTTGCTCCAATAGATAACATCACTATTGTAGAACCTAAGATTGGTCTTCTGAGATGTTTTTCAGACTTTTCCATTCCGGAACCCAACTGATCCCACCTGGACTTGTGACTCATGACTCAACTGGTCCTGTGGCCCCCCACCCAGAGGCAGACTCAGTGCACAAGGACTGTTTTCCATACCCCTATGATAACATCCTCAACCAATCAGCAGCACTCATTCCCTAGTCCCTCACCCACCAAACTATTCTTTAAAAACCCTAACTTCTAAGCCCTTGGGGAGACTGATTTGAGAGATAACACCAGTCCTTCCACTAGGTGGTCTTGCATTAATTAAATCCTTTCTCTACTACAATACTATGGTCTCAGTGAATTGGTTTTGTCTGTGCAGTGGGCAGGAAGAACTTGTCAGGCAATTACAGTATGACTATACCATGGTTTGTTTATTCATTCCTCTGTTGATAGACATTTGGGTCATTTTCAGATTGGGGCCACTATAAATAATGCCATGAACATTCATGCATAAGTCTTTTCATGGGCATATGTTTCATTTCTCTTGGGTAAATACCTAGAAGTGCTAGGTTCCATGGTAAGTATATATTTAACTTAACTTTCTGAGAAACTGCCAAACTATTTTCCAAAGTGGTTATACATTTTGCATTTCTACCAGCAATGTATGAGGGTTCCAGTTGTTCCACATCCTTACCAGCAAGATTGACAGTTGGTTCTGTCAATCTTTTAATTTTAGTCATTCTAGTGGTTAGGTAGTGGTATTGTATTGTGGTTTTAATGTGCTTTCTTCTAATAAATAATGATGTTGAGCACCTTTTAGTATGTTTATTGATATATTTTCTTTTGAGATGGAGTTTCACTCTCGTTACCCAGGCTGGAGTATAGTTGTGCAATCTCAGCTCACTGCAACCTCTGCCTCCCAGGCTCAACCGATTCTCTTGCCTCAGCCTCCTGAGTAGCTGGAATTACAGGCATGCACCACTATGCTCGGCTAATTTTTGTATTTTTAGTAGAGATGGACTTTCGCCATGTTGGATAGGCTGGTCTCAAACTCCTGATCTCAGGTGATCCAGCCACCTCAGCCTCCCAAAGTGCTGGGATTACAGGCATGAGCCACCACACCCGGCCTTAAGTATTCATATATTTTATTTTGTGAAGTCTGGTCAAATCTTTTGCACACATACATACATACAAAACACACACATTTAAATGAAACAAGGTCTCACTATATTGCTGAAGCTGAACTTGAACTACTGGGCTCAAGCAATCCTCCCAACTCAGCCTCCCAAGTAGCTGGGACTATCGGCATGTACCACCATACCTGGCTCTATCCTGGTTCTTTTATTTGTTCTTACACAAGCAACTCTTGCTGTTGCATTCAAATAAGAAATGCAGAAAAACAGGCCGGGTGCGGTGGCTCAAGCCTGTAATTCCAGCACTTTGGGAGGCCGAGACGGGCGGATCACGAGGTCAGGAGATCGAGACCATCCTGGCTAACACGGTGAAACTCCATCTCTACTAAAAAATACAAAAAAAAAATAGCCTGGCGAGGTGGCGGGCGCCTGTAGTCCCAGCTACTCGGGAGGCTGAGGCAGGAGAATGGCATAAACCCGGGAGGTGGAGCTTGCAGTGAGCTGAGATACAGCCACTGCACTCTAGCCTGGGCGACAGAGCGAGACTCTGTCTCGAAAAAAAAAAAAAAAAGAAATGCAGAAAAACAAAATGGAAACAATCAAAATCCTACCAACTGACCAACTGGCAAAGGATTTTGACATTTCTCCAAAGAAGATAAATGACCAATAAGGATATGAGAAGATGCTCATTGTCAGTCATGAGGGAAATGCAAATCAAAATGACAGTGAGATGTCACGTTACATCTTCCATTAACAGGGTTGCTATTATAAAAATACAGAAAATGGTAAGTGTTGGCAATGACGGAACACTTGTAAAATGGTACAATGTAAAATGGTACAACTACTGTGGAGAACAGTTTGAGGATTAGACAAAAAATTAAACACAGAATTACTATATGATCCTGCAATTCCACTCCTAAGTATAAACCCAAAAGAACTGAAATATATGTTCACATAAAAATTGTATTCAAATGTTTATGGGAGCATTATTCATGATAGCCAAAAAGTACACACAACTCAAATGTCCATCATCTGATGAATGACTAAACAAAAATATGGCAATGTAACATTATTTGGCAATAGAAAGGAATAAAGTACTAACATGCTACAATGTGGATGAGCCTTGAAGACATTATGCTAAAAGAACTCAGACATGAAAGGTCACATATTGTATGATTCCATTTACATGAAGTGTCCAGAATAGGCAAATCTATAGAGACAGTATGTAGGTTAGTGGTTTCCAAGGATTTGGGAGAGAAGTGACTACTAATGGATATGGGGTTTCTTTTTCAGGTTATGAAAATGTTCTTTCATGATGAAAATGGAATGAGATAGTGATGATCGTTGCACAACTCTGTGAATATACTAAAAACCACTGAATTGTATACATTAAAGTGGTGAAGTTTATGTTATGTATCAACTAAAAGCACATCCTATCCACTGACCAATCATAAGCAATTAATACGAAGATAGACATTGTCTTCCATGTTGCTATAACAGAATATGACAGACTGGGTAATTTATAATGAACAGAAATTTATTGGCTCACAGTTCTGGAGGCTGGGAAATCCACGATTGAAGGGCTGGCATCTGGTGAGAGTTTTCTTGCTGCATCATCCCATAGTGGAAGGTGAGAGAGTTAGAAAGAGACAAAAAGGGATTGAACTCATCCTTCTATAGGGAATCCACTCCAATAATAATGAACCTACTCCTGTGGTAATAGCATAAATCCATTCATGAGGACAGAACCTTCATGACCTAAACACCTTTTGAAGATCCCACCCTTCGACACCTCTACATTAGGGATTAAATTTCTAACACATGAACTTTGGGGGATACATTCAAACCATAGCAGATATATTTCCAGGTCCATATTAAACAAATATGTACTTTTAGGTATATACTATTCATATTATTTGTTAGCCTGCATTGTCACATTTTTTGAATATCAACCCATGTCAATAAATACATATCTATATCATCTACATTTATGGCTATATTATTCAGTTATATAGTTAAAGCAATTATTTAGCCAATTTATCATTGTTAGATGTTTAGGCTATTTCTAATTTTCTGGTATTAATCAACAGCACCCTTGAATATTCCTTTTGGTTTACTTTTCTAATTATTCCCTTAAGATACGTTTCAAGAAAGAAGACTGCTGGATTTTTAAGATATTAAGAAATTGTCAAATTGGCCCCCAGAAGTATGTGTGATTTACCTGCCCACTCAGAAGAGTGAGGGAATGCAAGCCCCCAAATCATCTTCAACACTGGACATTTTAACTCATTTTCATCTTTGCTTCTTTATAGGTGGAAAAGTGGAACCACATTCCTGTTTGACTTGACAGCTTTTCCTGCCTGCCTTTTTCTTCCTCACCAAGATAATTGGCTGCCGTGTTGTCCCACTTTGTTTTCAAGAGCCCCCAGCCTTCCTGAGCCACCTTCTCTTTGAAGGGAGATCTGTATTTACCAAACATCTGTGTATTTATTGAATATCTGATTTATTTTATTGTATATTGAATACTTCTATATTTATTTTAAATGATTAAATATCTGTATTGTTGTACCCTAATTTACTCTTCACAATACCCTAGGAGGTAGGTATGATACCCCTTGTACAGATAAGAAAACTGTCTCAGAGATTGTTGAAGCTATAAGTGGCAGAACCAGAGTTGAAATCCAAGGCTGCCTCATTCTAAAGTCCCCACTCTTTCCATTCAGACATGGGATCATGGCTATGGCTATTTATCTTTTTCCTGACCTTTTTTGAAATCATCCTTCCTAAAGTCTAGTGTGTAGTGACTATAAACATTTCACATGTTTTTCCCTAGATATTACACATGAGCTCACTCCTCCTTCTCAGCCAGAATTCAGTTTCAAGCAACAATTCCCTTGATGCTCCCAACATCTAAGAGGGCATTGAGACCCCAAACACAGATGTCCAGTCCCTGAAGCAAGTCCATCCAGACAAGTGAGCTTTGCCTCCCAAGACAACCTGGATGACTGTCATTGGAAACCAGCTTTAGCCAAGTGCACAATCAGAGTTGAAGGTGTCATAGAAACTGAGCACACAGAATCCACAGAAAAACAATGAGATTTCTTTTAACAGTGAGTTTTCATCTAAATGGTGCCCAAAAAATGTTGGTTTTTCTGGCGCAGTTGACAATCTTCCAGAGCAACTCAATTCAAGATCAATGTGTGTGTAGTAAGAATTTGGCTCCTAAGACTAGAATTCTTGCAAGTGAAATGAGAGCTGTGATGGCTGGTTTTCAAAGCTATTGCAGAGTAGAGGACTGAGCAGTTATAAGAGAGGTAGATTCTGGTGTGATGAACAATGTGTTCTCCTATCACAGGTTAACTTGATCTTCCAACAACATGTTAAGCCAACCTGTGTAGGTATTTTAGTCCTACTTTGTAGGTTAAGAAATTGAGGGTTAGGCCGGGCGTGGTGGCTCATGCCTGTAATCCCAGTACTTTGAGAGGCCAAGGCGGGCAGATCACCTGAGGTCAAGAGTTCAAGACCAGCCTGGCCAACATGATGAAATCCCATCTTTACTAAAAATACAAAACTAGCCAGGCATAGTGGTGTGCTCCTATAGTCCCAGCCACTTTGGAGGCTGAGGCAGGAAACTCGCTTGAGCCTAGGAGGCAGAAGTTGCAATGAGCCAAGATCGCACCATTGCACTCCAGTCTGGGCAACAAGAGTAAAACTCCTCTGTCTCAAAAAGAAAAGAAAAGAGAAGGGAAGGGAGGGGAGGGGAGGGGAGGGGAGGGGAAGGGAGGGGAAGGGAGGGGAAGGGAAGGGAAGGGAAGGGAAGGGAAGAGAAATTGAGAGTTAAAGCTAAAAGTGGCTTGAGATCTCCCTGCTAGTAAGAAGTAGAGCCCAGTTAAAAGTAGCCTGAAGACCAGACGTAGTGGCTTACACCTATAATCCCAACACTTTGGGAGGCTGAGGCAGGTGGATCATGAGGTCAGGAGATCAAGAGCATCCTGGTTAACAAGGTGAAACCCCATCTCTACTAAAAATACAAAAAATTAGCCAGGCATGGTGGCGGGTGCCTGTAATCCCAGCTACTTGGGAGGCTGAGACAGGAGAATGGTGTGAACCCGGGAGGCGGAGCTTGCAGTGAGCTGAGATCGTGCCACTGCACTCCAGCCTAGGTGACAGAGCGAGACTCCGTCTCAGAAAAAAAAAAAGAAACAAAAACTAGCTTGAAATCTCCCTGCTAGTAAGAAGTAGAGCCCAGATCTCAGATCTTCCACCAACCTGGGCCTTGGCTATAGTCTCCAAGCCTGTTCTCTTCATTAACTCACTTCCTGGCCCTGGGGCCTTTAAGTTTGGAACCCTCTTCTACGTGGTCTCTTCTTAGCACATTTCACCTTGTTCTGATTATCTATTGCTGCAGAATAAACCACCCCAAGCTTAGCAACATAAAACAATCATTTTATTATGCTCCCAGATTCTGCAAGTTTGGCATTTGAACAGGGCACTCTTGGGTATCTTTTCCCTGCACCATAGTGCCTGGGGCCTCAGCTAGAAAGATGCAAACAGGTAGGGGCGAATCCAAAGGCTGGGTGCTGAAATCATCAAGAACTGCACTGTCTAGTACAGTAGCCACTAGTCACATGTGGCTATTTAAATGTGAGTTAAAGTTAAATACTATTTAAAATTTAGTTACTAGGTGGCACTGATCACATTTTAAGGCTTGCTAGTCACATGCGTCTACCATATTGGACAGTACAGACACTAAACATTTCCATCACTGTAAAAAGTTCTTTTGGAAAGCCTGCTCTGGAGGTTTCCTCACTCAAATGCCTGGCGCCTGGGCTGGCATAACTCGAAGGCTGGACTCAGCTGAGATGAGATCTTTGACTGGTTTCGGCTTCTCATACCATGGCTGCTAGAGAGAGTGTCCTAAGAGAAGCATCAGGAGAGTGAGAGTTCTAACAGATCAAAGCGGAAGCTCAAGGCTTCTTGTAATCCACCCTGGAGTCATGTGCATCCCTTCTGCACATTCTATTGGTTACATGCCAGTAGGATTGCCAGATAAAATACAAATATTGCATGAGTATATTAGGCTGTACTTGCATTCCTACAAAGAAATACAAAGAAAAGAGGTTTAACTGGCTTATGGTTCTGCAAGCTTTATAGGAAACATGGTGCCAGTATCTGCTCAGCATCTGAGGAGGCCTCAGGAAGCTTTTACTCATGGTAGAAGACGAAGCAGGAGCAGACACTTCACATGGTAAAAGCAGGAGCAAGAGAGAGTGGGAGGGGAGGTGCCACACACTTTTAAATGATCAGATGTGTCAAGAACTCACTCAGTATCTTGAAAATAGTACCAAGCCATGAGGGATTCATCCTCATGACCCAAATACCTCCCGTAAGGCCCCACCTCCAGCATTGCAGACTACAATTCATCATGAGATTTGAGCAGGAACAGACATCCAAAATATATCATTCTACCCCAGCCCCTCCCAAATCTTGTGTCCTCACATTGTAAAATACAATCATGCCTTCCCAATAGTTCCTCAAAGTCTTAACTCATTCTAGCACTAACTCAAAAGTCCAAAGTCCAAATTCTCATCTGAGAAAAGGCAAGTCCCTTCCATCTATGAACCTGTAAAATTAAAAACAAGTTATTTACTTCTAAGATACAATGGGGGCATAGGTATTGTGTAAATGCTCCCTTTCCAAAAGGGAGAAATCAGTCAAAAGAAAGTGGCTACAGGGCCCATGAGAGTCCAAAACCTAGCAGGGCAGTCATTAAATCTTAAGGCTCCAAAATAATCTCCTTTGACTCCATGTCCTGCATCCAAGGCACACTGGTGCAAAGGTTGGGCCCTCAAGGTCTTGGGCAGCTCCACCTCTGTGGCTTTACAGGGTCCAGCCCCTGAGGCTGCTCTAACAGGTTGTTGAGAGCCTGCAGCTTTTCCAGGTACAAGGTGCAAGCTGCTGGTGGATCTACCATTCTTGGATCTGGAGGGCAGTGGCCCCCTTCTCACAACTCCACTAAGCAGTGCCCCAATGGAGACTGTGTGGGGGCTCTAACCCCACACTGCCCTAGTAGATGTTCTCTGTGGGGCTCTGCCACTGCAGTAGGCTTCTGACTGGACAACCGGGCTTTTCCATACCTCCTCTGAAATCTAGGTAGAGGGTGCCAAACCTCATTCACTCTTGCACTCTGTGCACCCGTAGGCTTAACACCATGTGGAAGCCACCAAGGCTTATACAGACTTGTATTCTCCAAAGTGGCGGCATGAGAAGTATCTGGGGCCCTTTGAGCCAAGGCTGGAACTAGAGCAGCCAGGATGTGGAGAGGAGTGTCCCAAGGCTGCACAGAACAGCAGGGCCCTGGGCCTGGCCCTCAAAACCATTTAGTCCTCCTAGGCCTCAGGGCCTGTGATGGGAGGGGCTGCCTGAAGGTCTCTGAAATGCCTTCAAGGCCTTTTTCCCATTGTCTTGGCTATTAGCACTTGGCTCTTTTTCAGTCACGCACATCTCTCTAGCAAGTGGTTGCTCCACAGCCTGCTTGAATTCCCCTCCGGAAAAAGCATTTTCTTTCTCTGCCACATGATCAGGCTGCAAATTTTCTAAATTTTTATGTTCTGCCTCCCTTTTAAATATAGGTTCCAACTTTAAGTCATTTACTTGCTCCTACATTGGAGTGTAGCATAGGCTGTTAGAAGCCACCAGGCTATCTCTCGAATGCTTTGCTCCTTAGAAATTTCTTCCGCCAGATACCCTAAATCATCTCTCTTTAATTCAGACTTCCACACATTCCTAGGGCATGAAGAGAATGCAGCCAAAGTCTTTGCTAAGGCATAACCTTTGCTTCAATTCTCAATAAGTTCCTCATTTCCATCTAAGACCTTGTCAGCCTGGATTTCACTGCCCATATCACTATCAGCATTCTGGTCACAACCATTTAACCAGTCCCTAAGAAGTTCCAAACTTTTCCTTATCTTCCTGTCTTCTTCTAAGTCCTCCAAATTCTTCCAACCTCTGCCTGTTACCCAGCTCCAAAGCTGCTTTCACATTTTCAGGTATCTTTATTGCAATGCACCACTCCCAGTACCAATTGTCTGTATTAGGCCGTTCTTGCATTACTATAAAGAAATACCTGAGGCTGGGTTACTTATAAGGAAAAACGGTTTGATTGGCTCAGGGTTCTGAGGTTTTACAGGAATCATAGTTCTGGTATCTGCTTCTGGGGAGGCCTCTGGAAACTTTATTCATGGCACAAGATGAAGCAGGAGCAGGTACTTCACATGGTAAAAGCAGGAGCAAGAGAAAGTTGGGGGGAAGTGCCACACACTTTTAAATGACCAGATCTCTTGAGAACTCACTATCACAAAGACAGCACCAACAAATGAGGGATCTGCCCCCGTGACCCAAATACCTCCCACTAGGCCCCACCTCCAGCATTGTAGATTACAATTCAACATGAGACTCGGGTGGGAACAAACATCCAAACTATATTAATGAGACATATAACAAATGTCATTTGTTGTTCATCTGAAATTCAAATTCAGCTGGGCATCTTGCATTTTCATTTACTAAATCTGGTAACCTCACATGGGAGTCACTAAAGCCAGCCAGATTCAATGGGAGAATTCAATCCACCTCTTGATGAGGGAATGACAAGGTCACATTGCAGAAAGGCATGGGGGATGGGAGACATTGTGGCCATCTTTGGAAAATATAATCTGCCACATGTTGCCAAAGAGGTCCTCATAGAGTTAAGGTTAAAGACTTTCATGGCTCTCCATTACCTAAAAGATGACATTTAAGTTTCACGGCCTGAAGAAATAGAATTGCAAGAAAAGATCTGCTTTTATGTTTTTCCTTCACTTTGAGCTTTGGGAACTGTCCTCAGATAATAGCTCTAAATCCTATTGCCAATAGGCATTTGTCTCTGCCAACTCAGTAACCAAAATTAATTAATTACACATTAAGAAAAACAGCCTGTAATTCCAGCACTTTGGGAAGCCAAGGTGGGCAGATCACTTGAGGTCAGCAGTTCAAGACCAGCCTGGCCAACATGGTGAAACCCCGTCTCTAACAAAAATACAAAAATTAGCCAGCCACAATGGCGGGTACCTGTAATCCCAGCTACTCAGGAGGCTGAGGCAGGAGAATCACTGGAACCTGGCAGGCGAAGGTTTCAATGAGCCGAGATTACACCCCTACACTACAGCCCGGGCAACAGAGCGAGACTCAGTCTCAAAAAACAAACAAAAAACAAAAAAAACCAGATACTCCACAGCACCATCATAGACAATGTTTCTTCTAAAGTAAGGCCTCCTGAAGTGACAGTGTAATGGGGACACTGAATAGTCAGGGAACTTATGCTAGGGGCAAAAGGCTTCCCATCTGTGGGTCCCAAAGGTCTAGCTTAGCAAGAGAGACTCCTGTGCACAGCTCCCTATAATCCAACACAAGGACACACTGAAGGAATTAGCAATGTTTTGTGAAGACAGAGATTAATCCCTCTCACCAACACTGAGCATGTGTATACTTTATACAATAGTTGAAGTTATCAGCTTATTTGGAGATACAGGTGTTTATTAGCAGAATTTTCATGCTGCTAATAAAGATATACTTCCAGTTCATAGGCCTTCAAACTTAGACTGGGACTTGAATCATCAGCCTCCCACTTCTTAGTCCTTCGGACTCTGACCAGTCTACATACCATCCGCCACACTCCACCCTCTACCCTGTTCTTAGGTCTTTGGATTAGAACTGGGACTTATACTATTGGCTTCCCTGGTTCTCAGGCCTTTGGGCTTGGACTGGAACTATATCACCAACTCTCCTGGTCTCTGAGACAGGAAAAACCAAATTGCTTTTCCTACCCTCACACAATCACCACTCAATACAGTACTTCACTTCTAGTCACCAAAATGTGTGTCATCAGCAAATTCTCCATCAGGCACCAACTGGGTATATACAATTTAACTCAATTCTGACATTATCCACCTGGAGCTAGTGTCAGATACCACAGGTTAAGGGCTCAGTCTCACAAGAAGTCCCAGAAGAGTGCCCCCACTTCAGATGCCAGTCACAAGTTCTCCAGGTTGTGACTATACATCTAACCAACCAGCCATAAATTGGGAGTTTTCATTAATCCCTCCTCAGGTTCAATCAATTTGTTAGCATGGCTTACAAAACTCAGGGAAACTACTTACGTTTACCCATTTATTATTTATTATAAAGGACCTTAAAAAGGATACAGAAGAACAACCAAAGAGATGTGTAGGGTGAGGTATGCGGGAAGGGGCATGGAGCTTCTGTGTCCTTGTCAGCACGCCACCCTCTGCTACCTCCATGTGTCCAGCAACCGGGAAGCTCTCTGAATCCCATAGTTCAGGGATTTTTATAGCAGCTTTACCACATGATTGATTATTGACTCAGTCTCCAGTCCTTCTCCCCTTCCCAGAGGATAGGGGTTGAAGCTGAAAGTTCCAAACTTCTAATCACGGCTTGGTCTTCTGGTGACCAGCTACCATCCAGAAGCCCACCAAGAGTTACCTCATTAGAACAAAAGATCCTCCCATCACCCAGGAATTCCAAGGGATTGGGGGCTCTGTACCAGGAGCCAGGGACAGAAAACAAATATGTATTTCCTATTTTACCACAATGTCACAATCTACAGCTTACATATGGCAGATTATGGGACTTCTCAGCCTCCATGATCACTCAAACCAATCCGTCACAATATATATCTTTCTATACATCCATATATATCATATTCATTCAGGCCATGCGTGGCGGCTCACACATGTAGTCCTAGCACTTTGAGAGGCTGAGACGGGCACATCACTTAAGGTCAGGGTTCAAGACCAGCCTGGCCAACATGTTAAAACCCCCATTTCTACTAAAAATACAAAAACTAGCCGGGCATGGTGGTGAGCGCCTATGATCCCAGCTACTCGGGAGGCTGAGGCAGGAGAATTGCTTGAACCTGGGAGGTGGAGGTTGCAGTGAGCCGAGATCATGCTACTGCACTCCAACCTGGGCGACAGAGCGAGACTCTATCTCAAAAAGAAATAAATTAATTAACATATATATCATATCGGTTCTGTTTCTTTGGAGAACCCTGACTAATACACACACACACACACACACACACACACACACACACACACACGCATTGATTTATTTTCTCCGTGTATTCTATATTCCCTTTAATTAGCAATGAGCATACATTACTTTTATAATAAGAAACACATGAACATTATTTCAAAACAGAAAAAAAAGCAACAGACTACTTTTTTTTTTTTAAAGACAGGGTCTCACTCTGTCACACAGGCTGAAGTCCAATGGCACCATCTCTGACTGCTGCAAGCTCTGCCTCTGAAGTAGCTGGTACTACAGACACAAGCTATCACACCTAGCTAATTTTTGTAGAGACAGAGTTTAACCAAGTTGGCCAGGCTGGTCTCAAGCTCCTGGGCTCAAGCTATCCACCTGCCTTGGCCTCCTAAAGTGCTGGGATTATAGGTGTGAGCCACCGTGTCCTGCTGAACAACAGACTATTGATGGAATTCCAAATTAAAGAGAACACAAACTCAAGAGGTATGAGTGCCAGTCATAGCTGATTACTTACCTAGTTGCCATTTCTTCTTTCTTGTAGGCAAAAACCTGATTTGATTCAGGGTCAGTATGCACAACTGAAAAAGATTAATCATAATTAGTCCAAAGCTCATCCTCATTGTCAGTAATTGGTTGGTCTAAGGGTAGTCACATGACTTAATTCCAGCTAGTAAAACACAAGTGGGGCCAGGCGCGGTGGCTCACGCCTGTAATCCTAGCACTCTGGAAGGCCGAGGCAGGCGGATTGCCTGAGCTCAGGAGTTCGAAACCAGCCTGGGCAACACAGTGAAACCCTGTCTCTATTAAAATACAAAACATGAGCCAGGCATGGTGGCGTGCACCTGTAGTCCCAGCTACTCAGGAGACTGAGGCAGAAGAGTTGCTTGAACCTGGGAGGTGGAGGTTGCAGTGAGCCAAGATCGCACCACTGCACTCCGGCCTGGGCCACAGAGCGAGACTCTGTCTCTAAAACAAAAAACAAACAAACAAAAAAACACAAGTAGACACCTACTCATGGCTGTTAGGGAAGATTCTACTCATTCGTTAAAAATAAGAAAGAATCACAAGAGGAAAAGGTCCACTATATCCTCCTCCTTAACCGTCTTGTTAGTGTGCTGTCATATGAAGGCATTACTCAGTGCTACAGCAGCCATCTGATGACCACCGGGGAGATTTGCCAACATGCTAAGATGGCAGAAAGAAAAGTGAGAAGGCTCTTGGTCGACCTCCAGTGACACTATTGAGCCACCTAATTAACCCCAAAACTGCCCACTACTAACCAGACTTGTTAAACAAAATAACTGTGTGTGTTTGTTTGTCTGTTTTGAGACATGGTCTCACTCTGTTGCCCAAGTTGTGGTGTGATCACGGCTCACTGCAACCTCAACCTCCTGGGCTCAAGCAATCCTCCTGCCTCAGGCTCCTGAGTAGCTGGGACCATGGGCACATGCCACCATGTATGGCTAAGTTTTTTCATTTTTTATAGAGACAAGGTCTCACTTTGTTGCTCAGGCTGGTCTCAAACTCCTGGACTCAAGCAATCCTCCTGCTTCAGCCTCCCAAAGTGCTGGGATTACAGGTATGAGCCACCATGCCCAGCCCAATAACTGTATATTGTTGAAGCTATTGTAGTTGATATTATATTACCTGCTGCCAAATACATCCCCCAAAATATTCACTATCAGGAGACAAGGTTACTAACCAAGAGTTAAGGACATATTCAGATGGTTGAAGGCACAAGAAGAGTGAGGCATACTGAGTGGAACAGGATAGAGATGATATTCAACATATTTAACAGCTGGTCCCTCATGGGCACAAAATATTCTGAAAGGGGACCAGCCCAGTCAGAATGGACCCCAGTTATAAATGATGCGTCCATGCCAATGTGTCCTAGCTGAATATCAGCCCTAGGGTAGTTACAAAAGACAAAACAGGAGGCTCAATTGACCCTATGTTTGGGGATAAATTTTCTTGGACCAGATTCCACCTACAATGTGTCTCTTTCGAAAGTCCTGCCTCTGCCTTCTGAAGCCATGCCTCTATCAGCTTTACGCAGATCCGTGGCTGGCCCACTGCAAAAGACAGTGCCTGGAAGTTGATAGCTTACACCCTGAACTGATATTAATGTTTTTGCTCTGGTGGTAGTGGTTTTGAACTTTCTTTTTAAATTGAAAGAGTAATACATTATCTTGGTATAAAAATACAAACTTTAAAGAGAAGCATAAAATAAAAAGTAAGTCTCCCTTCTGTCCTGGTACTCCTAGCCTCACTCCCCAGAGTTACCTTATTAATAATTTGTTGCATACACTTGCATAAATTTTCTGTATTTACACAAACATATATATGTGTATATTTTTTTAACACACACACAGCAGCCTACTTAGACATGTTTATGTATTTTGCTATTCCTATTCACTATTTCTTTCGTTTTTTCTTTTTTTGAGATGGAGTCTCGCTCTGTCGCCCAGGCTGGAGTACAGTGGCGCAATCTCAGCTCACTGCAAGCTCTGCCCCCCGGGTTCACGCCATTCTCCTGCCTCAGCCTCCAGAGTAGCTGGGACTACACCCGGCTCATTTTTTGTATTTTTTAGTAAAGATGGGGTTTCACTGTGTTAACCAGTATGGTCTCGATCTCCTGACCTCGTGATCCACCTGCCTCGGCCTCCCAAAGTGCTGGAATTACAGGTGTGAGCCACCACACCTGGCCCCTATTCACTATTTCTTAGAACTTATTCCATATCTGCATATAAATCCACTTCTTTTTATTTATAACTGCATAGTATTTTACTGCATAGATGTAACATAATTTATTTAATGAGTCCTCTATTGATGAACATTTAGGGTGTTCGCTACTATAAACAATGCTGCAATAAACACTATCAATTAGTGTTTTAGAATGAAAATAACAGAACACCCAACTATAAGTAAACCATAAGGATTATTATCTTACATAACAAGAGATCTACAGCTAGATGGTCCCAGGATGAGTTAATTTAGTGGTCCAACAATGTCATTAAGGGACCGAGTGTTTTCCATATTTCCTTTGCCATCTTCAGAGTGTTTGATTTTTTGCCCTGGGTTTGGAAGTAAGATGGCATGTACTGTTCCAGTCATCCCATCACGGTTCAGCTCTGTTCAAAGGCAAGAAATCAATTTCTCCTTGTATATTTCTTTTTCTCAGGGAGGAAAACTTTTCCTAGAAGCCCTGCCACAGACTTCCCTTCACAAATCATTAGCTAGAACATACCCATCCATAAACCAATCACTGTTAAAGAGGGAAATAATTACTCTACTTGGCTTAGGCCAGTTAAGATTAATCCCCTGGAGCTGGGAAAGAACATGCTTCTCCTGATCACAGTGCATCCTGATACTTGAAGAAACTCAAGGTCCTATTGGCCAGAAGAAAGGATGAAATGTCTCTTGGGTAGCAACCAAGAGGGTCTTCTACAAATACCATCTCTGTATATATTTATAAGCATATGCATAGGACAAAGTCCTTGAAATAGATTTGCTGGATCAAAAGAGTATGTTCATTTTAAATGTTGATAGGCATCAATGGATGAATGGTGTATTAGGTGTACATATTAGATGAACATAGCAGTATGAAATGGTGTATTTCATATGGCTATGAAGAAATACCTGGGACTGGGTAATTTATAAAGAGAAAGAGGTTTGGCTGGGCACAGTGGCTCATGCCTGTAATCCCAGCACTTTGGGAGGCCAAGGTGGGCAGATCACCTGAGGTCAGGAGTTGGAGACCAGCCTGACCAACATGGAGAAAGCTTCTCTCTACTAAAAATACAAAATTAGCTGGGTGTGGTGGTGCATGCCTGTAATCCCAGCTACTCAGGAGGCTAAGGCAGGAGAATCACTTGAACTTGGGAGGCAAAGGTTGCGGTGAGCTGAGATCGAGCCATCATACTCCAGCCTGGGCAACAAGAGGGAAACTCCATCTCAAAACAAAAACAAAACAAAAAAAAAGAGGTTCCCAACATGGCTGGGGAGGCCTCACAATCATGGCAGAAGGTGAAGGAGGAGCAAAGACACGTCTTACATGGTGGCAGGCAAGAGAACATGTGCAGGGGAAATGCTCTTTATAAAACCATCAGATCTTGCAAGACTTATTCACTATCACAAGAACAGCATGGGAAAAATCCGCCCCCATGATTCAATTGCCTCCTACTGGGTCCCTTCCACAACATGTGGGGATCATGGGAGCTACAATTCAAGGTGAGATTTGGGTGGGGACACAGCCAAACCATATCAAATGGATAAACAAAATGTGGTATATACATAAAAGGGAATATTCAGCCTTAAAAAGAAGTGAAATTCAGACACATGCAAACATAGACAGACTGAAGATATTATACCAAGTGAAATAAGCCAGATACAAAAGGACAAATATTGTAAATTTCCACTTACATGAGTAGAATAGTTAAGTTCAAAGAGACAGAAAGTAGAATCGTGACTGCCAGTGGTTATGGGAAGAAGAAATTGAGAAGATGAAAAAGTCCTAGAGATGGATGATGGTAATAATAGCACAACAATGTGAATGTGCATAATACTATTGAACCATTTGCTTAAAATGGTGAAAATGATAAATTTTAAGTTATGTATAAATTTACCATGATTAAAAAAATAATGTTGCTAGATATTGCAAAAATGTCCCAAAGAGATTTTAACATTCAACTCTCACCCCTAGTGGATAGGGCAGTGCCTGGGTTCCCTATAATGTTTTGACTCCAGTGCAAACTCAAGGGTCCCCAATTGGTGACACAAAAGGTATTGTTGGATATAAGAGACCAGTAGTCCCTTTATTAGATCAGTAGCAGAAAAATCTGGTTTTAGAAGTAAAAGAAGACTCTCCAGGAGGGGAGGGATGAGCAGGCAGTTTTCTTTTTTATTTCTTGAGTTTCAACCATGTCTCTTTCCCTTTATTACTTCTACCCCATCATAGTGGCTCCAAGACTGTGCTGCTCCCCTCTAGCTCTGTGACTTAAGTGAGGACAATAATCTAGTCTTTTGCTTTCCCTTAAGAAAAATCATCCAAAAATTGGAAATTCAGCACAAAGATTACCACATGCTCTTTCAAAGCCACATGACTGACTATTGTGTAACAACCTTCCTAAGACTCATCTGATTTTCTAAGGGATATAACTTTATTTGACCTACTTATTATTTTTTTTAATAGAGACAAGGTCTTGCTTTGTTACCGAAGCTGAAGCACAGTGGCAAAATCATAGCTCACTGCAGTCTTGGACCCCTGGGCTCAAGTGATCCTCCCACCTTGGCCTCCCAAAGTGTTGGGATTACATGTAGGCATGAGCCACCATGCCTGGCCTCTTGACTTACTATTTACAGTTGATGAGACTAGGTTCTGAAAAGCTAGATTTAATCTATAAAATATTGATAAGTTTTGCAAAGTTTTTTTTTCTGGTGGAGAGGTAAATGATTTCTCTCTGGTAGAAAAGATAAGCCCAAAGGTTAGTTATTGCTCTGTCAGGACCTGTTTTATATCTGACTCTGCTATCTTTCTGCATTCTTCTTTTCACCGACTACATATAACCTTTGAACTGGTGTTGCCATCTTGCCGGTGTCCTCATGAGTGAGCTAAACACATCTTTGACAAGGGCTTACTTATGTTACATTCTTAACTATTTGAAAATTATATTTGACATCCATAACACAGTTGTAGCAGGCTTTCAAAAATGACTCTGCTAAATATGAAAGAATGGGAATAAACAGAAGAAATGTTAAAAGTATAAAAACAACCATCTCATCCTTCCAGCTGCCCACTCACACCCTCAGACATCTCTAAAGTTAGACCATGAAGCAGATCAGAATTTGCTTTGAAGCCATTTTGAAATCTGGGGTTTGACTTTTCCCCAGAGGATGGGCAGGACTGTCAAGGATAGCTGTGGGCATGTCCTCCCTCTTCTGGATCCCCCCTACTGCCCCCCAAACCCCCACCCCATCCCCTACTTGGATGGGACTTGGTCTCTTCCAGTGCCCAAGAGTACAACCTCACCCTTACTCTTCCACGTGACTCAGATGACAGTTGGGAAATCCTCAGCCTTAGCAAGTTGCCCTTTCTGTTAACCTTTGCATCTAAATAGCTCAAGCTGTGCATTCCTGGGGTTTTGTTCTGGTGTGAGCTCCCATTCCCATTTCCTATTCCCATTGAATTCCTGTGCCTTGCACTGACTGTTCCCTTCTCTTGGGCCTATCACTGGACCCCAGATCCCTCTTGATTTCTTGGAGCCATAACTTGCCCAAAGCAATTGTATGCAGCAGATCTCTATAAAGCTTTGGAGAGACGTTCTTTAGAGCACTGCACAGCCACCATTTTCACACTGACTGCTAGAATCCAGAAGCATCCCTGCCGTTTTGGATGTTTTGCTGGCTCTCCCTTCTCAGGCCTTCTCAGGCTACCTGCACATTAAGTCAGCTCCTCTACCTCCCTTCCTCTAAACCAAGTTTGTCCAACCCGTGGCCCAGGATGGCTTTGAATGTGGCCCAACACAAATTCGTAAACTTTCTTTTTTTTTTCTTCAAGAACCGAACAGTAGTGAAAATGTACATAAACTTTCTTAAAACATTATGTGATTTTTTGAGATTTTTTTTTAAGTTCATCAGCATCATTAGCGTTAGTGTATTTTATATGTGGCCCAAGGCAATTCTTCTTCTTCCAGTGTGGCCCAGAGAAGCCAAAAGATTGGACACCCCTGCAAACCTTTCCACAGTCCCTCCCTTCTCTTCCCTCACCCTCTTTCCAGAGCTGTCTCCAGGAATTCAATATTCGTCCCACCTTACTGGGCAGGACAATTCCAATTATCTCCCAAAGGTCTCACATCCAAATACCCTCTTTCTGCAACCCATTCTGCCCCAAAGCTGAGTCTCACCATCAGCAGCCCTAAGGGCTAGCAAAGTATTTTTCTAAACTAAGAACCATTTCCCCTCAACGTAAGACATTTATCTTAGTAAGAAGCAAAATGTTCTCCCATCACACATGAGATAACAATACAAATATATGGCAAAATGGAGGAAGAGAAGAAGATTTTTTTTTTTAAGTGTCACATAGCTCCCTGGGAAACTGGCTTTAATTTACCATATTTATACTCTCTCTCAGAGCCCCAAAAAGAACTGGATTAAGAGTTTCCCATGGCCAGACACAGTGGCTTGCACCTATAACCCCAGCACTTTGGGAGGCCAAGGCAAGCGGATCACCTGAAGTCAGGAGTTTGAGACCAGCCTGGCCAACATGGTGAAACTCCATCTCCACTAAAAACACAAAAATTAGCTGGGCGTGGTGGCACCCACCTGTAATCCCAGCTACTCGGGTGGCTGAGGCATGAGAATTGCTTGAACCCAGGAGGTGGAGGTTGCAGTGAGCTGAGATCACACCACTGCACTCCAGCCTGGGTGACAGAGTGAGGCCGTCTCCGGAAAAAAAAAAAAAAAAAAAAAAAAAAAAAAAAATTTCCCTCTAGGAAAGACGAGGTTTTCCCAAAGGCAAAGCAAACCTTTTTGAGACAGGTAATCTGTGTCCTAGTCCACTCAAGTAGTCTAAGGGCTCTTAGCTGGGGACCCTCGGGAGACGCTGTCAGAAGCTACTGCAGTATTCAGTCCTGAAGCAGCTGCACGAAACTTGCTGAGGCAGCAAAATGCCCCTGCAGTGGGTGTCAATTCATCATCCCCACTTTTCAGCCGGCAAAGAAATCCAGAAACAGTTAAGCTGCACGTTGCAATTTCTTAAAATAGAACTTCCCAGTTTTGAGTTTCATCAAGCCTTCCACTGGTTTTACAGTATTATGCATATGTCCTTCCCTCTCACATTGTTTCTCCTTTTAATTATTTTTTTCTTCCTCTTTTTTTTCTTTTTCACGCCGATGCCATAACAAGATTTGAGGGACGCACAGCTCACCCAGGAATGCGAAAACCCAGGCATGATGCTTATGAACTACAGAAGGATCACATTGTCCCAATGTTCACACTACTTTTAGGAGATTGCCCTCCGCATGGAAAAGCTAGCCTAAGAAAGCTCTGTTAACTTTGTTGCTGACTTTGATAACGGAGGCCACCAGACTGTAATTAGTCCACTTGGGTGGTTGTAACAGAATACTATAGGCTGAGTGTTTAAACAGGAATTTATTTCTCATAGCTCTGGAGGCTGGAAGTCTAAGATCAAGGTGCCAGCAAGTAGGTTTCATTCTGAAGCCTCTTCTCTTGGCGCACAGGCAGCCATCATCTTGCTGTGGGCTCACATGACCTCTTTGTGGTAGGACAGCAAACTCTCTGGTGTCTCTTCTTATAAAGACGCCAGTCTCATTATGAAGGCCCCACCGTCATGAGCTCATCTAGCCCTAATTATCTCCAAAAGAAAATACTACCGTATTGGGGGTTAGAGCTTCAACACGTGAATTTGGGGTGGGGGGTACAATTCAGTCCACAGCATAGGGTCTGTTTCCCAGTCTCAGCCTTTCAGTCAGTATCTTCAATTTCCAATCACATGATGTGAATTGACAACCAAGACCACAAGTTACGATTTAAACTCTGCAAAGTTTCCCTCTTACATTCCATTACTAGAAACAAGGAGGCATTTTACAAACTATTACCCTGGATTTTTGCAGTCCTCTTAAAATACTTTACCAGAATAGTAGATAGTACCATTCTTTTGTATTTTGAAGTTTCTGCAGCATGGTCTTCTAAAGAAAAAGAGCTTCGGGCCAGGCACAGTGATTTATGCCTATAATCCCAGCACTTTGGGAGACCAAGGCGGGCAGATCACCTGAGGTCAGGAGTTCGAGACCAGCCTGGCCAACAGGGTGAAACCCCATCTCTACTGAAAATACAAAAAAAAAAATTAGCAGGTGGGCCAGGTGTGGTGGCTCACGCCTGTAATTCCTGCACTTTGGGAGGCTGAGGCGGGCAGATCATGAGGTCAGGAGTTCAAGATCAGCCTGCCCATCATAGTGAAACCCGTCTCTACTAAAAATACAAAAAATTAGCCAGGCATGGTGGCAGGGGCCCGTAATCCCAGCTACTCAGGAGGCTGAGGCAGGAGAATTGCTTGAACTCAGGAGGCAGAGGTTGCAGTGAGCCAAGATCGCGCCACTGCACTCCAGCCCAGGCGACAGTGCAAGACTCCATCTCAAAAAAAAAAAAAAAATTAGCCAGCCATGGTGGCGGGTGCCCATAATCCCAGTTAATCAGGAGGCTGACGCAGGAGAATCACTTGAACCCAGGAGGCAGAGGTTGCAGTGAGCCAAGATAGTGCCATTGCACTCCAGCCTGGGCAACAGGAGCAAAAACTCGGTCTCAAAAAAAAAAAAAAAAAAAAAAAGAGCTTCATACTAGATTAAGGATGAAGATGACAGTAATTTCCTCTTTGTCACGATCTAAAAACATCACAAAATGCTACGTGTTAAAATACATTAAAAATACACGACTTTCTTTCCACCCTTTGATATTTTCATTTATGAGCTATGATTCATAAGAATGCTCTGTCACTAGAAAAGCACAAAAATCAAATTCACTATGGCATGTTTATGATTACTACTAGAAGAATATATGGCGTTGATTCTCTAGGTGATTCTTATTCCTTTGGTCTTTTTCTTCTTTCCTCTTCCCTGTGTTGTTACAGTGTTGATTGTACAATTATTTACAGAACAATAGTAAATAATGTCAGCTAACATTTGGTGAATTCTTAACATGTGCCAGCCACTTGCCAAGTGTTTTACATTCCCTCTCTCTTTTAATCCTCACGAAAGCCTCATGAGGTAGCTATTATTATCCATGAAACACAAAAAATATTAAATGTTAAGTACATATAATTGTCTCTCTGCTCTTCACTTTCTAAGAAGGTAGATTCCTTGGAGGGTTCTTTATTTTACTTGATGGGGTGCTGCTGGGGACAGGAAGTGGAAAAGTGAAGAGAGAGAGAGAAGGCTAAATTAGAATAAAGAGATGGAGACCCAGAAGGGCTGGAGGAGGTGGGCAGATGAAGGGGTGGAAGAGGAGAGTAAGGAGATAGTGAAGGCAAAGATGAGGAGCTGGGAGGAACCTGGCAAGGACTGGCAGGCTCAAGAGGAGGGGAAGGTGTCATGGTCACAACAGAGGGGAGGTGGATTTGGGGAAATAGTGGGATATTTGGAGAGGATTTTTCAAAGTTCTGGTACATGAAGTATCACTTACTCTTTCTTCCGTATCTCCAGGAAAATCTCAGCATTGAATCTGCCATATTTTATCTAATCCAAGCTGTGAATGACCGTAAGATAGAATCGATGGCAAGATACATCATTGTTGGTCATGGTAGTACATGCCTGTAGTGCCATTACTTGGGAGGCCGAGAGAGGATGATCTCACAAAGCCCAGGAGCTCTGGGATATAGTGTGCTATGCTGATTGGATGTCCGCATTAAGTTTGGCATCAGTATGGTCATCTCTTAGGAGCAGAGGACCACCAGGGTGTCTAAGGAGAGGTGAACCCAGATTGGAAACAGAGCAGGTCAAAATTTTCATGCTAATCAGTAGTGGGATGATGCCTGTGAATAAACAGGCACCCCAGCCTGGAAAACTCATCTCTTAAAAAAAAAAAAAAAGAAAGAAAAAAATACACATCACATTTTAGGAAGGAAGAAAGGTATGAAGGAAGAGAATTACCAATTACAAGTGCCCATCAGTTCAAAATGTGTCCCAATTTCAAAGAAATACAATATATTATACTTTAATCCTTTCACAGTCAGATTTATATCTTTTTGTTTTGTTTTTTAATGTGTCGTTATCTGGCAAGGCCAGATCTGAGCTACCCAGGAAGGGTCTGTTATACTTCAGTTACACCCATTTTACAGAGGAGAAAAAGGCGAGCTGCACGTGCCTTTTCCACGTGTGAGTGCTGGGCCCTAGAGGCTGCAAATGCTTGGTTTTACTCCTCAGCGGCCTCCACTCTGAGCTCAGCCATCCAGCTGAAAAAGACAATAGGAAGCTACCTTTCTAACTAAATCTGGTATCCTTATTCAATCCTGTGGCAAATTCCTGTGATTTTGTGTTACCTTTGGCATCTTTTATTTTATTGTATTTTATTTTTGAGATGGGGTCTGGCTCTGTCACCCAGGCTGAAGTGCGGTGTGCTCCAACCGCCACCTCCCAGGTTCAAGCCATCCTCTCACCTTAGCCTCTCCAGTAGCTGGGACCACAGGCACACACAACCAGGCCCAGCTAATTTTTTGTATTTTTTGTAGAGACGGGGTTTCATCATGTTGCCTAGGCTGGTCCTGAACTCCTGCCTTCAAGTGATCCACCCACCTCGGTCTCCCCATGTGTTGAGCCTGGCTTTGACATCCATTTTTAATCTTCCTCTAACACATCCAAACTCCTTGAAAAAGCTCAAATTCTCTCTCTGGGCTTTGAGATGTAAATTTGCTATCCTGTTTCCTCTAAAACTCAATAAAGGCTCTCTTTATGTGGGACAGATAAGCTTTAACATGTTCTATTTACAAGACACAGTTTGAATCCAACTATCTTTTTAAACTAGTGAATGTTATGTGTCTCTTGGCTACAGTTTTCAAAATCAAAGCTATAGGGCTGGTATGGTGGCTCACGCCTGTAATCCCAGCACTTTGGGAGGCCAAGAGGGGAGGACCAATTGAGGTCAGGAGTTCAAGACCAGCGTGGCCAACATGGTGAAACCCCATCTCTACTAAAAACACAAAAATTAGCTGGGCATGGTAGTGGGCGCCTGTAGTCCCAGCTACTTGGGAGGCTGAGGCATGAGAATCACTTGAACCTGGGAGGTGGAGGTTGCAGAGAGCCAAGATCATGCCACTGCCCTCCAGCCTAGGTGACAGAGCAAGACTCTGTCTCACAAACTCCATTTCACACCAAACAACAACAACAACAAAAATCAAACTATAAAGGCTTTATGTTTGTGTTTTTATGTATATATGTGTACGTATCTGTTTCTATATTGTCTACATGGTACCAAGTTGACTTGTAAATAAATGAATGCTCATAAATTACGTAAATAAAACAAAATGCTTTTCAAGTTCATATGACTTTTTAGTAATCTTTGGTGAATAAAAATAATATTGGTTTAAGTATATGTAATTGAAGCTACTAGAAATAAGAGAAAGCAATCCTGTATACTAAGTATATGAAAAAACCCAAGATGTTTTTGGTGAGAAAAGAGTTATAAAAAGGCATAAGGACATGTGTTTTTGTTTTTAAAAAAATACTTTTGTCTAGTTTTGCGGTTAAAAGTTTGTTTTTTCTTTCTTTCTTTCTTTCTTTCTTTTCTTTTTCTTTTCCTTTTTTTGAGACAGGGTCTTAACTCTGTTACCCAGGCTGCAGTCCAGTGACACGTTCTCAGCTCACTGCAACCTCTGCCTCCTGACCTCAAGTGATCCTCCCACCTCAGCCTCCCAAGTAGCTGGGACTACAGGCGCACATCACCACACCTGGCTAATATTTGTATTTTTTGTAGAGACAGGATATCATCATGTTGCCCAGGCTGATCTTGAACTCCTGGGCTCCAGTGATCCCCCTGCCTTGGCTTCCCAAAGTGCTGGGATTATAGGCGTGAGCCACTGTGCCCGTCCTATTTCAAAATTTTAGTGATATACATAAAATTGAGTGAATATAGAAAGTTGGGAAAAGAAAGAATATAAAAAATTTCATACCAGGTTAGGTTATAAAAGGCTTATGGAAATCTTGTGTGGTCAAAGCTAATTAAAAATAGATTTATAATTTATTTTTAATTAATTATAAAGTTCATAAAGATGAGCTTATAAAGTTTTATTAAATTTAGCTTTAGTATCAATACACTGAAACATGGGTAAATTTTGGTTTTCTCTTTGAACAAAATTTGTGTGTACTACTAATAAAAGATAGTAAGCCGGGCATGGTGTCTCATGCCTATAATCCCTGCACTTTAGGAGGCCAAGGCAGATGGATCACCTGAGGTCAGGAGTTCAAGAACAGCCTGGCCAACAAAAACCCTGTCTCTACTAAAAATGCAAAAATGAGCTGGGCGCAGTGGCAAGTGCCTATAATCCCAGCTACTTGGGAGGCTGAGGCAGGAGGATCGCTTGATCCTAGGAGGCAGAGGTTGCAGTGAGCCGAGATTGCACCACTGCACTCCAGCCTGGGCAATAGAGTAAGACTCGGTCTCAAAAAAAAAAAAAAGAAAGAAAAAAAAAAGGAAGGAGAGAAACAGACTCTGTGTACTTTGTTAGATCTTTTAATTATTTGAATATTTGTCTCCTCTCCATCAAAAAGTAAAGATTTTTGCTTTTTAAAATCTTTTATAAATAAATTATAACTTTGGCTAAATGACTATTGTTTTACAGTGGCCTGTGATCCTATTGTGATTACGTGTTTTAAACCTTTTAAACATTTCCTATTTTGATCAAGTGTTTTCAACCTTTTACACATTTCACAAGCTTCCTCAAATCAAACTTTGTATTTGAAACTAAGTGTTTTCAACCTCAAACTAACTTTGGGATGTTCAAAGGGACCCCTGAAGCATCCAAAAGAGAGGTCATAAGCAGGCCTATTGGTACGTTAAATTACATGGGAAGCACTGTCAAATAAACGATGATGTTCAGCCTTTTTTTTTTTTGAGTTATATTTGTAAGAACATGTCATTAATGTGCTCCAAATTTGTATGCAAATCCTAAAAATCTGACATGCTATCAACTCATCATTATGGCGATTATGTAAAATTGTTGTAGACCACAGAAAATAACTAAGTTTTAAAAATCAATTGTTTATTTAAGTATGGCCATTTTAAGTCCTGTTGTCCACAGTTAATTGCTTTACTTTGATACTTTTTTTCCTGAAAGCTCTTTGCAAATCCTAGATGTTGTATCTTCGAGGAGGTTTATGGAAAGGATGGAAAGAACTCTGACAAATACAGGTTTCTGACAACATTGAGATCATACCATTGGACTAGGCAAAAAGTTTCAAAACACTAAAAAACAAAACAAAACTAGAAAACCTGGACTCATAAAACCGCCCACCTAACATCAAGCAGAACGAGAACTAATTAGATGGGACTGAACTGGTAGAAGACTGAAATGATTTTTTACGACATTTTTTTGTTTGTCATATTGCTGATTTTTATGTTTTGTTTTCCAGAATTAAGAAAACTTTTTTTTCTTATTTCAGGATATTTATAGCTTACAGCAATTGATTGTTTTCCAGAATTAAGAAAACTTTTTTCTTCTTATTTCAGGATATTTATAGCTTACAGCAATTGAGTAAAGTGTACTTTCATAATAGATTTAAAACATTTACCTCTCTACCTAATCTCTCTAGAATTTGGAAACTATTTGTGAGTATTCTTATTTTATGACAGTATAGTTATTTGCATAAGTTCAGTAAGATTGTTTTCATCTGCCACAAAACACAATTGGAAAAACTGGTTATTTTACCAAGGCTTTAACTAGAATATCATATTTTGAGACATGACTAGACTGCTTTGAGGGACTGAGGTTGACTTGTATGGAGCCAATAAAAAGCCCCTTGGAAAGACTGGCCTGGTACCTTGTCTACACAGTACTCTAATAAGGTTCCTAACCTTGAAGTAAGTAAAGAATGTCACTTTCTGACAGGCCTAGGAACCTCAAGTTATTTGGGGGACCTCAGGAAGAGTGAAATTCACTCAATTTGTATTGGTCTTACAGTCTTTGGCGTAACTCCTAAGCCTCAAGTGGCTTTTAAAAGACTAATTTGACGTTTCTTATGAAGTTTCAGCAAAGCCAACTTAACAACAGTCTATATGATGAATCACTATCATTATTGCATTTTATGCACATAACCAGGCCAAGTAAATAACACTAAACTTATTTTACAAGCAAATTAGTCTTGCTATAAATATCTTTGGTAAAAATTAGAAAATGGCGAGAGAAAGTTCACGTTTCAGAACAAAACTATAGTGCACTAGATTCTAGCCCTGTCCATTTGTTTTTGAGGGGTTTGTTGTTGTTGTTGTTATCTGGGCTGAATCCAGAATTTTAGTTTTCTCCAGTATCTGGCTGCAGCTCTCCAGACTAATCTTTCCAATTGTTCTCCCATCCTTCTGACTTGGAATCACTAGAAATTAAAATCATCTTTTCCCTAATGGCATACAAGCTGAAACTAGTCAGCCTGGCTTTGAAGAAAAATCATCACAACAGCTTATATTTGGACAAATGTTGCATACGCAAACTGCAAACCAGAAAAATCTGTGAGATTGCCGCTAATCTTTGTGACGGACTGCCCTCCAAACTCTGGAAAAACTAGTTTATAGACTACTCCAGACATTAACCTTTGTTCTTCTTTTTCCACAGAAATGCCTCTTATTAATGACCTGTTTGGCTTCATCATATAGAGGCATAGCTTTGACAACCCATCTGCAACGCCATCTTCTAGAATGATACACCATAGCTTAATTGGACTGGCCTATTCCCTGAAATGTGAGACTGGTTTAATTGCGTGTGGGAGAAAGTGCTTAGGTTTGTTCTTTTCTATGTGCTTATTCTCATCCTAATCTGTGTTATTTTCTCCCTTTGCAAATTCCTTGCCACTCAATTACTAACCTGATTTCTCTCTCCATAACTACCAATCCTATTTTAATAGGTAAAACTTCCTGAAAATAAAGTTTCAAATGGGAGACTAAAAGAAACCAAACATATTTCCATATTTCACCCCAAAATATATTTCTTTTTTTTTTTTTTTTTTTTTTTGAGACGGAGTCTCGCCCTGTGGCCCAGGCTGGAGTGTAATGATGCAATCTCGGCTCACTGCAACCTCCACCTCCCAGGTTCAAGTGACTCCTGCCTCAGCCTCCTGAGTAGCTGGGATTATAGGCGTGCGCCACCATGCCTGACTAATTTTTTGTATCTTTAGTAGAGACGGGGTTTCACCATGTTGGGCAGACTGGTGACTCCTGACCTTGCCATCTGCCTGCCTCAGCCTCCCAAAGTGACTGGATTACAGGCATGAGCCACCGTGCCTGGCCCCAAAATATACTTCTTTGACGTATTTTGAGATGGCTATTCAGAGGACCTGCAGAAAGCAATAGCCCTGAAAAGCTGCCTTTTGTAGGAGAGATTTGCATTTATAGAGAAAAATCTAGGTTAGTGAAATGAGCAGTCATGCTTCCTCTGAGTGCCTCCACCCATCCTTTGTCCAGATCTAGAAAAGATTATGTCCACCACAGACTACCATCTATCCTTTCTGAGGGCAGCTCCGAGACTATATTAGTCCATTTTCATACTGCTATAAAGAACTGCCTGAGACTGGGTAATTTATAAAGAAAAGAGGTTTAATTGCCTCACAGTTCCACATGTCTCGGGAGGCCTCAGGAAACTTATAATCATGGCAGAAGGTGAAGGAGAAGCAAAGACTTTCTTCACATGGTGGCAGGAAAGAGACCAAGCAAGAGCAGGGAAAAGTGCCTTATAAAACCAACAGATCTCATGAGAACTCACTCACTGTCATGAGAACGGCATAAGGGAAAATGCCCCCATGATCCAATCACCTCCCACCTTGTTCCTCCCTCGACATGTGGGGATTATGGGGATAAACTATTCAAGATGAGATTTGGGTAGGGACACAGAGTTAAACCACATCAGAGACGACCTGAGATACTTCCATCTGCATAATGAGACAGCCTTTGCTTGACATTCCTCTTCCATAACCTGTGCTGTCACCTCCCACAGAGCCCAGGGAAACTTGGTCCCAGGCCACTGGTCTTTGGACTCATTCATTTTTCCTGAAAATCATTTACTGCCCCTCAGAAGAATTGTCTCCCCACTCACTTATGAAGAAGGGTACACAAGCTTCTGTACCCTACTGGGTTATTGGATAATCATTCTCTCCTGTGATTCCTTGGTGCTATGCATGTTAAAAAAAATTTTAATATGCCCTTTCTCCTGTTAATCTGCTTTTTGTCAGCTGATTTTCTGCGAATCTTCAGAGAGTGAAGGATAAGTTTTGCCTTGGCCCCTACAAGAACAATCCTTCAACTATTTTTGTAATTTATGATGTTGACTTTTTGAAGAATTCAAGCCATTTGTCTTCTAAAATGTCACATTGTCTCTATGTGTGTCTGTGAGTGTGTTTATGCCTTTTGTTTTGTTTTGTTTTGTTTTGGACGGAGTCTTACTCTGTCACACAGGCTGGAGTGCAGGGGTACGATCTCGGCTCACTGCAACCTCCGCCTCCCAGGTTTAAGTGATTCTCCTGCCTCAGCTTCACTAGTAGCTGGGATTACAGGCATGCACCACCACACCGGGCTAATTTTTAGTAGAGATGGGGTTTCACCATGTTGGCCAGGCTGGTCTTGAACTCCTAGCCCCAGGTGATCTACCCGCCTTGGCCTCAGCCAAAGTGCTGGGATTACAGGCGTGAGCCACAGCACCCGGCTTGTTTTGTTTCTTAACGCATCATTAATCATTAAGGCCAAATCTGAGCAGCCTAGGAAAGCTCTGTTATATCTGAGTACACACATTTTACAGAAGAGAAAACTGAGTCTCAGAGAAGCTAAGTTACTTACCTCTGGGCTCACAGCTAATATATGGAGAGCCAAGATTCTAACCTAAGTAAGCTTGATTCAGCTTGTGTGTGTGTGATGCAATTTACTTTGTTCCTTTATCACCTGTGCTTCCTATTAAATTGAGGTTGGGGCTGGGCATGGTGGCTCGTGCCTGTAGTCCCAGTTACTTGGGAGGCTGAGGTGGGGAGGCTTGAGTCTGGGAAGATCATTAGTGCCATGATTGTGCTACTGCACTCCAGCCTGGGCAACAGAGTGAGACCTTGTCTGAAAAATATAATAATGAATAAATAAAATAAATAAATAAATAAAGGTTGGATGATTCAGGTTAAGCCATTTTGGTAAAATGATTTCATAGGTGATGCTTTATACTTCCTAGGGCATACCATGTCATGTCAGGTGTCCCACTCTTAGTGACCTACATTTGATTGCATGGTTAAAGTTCTGATCACCAGATACCTCCCTTTGCAATTAACAGGTAACTCATGGAGTGACATGTTGGCACCATGCAAATATCCTGTTCTGCCTTGTTCATTTTTGCAGCCCTCAGTTCCCAGCAGAGGCCATACCCAGTAGACCAATGACTTCTACCTTGGCAAACTATGATTGAGCACAAGCACCCAAACCTCACCAAGATACTTCCTCTAATGAATTATTCTGGAGAAATGGAGGCCCTGCAGGCCTGAGAGAAGGCAGGAGAGATCCCTGGAGCAGGTGCTGAGGGCTAACACAGCTTCTCCTGCCAATGCCTCAGGCTAAGTTCCCAGACACACTCTAAGTGCTTGGAAGGAGCTGCCTCCTTTTAGAGATTGCTGGGGGAGGCTACCCACAGCTTGGTAAAGCCAGAAAAACAAAAATTTAAAAAGCTGTCATTTCAAAGCTGGGAACAGTTTTCTGTTTTGCAATAAACCAAAGACTCAATCTCCCTTTGTACTTGGAAAAAAACCTGCCTGGTTCATTAATTTTATGCAAATATTAAGCAGGATATGTTTGAGCTAAATTGCTTTCTATAATAATGTAATAGGGTGCCTATGCTTTGCAGAGTCACATCTCTTCAGAATTTGTTTCCTTAGGCAGTGATTTTTGTTTTGGGTGTGTGTGGGTGTTGGGGGTGGGGGTTGTGCGTGTTGCCTAAATATGGTTTGAAAATTCTCTGTGCTTGAAAACTCATGCAAGTTCTGGTAGAGATGGACAACAGGGGCGCCTGTACATAGTCTCACTGGTATCACAGGGGCATCATATCTGGAAGCTTTTTCAAACTAAGTGAAAGAATCCAAGCAGACTGGTTCCTGAGTTATCTGAGTCCAAACCCTGGGCATTCCCAGAACCCCTGAAGGGACATACCCAGTGGTGGCTTAAGGCCATCTTAGCTGGCTACTGAAGTGAAATGTGACCTCATTGTGATACCAGTTGGATGTAGCATACAAAGTGTTGTTACATCACGATGCCTGCATAACGCTCCTGCTCTGAGAAAGCAGTGTGAGTGCTGACAGTCTGGACACGGAGGTAAAAGACACAGAAAGAGGGGCATCCCCGTCCCCGGCTCTTCCCTGGCAGCTTTGAGAGAGATGATGAGAGGGGATATGTTAAGACCAGATCCTTTCCAATTTTAAACAGGCTAAGACTCTTCTTTGGCCAGGCCTGGAGGGTGGCTATCTACGCAGTGTCATTAAAAATGGACCAGTGCAAGTTCTGTCACCTGCTGACCTGGATCCATCATTCATGGGTCAGAAATGGGCCACACTGAAGTGGATCTCTTCACTGGGATGAACATGTTATCCAAAGTTTTTTGATTCCTTAAATTCCTAAATACTGTAAACCTCTTGGCAATAAAGTTTGGGAACAGCCCACCATTCTCCACTTATTATTATTATTATTATTTTTTAGACGGAGTCTCGCTGTGTCACCCACGCTGGAGTGCAATGGCTCAATCTCGGCTCACTGCAACCTCCACCTCCCGGGTTCAAGTGATTCTCCTGCCTCAGCCTCCTGAGTAGCTGGGACTATAGGCACGCACCACCATGCCCAGATAATTTTTGTATTTTTAGTAGAGACAGGGTTTGACCATTTTTGCCAGCATGGTTTCGATCTCCCGACCTCGTGATCCATCCATCTTGGCCTCCCAAAGTGCTGGGATTACAGGTGTGAGCCACCACACCCGGCCCCACTTATCTCAAACTAACCGTAAGCCCCTTCCCAAGTCACCAGGGGCAATGCAACCTGAGGATGTGCCCTCTTTGCAGTCTTGAGTCGCATTGGGACAGATTATCCGTGGAGAGTGGAGAGCGGGCAGGTGTGATTAAAGCGCAGGGCCTGGTCTGCCAAGGTGGCTCACAGCTATAATCCCAATGCTTTGGGAGGCAGAGGTGGATGGATCGCTTGAACAGAGCAGTTTAAAACCAGCCTGGACAACACAGAAATATCCCATCTTTACAAAAATAAAAAAATTAGCCAGACATGGTGTCACATGCCTATAGACAGTCCCAGCTACTCAGGAGGCTGAGGTGGGAGGTCAGCTTGAGTCCAGGAGTTTGAGGCAGCAGTGAGCCATGATTGTGCCACTGGACTCCAGCCTGGGTGACAGAGTGAGTCCCTGTTTCGGGGGCAGAAAAATGCACAGGGCCTAAGACCTCAAAATCTTAAGCCCCACCTCCACCCCATTGACTCCATCCACAAATGTTTACTTCTCCAAATACCCAAATAATCAGTGAGTGCTGCGCCTTCAAATTGATCCTGATTTCATCATAGATGCCAAGCATTCTTCATGATTGAAGTTTGAGATTGTGCACATTTTCTAGTTTTGTAGAAGACTGGGTTTTCTACATATTTTCCTCAAAATTTTTTTGTTTGATTTTGGAGTGAGATCAAAATAACTTTTTAGAGACTTTTAGTCGTCTTTTTCTCCATCTTCAGTTGTTTTGTTCAATTGTTTCCAATTCTTGCCCTTTTGTGAAAAGCTTTTGAAATGACTAATTGTCTTCCAATTGATCTTTAATTGCCTCCCACCAATTTAGATAAAAAGTATTCTCATTGTCATTAATTTTCTAAGTACTTTGTAACTGTAGTTTTGATTATCTATTTAACCCAAAAGTTATTTAAACGTTGTTTTTAGTTTTCTAAGAGAGTAGGGGTGGGTTTTGTTTTTTGTTTTGTTTTGGTTTTTGGCTATTCTACTGGTTGTTCTCTTTTAACTTTATTGTATCATGGTGTAATGGAGTCCCTGTAATTTGTTGTTGTAATTTGTTTCAGTTTTCTTGATAGCTTGATGATACAATCAAGCAATTCAGATTTCTTTCTTTCTTTCTTTCTTTCTTTTTTTTTTTTTTTTTTGAGACGGAGTCTCGCTCTGTTGCTCAGGCTGGAGTGCAGTGGCGCAGTCTCAGCTCACTGCAAGCTCTGCCTCCCGGGTTCACGCTATTCTCCTGCCTCAGCCTCCCGAGTAGCTGGGACTATAGGCGCCCGCCACCACACCCGGCTAATTTTTTGTATAGTTAGTAGAGACGGGTTTTCACCGTGTTAGTAAGGATGGTCTCGATCTCCTGACCTCATGATCTGCCCACCTCGGCCTCCCAAAGTGCTGGGATTTCAGGCGTGAGCCACTGTGCCCGGCAAGACTCCTCATCTCTAAAAAGCAAACCAAAAAAGCCTTTTCCAATAATTGTATACATTCTTCTTTGATACTAAACTTCTAAGTGCAAGTGGTAGTTTCTTAAAAGTTATTTGCAATGGGGAATCTGAAACCTAACAATGAATATTTTGTACACTGTTATCGTGAAATCTATAGGTCTCGCTCTGCTGCCCAGGACAGAGTACAGTACTGCAATCACGGCTCACTGCAGGCTCCAACTCCTGGGCTCACGTGATCCCTCTGCCTCAGCCTCCCAAACAGCTGGGACAACAGGTACTTGCCACCACGACTGGCTAATTTTTCAAATTTTTGTAGAGATGGGCAGGGCAGGGCAGAGATCTCCTTGTTACCCAGGCTGATCTGAAACTCCTAGCCTCAAGCAATCCTCCTGCCTCAGCCTTCCAGAGAGCTGGGATTACAGGCGGTGATTCCTCCCCAGGCCTGTTTGTTTGTATGTTGATTTCCCCATAGTGTGATTGTAAATTTGTGAATATATATTTCTATCATTTTGCTTTATCTTGAATATACGTTGTTAGAAACCTAAGTGTTTATGGAAATTTGTTATCATCTTCATGGATAGTATTTTTTACCAATATACAACATCCCTCTTTGTTAATTGTATGTTTTTGCCTTGAGATTATTTATCTGATAGTAATATTGCTATACTTTCACATTCACCTGCTATGTTTTTCTCTTTTAATTAAAATTTTATTCTTATGAAAGTAATACATATACATAGTTTTGCTTTGTTTTTAAGTATAGTAATAATACTATAAGACCTCCAACAAAAAACAGCAGGACCTGCCCTATCACTCTCTACCAACCAACCCCATTCTCAGAGGCAACCACCCAAATGTTTGTATTTATTCTACATACCTAAATAACATGCATATACCTTCACTGACTATATATACTTCAGTTTTTCTCCTTGGAACCGACTTCTTCATAATGCTTGTTGTCTCATTAGTGAGCTAAATGACAAATAATATTGAGCATCTCTTCTTGTGCTTATGTGCCATCCATATATCCTGTTTGGTGAGGGGTCTATTCAGATTTTTACATTATTTACTTATTTATAAGATGGAGTCTCGCTCTGTCTCTCAGGCTGGAGTGCAGTGGTGTAATCTTGAACCTGGTGAACCTCCCAGGTTCAAGAGATTCTTCTGCCTCCACCTCCTGTGTAGCTGTAACTACAGGTACGTGCAACCATGCCCAGCTAATTTTTGTATTTTCAGTAGAGACAAGGTTTCACCATGTTGGCAAGGCTGGTCTTGAACTGCTGACCTCAGGTGATCCACCCGCCTAGGCCTCCCAAAGTGCTGGGATTACAAGCATAAGCCACCGTGCACAGCCTAAATTTTTCCCATTTTAAGTTTGGGTATTTTATTTTCTTGTTGTTGAGCTTTGAGAGTTCATTATATATTCTAGATACAAGTCCTTTATTAGAAATATGGCTTGCAGGCTGGGCATGGTGGTTCATGCCTGTAATCCCAGCACTTTGGGAGGCCAAGGTGAGCGGATCACCTGAGGTCAGGAGTTCGAGACCAGCCTGACCAACATGAAGAAACCCCATCTCTGCTAAAAATACAAAATTAGCCAGGTGTGGTGGCACATGCCTGTAATCCCAGCTACTCAGGACATACCTCCTTTTGGGCTTTTTATTTATTTATTTTAGGACAGGGTCTCACTCTGTCCCCCAGGCTGGAGTGCAATGGCACCATCACAGTTCACTGCACCCTCCATCTCTTGGGCTCAAGAGATGGAGGCTGCGGTGAGCCGAGATTGCGCCATTGCACTCCAGCCTGGGCAACAAGAGCGAAATTCCATTTCAAAAAAAAAAAAGAAAGAAAGAAAAGAAATATGGTTTGCAAAGATTGTGTCTCAGTCTGTAGCTTGTCTTTGTTCTTTTAATAGCGTGTCAAAGAGCCAAAGTGTTTCCTTTTTGTTGTTTTCTGAGGTTCATTGAAAATTACTGACATGAAGCTGATTGATAAATAGGAGAAAAGGCACACAAATTTATTTAGCATGTATACACAGGAGCCTTCAGAATGAAGATCCAAAGATACAGGAGAAAATGTTCATTTTAATATTTAGGTTCAACAAAGTGTAGACAGCTGTGAGGAAGTATGATTGGACAAAAAGAATATGATCTAATGCTAATAGGCTGAGTTAGGGAAACCCAGTAGCGCCTGTCTGTCTACATTCTTCTTGGCCTCTCTGAGCATGCATTCCTTCCTCTCTGGGATGGGGCGGGGGGCGGTCTTATGAGCTATAGTCAAACAAGGTAGGCCAGATAGTTTCTTTATGACCAGCTTTTACACAGAAAGGTGGATGGAAAATGAGAGTATATTTTTAGGTTTTATGAGTAGCTTTGGGGAGAAGAGGTTCTGGTTTCTACCACCTGCTTTAGGGAAGAGATTTCTAGTTTCTATGGCTAGCCCCAGGAGAGAATGGGACTGAGAGATAAGAGGGAAGAAGAAGGTCAGAGAAAAACTTTTGCTTCTGAGGCTGCTGCTGAGGTCTACACTTTGGGGTATTGTTTTCTGAGCCCCAACAGATGAAATTCAATTTATCAATTTACTCTTTGATAGATTGTTCTTTTTGTACTGTTTCTAAGAAATCTTTGTCTAACTCGAGGTCAAAAAGGTTTTCTTCTATGTTTTCTTCTAGAAGTTGATTCATAATCTTGGGTTTTACATTGACGTCTATGATTCATTTTGAGTTAATTTTGATACATGGTGCAATGTATGGGTTGAAGTTCATTTTTTCTGCCTTATGAATATCCAATTGTTCCAGCACCATTTGTTGAAAAGATGATGCTTTCTCTACTGAATTGCCTTTGTATCTTCATTGAAAATCCATTTCCAGTCTCTCTGTTCTATTCCATTGATCTATTTTCTTTCTTAACATCGGTATCACACTGTCTTGATTATTGCAGTTGCATAAGAAGTCAACATTGAAAATAGTATTCAGCCATAACAAAGAATGAGATCCTGTCATTTGCGGCAACATGGATGGAACTGGAGATCATTATGTTAAGTGACATAAGCCAAGCACAGTAAGGCAAATATCGAATGTTCTCACTCATACTTGGAAGCTAAAAAAGTGGATCTCATGGAGACAGCAGACTGATGGTGACCAGAGGCTGAGAGGATGGGAAGGGAGGGATGAAGGGAGATTGATTGATGGGTACAAAAATACAGTTAGATAGAAGGAATAAGATCTAGTGCTCAATAGTTCCCTAGGGTGATTATAGTTAACAATAATGTATATTTCAAGATAGCTAGAATAATGAATATTCTCAACTTAAAGAAAAGATACATGTTTGAGGTGATGGATATCTCAAATGCCCCATCTGATCACTACACATTGTATGCATGTAACAAAATGACGTGTACCCCCCAAATATATACAACTATTATATATCAATTTTTAAAAATATATATTTAGTATTTTTATTTCATCTTTTCAAGGATCATATATTTTCATGTCATTCTTTTTTTTTTTTTTTTGCTTTTTATTATTACATACCAATTTTTTAAAAAATAAGTCTTGAAATTGGGTAGTGTTAGTCCTTCAATTTTGTTCTTCTCTTCTAAAATGGTTCTTACTATTCTAGGTCATTTGAATTTCCATGTAAATTTTAGATTCAGTTTGTAATTGTCTGCAAAAAAAGCCTCTTGGGATTGTATTCATAATTGCACTGAATCTATGGATCAATTTGATCTTTCCATTCATTTAGGTCATTTAAAATTTGGCTCATCAGGTCAGGCGCGGTGGCTCTTTCCTGTAATCCCAGCACTTCAGGAGGTGAAGGCAGGCAGATCACTTGAGGTCGGGAGTTTAAGACCAGCCTGGCCAATATGGTAAAACCACATCTCTACCAAAAATACAAAAATTAGCCAGGTGTGGTGGCAGGTGCCTGTAATCCCAGCTACTCAGGAGGCTGAGGCAGGAGAAGCACTTGAACCTGGGAGGCAGAGGTTGCAGTGAGCCGAGATCATGCCACTGCACTGCAGCCTGGATGACAGTGAGACTCTCTCTCCAAAAAATAAACATAAAAAATAAAATAAAATAAAATTTTGCTCATCAGTGTTGTGTAGTTTTCAATGTACAGGTCTTCTTATATCTTTTGATAAATATATCCATAAGTATTTTTTTGATGTTGCTATTAGTGGCATATTTTTAAATTTTTATTTATTTCCAACGGCTCATTGTTCATACCCAGAAAAGCAATTTATTTTTGTTTTTGTTTTTTACTGAGAAGGAGTCTCACTCTGTCATCAGGCTGGAGTGCAGTGGCACCATCTTGGCTTACTGCAACCTCCACCTCCCAGGTTCAAGCAATTCTCCTGACTCAGCCTCCCGAGTAGCTGGGACTACAGGCACATGCTGCCACGCCTGGTTACTTTTTTTTTTTTTTTTTTTTAGTAGAGACAGGGTTTCACCACATTGCCCAGGCTGGTCTCGAACTCCTGGGCTCAGGCAATCCGCCTGCCTTGGCCTCCCAAAGTGCTAGGATTACAGGCGTGAACCACCATGCCCAGCCAGTTTATTTTAATATATTAGTCTTGTATCTTGTAATGTTGCTAAACTCATTCATTAGTTCTAGTAGTGTTTTGTTTTGTTTATTTATTTATTTATTTATTTATTTTTTGAGACAAAGTCTCGCTCTGTCGCCCAGGCTGGAGTACAGTGGCACGATCTCAGCTCACTGCAACCTCCGCCTCCCAGGTTCAAACGATTCTCCTGCCTCAGCCTCCTGAGTAGCTGGGAGTACAGGTGTGTGCCAACACGCCCGGCTAATTTTTATGTTTTTAGTAGAGAAGGGGTTTCACCATGTTGGTTAGGCTAGTCTCGAACTCCTGACCTCGTGATCTGCCCACTTCGGCCTCCCAAAGTGCGGGGATTACAGGGGTGAGCCACTGCACCTGGCCCAGTTCTAGTAGCTTTTAATAGATTTGTCAGCTTTCTGTATAGATGCTCATGTTGTCTGCAAATAGTTTTACTTTTTTCTTTCTTTCATTGTTTTTTTTGAGACAAGGTCTTGCTCTGTCACCCTGGCTGAAATGCAGTGGTGTGAACACAGCTCACTGTAGCCTCAACCTCCTGGGCTCAAGTGATCCTCTTGCCTCAGCTTCCTGAGTAGCTTGGACCACAGGTGCACAACACCAGCCTGACTAACTTTTTAATTTTTTGTAAAGACAAGTTCTCACCATGTTGCCTGGGCTGGTCTCAAACTCCTGGGCTCAATTGATCCTCCCGCCTTGGCCTCCCAAAGTTCTGGGATTACAGGAATAAGCTACCACACCCAGCCTACTTTTTCTTTTATCAGATGGCTATCTTTTGTTTCTTTTTCTTGCCTAACCCCACTAGCTGGAAACCTCAATACAATGTTGCCTAGAAGAGGTGAGATCTCACATCCTTGTTTTATTCCCAAGCATAGGAGGAAATCATCAGTCTATCACCATTAGGTATAATTTTGGCTGCGGGTTTTTCATACACGTCCTTTACCAGTCAGGTTGAGGATGTTCCTTTCTAGTTATTCTTTGCCAAAAGAGTGAATGCTGGATTTTTGTCAATGTGTTTTCTGTATCGATTGAGGTTATCATCTAGGTTTTCTGTTTTGTTAAAATGACTATATTGATTCAGTTATTTTTATTTTTTTCAGACATGAGGCCTTGCTGTGTTGCCCAGGTTGGAGCGCAGTGGCTATTCTACGGCACGATTACAGTGCACTGCAGCCAGAAAACTCCCGGCCTCAAGCCATCCTTCCACCTCAGCCTCCCAAGTAGCTAGGACCAGAGGTGCACACCACCACACCCAGCTTGATTCTTTTTTTTTAATTTGGAAAAATTTCTGGAAGATTGATTCATTTTTGAATGTTGAACCAGCCTGGTAACACTAGGATAAATCCCCTCCTTATTTATGATTGAATTCACTTTGCTAAAATTTTGTTTAAATTTGTTGGTCATTATGAGTATTGGTCTGTAGTTTTGTTATAATGTCTTTATCTGACTTTAATATGAGAGTAATGCTGGTCTCATAAAATGAGTTGGAAAATGTACCCTTCTCTTCAATTTTATGGAATAATGTATGTGAAATTGGTATTATTTCTTCTATAAATGTTTGGTAGAATTCATGAGTGAAGCCACGTGGGCCTAGATCTGTCTTATTGGGAAGGTTTTTAACTACACATTCAACTTCTTTAGCAGATGTAGAACTATTCAGGTAATCTACTTCTTGAGAGAACTTTGGTAGTTTGTGTCTTTCAAGGAATTTGTCCATTTTGTCTGGGTTGTCAAACTTATTGGCATAAAGTTGTTCACAATTGTGTAGGGGAAACTCTATCCGTGCTTTCTTTTGCTCTCACACCATGACAGTCATCAACACAGAAGCCTTCGGTGACCAAATGTGTGGGGGCTTTCCTCCACACACCAAGCAGCAGACACCAGCCAGGTGTCCTCTAATCTAGTTCTGACACCATCTACCTGGAGATAGTGTCAGATCCCACAGGTTGGGGGTTCCCACACTCTCAGACACCAGTCATAAATCCAGGCCTCTGGAACTTCTGACTGGCTTCAAGTCAGGGTTCCAGTGACCCCCTCTTTGGGTTTGACTAATTTGCTGGAGTGGCCCACAAAACTCAGGGAAACATACTTAGTTTACCAGTTTATTATATAAAGCATAAGGCACAGGATACAGATGAAGAAACACGTAGGTTGAGGTATGGGGAAAGGGGTGTGGAGCTTCCATGCCCTCCCTGGGTGCCACTGTGCAGGAACCTCCACATGTTCAGCGATCTGGAAGCTCCCTGAACCCTGTCCTCTCGGTTTGTAATGGAAGCATTCCTTCCCCCAGAGTACAGGGTGCAAGTTCATATAGGAGGGTCTTAAGACCCATAAGGAGAGAGTCCTGCCTTGGAGCAGGTGAAGAGGGCAGGTCAGAGGCCTGTCCCTGAGGCCTAATACACCCAACAAAAGACTGTAACAAGGGGTATGGGAGTTATGTGCCAGAAACTGTGGAGGAAAACCAATATACATCATAACACCACAATAATGTTCCTTATGTTCCTGTTAATATTTGCAGAATGTCTAAGGAAGTCACCTCTCTCATTCCTGATTGATAATTTGAGTCTTCAAATGAGTCTTTTTTTAAAAAATAATCTGGTAGTAAGTTTATCAATTTTATTGATCTTCTCAAATAACCAGCTTTTGGTTTCATTCATTTTCTCTATTATTTTTCTGTTTTCTGTTCCACTGATTTCTGCTTTGATCTTCATTATTTCCTTTCTTTTGCTTAGTTTGGTTTAATTTGGTCTATTTTTTTCTAGTTTCTTAAGGTGTAAGCTGAGGCCATTGATTTGAGACCTCCATTTTTTTCTCGTATGGACACTTAATGCTATACATTCTCCCCAAATGGCTGTTTTAACGATACCTCCAACATTCTGATATGTTGTGTTTTCATTTTCATTCAGTTCAAAGAAGACTTTGTAATGTCCCTTTGATTTCTTCTTGACTCATGGCTTATTTAGAAGTGTGTTATTTAGTTTATAAGCATTTGAGGATTTCCCAGAAGTCTATTATTGATTTCCAATTTAATTTCATTGTGGCCAGAGAAGATACTTAACATGATTCTAATCTTGTAAAGTTTATTGAAACTTGGTTTATGATTCAGAATATGATCTATCTTGGTAAACTTTCCATGGGCACGCACTTGAAAATGTGTGTTCTGTTCTTGGGTGGCCTATTTTAGGCCATGCTGGTTGATAATGTTGAAATCTTCTATATCCTTAATGATTTTTCTATTTTCACGCTCTACCATTAATTGAAACAGAGGTATTGAAATCTCCAGCCATAATTGGAAGGTTCTTTATTTCTCCTTACCATTCTATCAGTTTTTGCTTCATGTGTTTTGAAGATCTATGTGCATAAACATTTAGGATTTTTATGTCTTCCGGGTGAATTGACCCCCTTGTCATTGTGAAATGCACTATCCCTGTGAAATCAACTTTGTCTAATATTAATCTAGCCACTCCAGCTTTCTCTGACTTTTTCCATCCTTTTTACTTTTACCTTTTTTTTTTCTTTTTCTTTGAGATGTAGCTTCAGTCTTGTTGCCCAGGCTGGAGTGCAATGGTGCGACCTCAGCTCACCGCAACCTCCACCTCCTAGGTTCAAGCGCTTCTCCTGCCTCAGCCTCCCAAGTAGCTGGGATTACAGGCACCCACCACCATGCCCAATTTTTTTTTTTTTTTTTTTTGTATTTTTAGTAGAGATGGGGTTTCACCATGTTGGCCAGGCTGGTCTCGAACTCCTGACCTCAAGTGATCCACCCACCTTGGCCTCTCAAAGTGCTGGGATTACAGGCATGAACCACTGAGCCCAGGCTACCTTATGTGTTCTTTTGTTTTTTTTTTTGTTTTTTGAGATAGAGTCTCGCTCTGTCATCCAGGCTTGAGTGCAATGGCACAATCTTCACTCACTGCAACCTCCTCCTCCCAGGTTCAAGTGATTCTTCTGCCCCAGCCTCCTGAGTAGCTGGGGTTACAGGCACCGGCCACCATGCCTGGCTAATTTTCGCATTTTTGTAGAGACGGGGTTTCACCATTTGGCCAGGCTGGTCTTGAACTCCTGACCTAAGGTGATCTGCCCGCCTTGGCCTCCCAAAGTGCTGGGATCACAGGCGTGAGCCACCGCACCCAGCCTACCTTATGTGTTCTTATATTTAAGCGCACCTCATGAAGGCAGCATGTAGTTGGGTCGGGCTTTGATATCCAATCTGATATTGTCTGCCTTTAATTGGGAGTGTGAGACTATTTTTATTTAATGTGATTACTGATATAATTACGATTAAGTCTGTCATCTTGAAATTTGTTTTTTATTGGTCGTACATGTTTTCTGTTTCTCTTTTCTTCTTTTTCAGCCTACTTATAGATTAATGGAGCATATTTTATGATTCGATTTTATCTTCTTTATTGGCTTATTAGCTCTAATTCTTTGTTTCTTTAATGGTTGCTTTAGGGTTTATAGTATACATCCAACTTATCAGAGTCAACTTCCAAATGGTATTATACAATTTCACATATCATCTAAGAACTTACGATATGTTCCTGTTAATATTAGCAGAACATCTAAGGCACAGGGTCTGTGAGACCAGGCTCCATCCTGCCCCAGTGTCAAGTCCGACCACCAGGTACTAGTCCCTCCTGTGGGGCCTTAACTGCTCCCCTCAGCATCTAGGTGCTGAAAGGGGAGACTTCAGGTACCACGGAATCCACCTGCCTGCCCAGGCAGTGTTGCCAACAGAAGGTTGACTATGAGAAAGGTGTTTCTCTCAATTAAGCGAAGTCTCTCTGAATGTGACTTCCACCACAGTTCCGGCTCCGACGTCTTCTGAATTCACACAGGACTCCCCTACGTCCCCCCCAGCCTGGCCGCCTTTCTGATGAAGGACACCTTGGGTCATGTGTCCCCTCTGCCTCTCTCCTCAAAGTGAATGAAAATCAGAAAAAAGCAAAACAAAACAAAACCCAATGAGCTCTCCTAAGGACATAAAACACAGCTGGAATGAGAGGTAGAAAAGCAGAAAGAAGGAACTGTGACTCCTGCATCAGGGAATTTCCCCACCATTACTCAGAGGGGACTGGAGTAGATCCAGGCTGTGTGGACCCTAAAGCATACGCAGTTTTGTTCCTCTTTTTAAAATTTACTTATTTATTTATTTATTTAGACGGAGTTTCGCTCTTGTTGCCAGGCTAGAGTGCAATGGCGCTCTCGACTTAGAGGGTATTGGAATAAATCCAGGCTGTGTGGACCCTAAAGCTTATGCAATTTTGTTGCTTTTTATTTATTTATTTATTTATCTATTTATTTATCTATTGATTTATTTATTTTAGACAGAGTTTCGCTCTTGTTGCCCAGGCTGGAGTGCAATGGCGCTCTCAGCTTACTGCAACCTCCGCCTCCTGGGTTCAAGCAATTCTCCTGCCTCAGCCTCCCAGGTAGCTGGGATTACAGGCTTGTGCCACCATGCCCAGCCAATTTTTGTATTTTTAGTAGAGATGGGGTTTCACCATGTTGGCCAGGCTGGTCTTGAACTCCTGATCTTGTGATCTGCCACCTCGGCCTCCCAAAGTGCTGGGATTACAGGTGTAAGCCACTGCACCCGGCCTACAAAATATTTTCATAAACTACGACACACCTCTATAATATTTTTTCAGACCAGAGGGTAGGGTCTGCACACTGATTGCCACTTCACATAACAATCTAATGATATGATTTTCTACAGAGAGAACAGAAGGGATAATTCAATCTTTCCTCTAGCATGTTTGATCAAAATTTGCTTTTCATTGACAGTTTGGAAAAGTCTATTTCAGCTTCACAATGCATTATTGGTAATGCCATGTATATTGTTAGGAGTTTTGCAAATTTGAGGAAAATGTAACGGCAGAGGCAAATAGGAGTTGGAAGACTGGACAAGAGGCAACTCCCTCGAGGTAAGTGAGCACCCGTGGCTGCTTATCCCAGGTTGTCACTGCAGGGGCAGTCTGGGCCCAGGCGAGGGGCCAGGATGGACAGACATAAAGGATGTAATAAAGAGTTAGCAACTGTGTGGAACAACACTTCCCTGCTCTTCCTGCCTCCCCTCTCTGGAGACCTTTTGATTGTCACTCTGATTTTTTTTCCTACGACAAATGTTACTGGGTTCATTTATCCATTCATTCAACTACTATCTATTGGACACTTATTACGAACAAGGTGTGGAGGTGAACGCAACAGGGAACAGCCCTGCCTTTGCAGAACTTGTCACATAAACACTGGAAGAGAATGAAGATTACATTTATATTGTCAGTTGATTTGATGAGTACAAAATCTTATCAGAAACACTGTGGGAATCTGAAACTATTATCTATTCACTCACATACTTCTTCAACAACTACATTCTACAACTACTTCTTTTTTTTAAGACATGCGGTCTCACTCAGTGACCCAGGCTGCAGGCTGCAGTGCAGTGGTGCCATCAGAGCTCATTGCAGCCTCAAACTCCTGGTCTCAAGTCATCTTTCAGACAGGGCGCGGTCGCTCGCACGTCTAATCCCAGCACTTTGGGAGGCCGAGGCAGGCAGATCACCTGAGGTCAGGAGTTCAAGACCAGCCTCGCCAATATGGTGAAAATCCTTCTCTACTTAAAATACAAAAAAAGTTAGCCAAGAGTGGTGGTGCACATCTGTAATCCCAGCTACTTGGGAGGCTGAGGCACGCGAATCACTTGAACCTGGGAGGCAGAGCTTGCAGTGAGCCGAGATCGCACCACTGCACTCCAGCCTGGGTGACAGAGCAAGACTCAAAAAAAAAAAAAAAGAAAAGAAAAAGAGCAAGTCTCAAAAAAAAAACATCTTTCCTCCTCATTCAGCCTCCTGAGTAGCTGGGACTACAGGCAAAAGCCACTGTGCCCAGCTTACAACTGGGCAAGGCACAGAGGTGAACATGAGAGACAACACGCCCCTGCCTTGCAGAACTTTTAGTGAGTGGGAGACAATGTATAAAGTAATACACCCTTTGAGTGCAGTAGCAGGACAGGAGGCACTGGGACTCGGGAGTGAGTAGGCAGGTCTCTACCTTGTGTGAGCACCTAATCCGATGGCATGACATGTGAGGAAGGGGAGTGACTGTGCCCAGTAAATTACAGTCCTTCACCCCAGACTGCACCCTGGATTCCAAGCAACCAGCTCACAAGCAGGAGGGGACTCATGGAATCATGAATCAGTGATAAAATTTCAGTATCAGCAGAGTCCCTAGGCCTTTATTCATCATCAGAATTGTGAAGGACACTTCAGGGACGGTCCACCCTCACCCTGGGCATGGGTAGGGGAGAGGAGGACATTAAAAGGAGACTTCTGGTAGGCATCATATGAAGGTCCTCTCTGTTACTGATATTGGAGGGGCAGTCTGAAATTGCAGTGAGCTGAGAACACACCACTGCACTCCAGCCTGGGCGACAAAGCAAGACTCCTTCTCAAAAAAAAAAAAAAAAAAATTTTTCACTGAACCTAAAAAAAAAATTTAGGCAGGGCCTCAATTCCAAATCTTATAATAACCAGAACAAACCGAACAGACTGCCCCTCCAATATCAGTAACGGACAGGACCTTCATATGTTATCACTGTTATCTCTCACCCAGGAGTCTTCGGACCCACACTGAACACAGAACAGCTGGAGAAAGGGGTTCCCTGCTTCCTAAGTCTTTCCACTTAGATTTTTGGCCTAAGGTAGGTACATCAAGTTTCTTCCCCAGCTGCCTACTGGAAGCAAATATCACAGTCTTAAAATTGGGCATTTCAGGGCAGGAATCTGGAGGCACCTGCAGCTGGGCTCACCCTAGAACTCAGGGAAGGAAGCAGGCCTTCTTGGTATCAGTCAGGACCGACTCCAGTCAGCTTAAGCAAAAAAGAAAAGGCTCACGTGGCTGGGAAGGCCGGGATGGAGGCAGCTGAAAGGGGCTCATGGGCGCTGGCGCCACTCCTGGCCCCTCCTCCTTCCACATGTGTTGCCCTCACTCTCACTGTGGCAATGGGAGGCTTCCTTTGGGTAGTTAGGGAGAGGGCCAGGCAACTCCACCATGCCCATGTAGCGACACCAGAGGAAGAAGAGCTTCCTTCTCCCAGTCCCTGGGAGGGTTCCAACAGGCCCTGCTTATCACCCCACAGCCCCGGGGCACAGCCCAGAAAAAGGAGGATGGAAGGACAGGCAACAACAGGAGCTACCATAGTCCTCTGCATGGCAGCTATTTTCAAACATGGGAAACTTCTCCTCTCTGCATAAAAATAGAGCTCAAATGATCCAAAGTTGGAGAGGAGTCTGGAAGGCTGAGATTGCTGCCAACAACAGCCATTCTGCAGATAGAGTTCTGTGTGCCACACCAGGGCATGAGCGCCCCGGAAAGCAACTGGAAGCAGGTGGGCCTGGAACACACTGGCATCTCCCAACCCCCACTGAGGAAGGAGGGAACCCCTGCTCTCATCTACCGCGGGTACTAAGGTTGCTTTAACTGGTACCGCCTTGCCCATCGCGGGCAGGGGAGGCCTCCCACAGTAGGCCTGATGCTCCCTCTGCCCCCGCCCTGGGTCTCCTGCCCCTGGAGATTGCTCAGCACAGCAACCCAACTGCTCCTTGGAGAAAACTCCACCACCTCCCCCAGGAGGAGTTTCACCTCTGGCTCATTTCTGCCTCTAGGCCTCAGCCAGGTGGGTTGCTCCTCCGACCTGTCCCTCCAGGACGCGTTCTGGTCCAGGGATGTGGGCCAGGTGGGGTCCCCCGCAAGGTCACCTCGGAAGTAGGCACAACTTGCAAAGACAGAGGCATCTGTTGTGTTAGCACAGCTTTGTCCCTTACCTTTGAGTAATAGTGGGCTCCTCCTCCACCCGACCCCATACGCTGATGAGAAGCACGGAGCTCTTCTGGGCCCTGCTTAAGGCCACAGACATTTTGAGTAAGACAGTCAATCCTCGTGTAAGGAAGCGACCGGCCGGAGGAGGAGCAGCCCAAGAGGCAGAGGACAATGACAGAGAGAGTCAAAGGACTGAACAGCAGAGGAGGGAGGCTGGGACAGAACTGGCATTTGTACAATTTACATATACAAATGTCCCCCAAGATATTTTTTAACATATACAAATGTCCCCCAAGATATTTTTTAACTACAAAGAGAAAGACAATACCTTACTGTGGAGGAACCCAGTGCACAAGGTTAATAGGACCAGGAATAGGACACAGTGACATCACGAGCCCCCAGTGTGAGGCCTCGAGACAGACAAAACATCATGTCTGTGGTATTCTTGCCAAAAATATATAACCTCATTCTAATCACGCAAAACACCATACAAGCCCAAATGGAAGGACATTCTACAAATAACCAGTACTCATCAGAAGTGTTAAAGTCATGAAAGACAAGGAAAGATTGAGAAACAGATGGGAGGAGACCAAGGAAAAATAACCAAATGCCATGTAGGGCCTTAAATAGCATCTGGGAACAGAAAGTGGGCATCTTAGCTGGGCATGGCGGTGTACACCTGTAGGATCACTTGAGCCCAGGAAGTCAAGGGTGCAGCGAGCCGTGATCACACCACTGCACTCACCCTGGGTGACAGAGTAAGACCCTATCTCAAATAAAAGAAAGAACAAAAAAGAAAATGGACATTAGTGAAAAACATTGGTAAAATTCAAGTCAGGTTTGCAGTGCAGATAGTAGAATAATAGCAATGTTGATTTCATTGTTCTTGGTTGGTCTAATGTTGATTTTGATAATTACGATATGGTTGTGTAAGATGTTAACATTGGGAATACTTCGGTAGAGGCATATGGGTACTCTGCATACTTTTTTTTGAGACTTCGTCTCGCTCTTGTCCCCCAGGCTTCAGTGCAATGGCATGATCTCAGCTCGCTGCAACCTCTGCCTCCTGGATTTGAGTGATTCTCTTGCCTCAGCCTCCTGAGCAGCTGGGATTACAGGCACGCACCACCACACCTGGCTAATTTTTGTATTTTTAGGAGACACAGGGTTTCACCATGTTGGCCAGACTGGTCTTGAACCCCTGACCTCGTGATTCGCCCACCTCGGCCTCCCAAAGTGCTGGGATTACAGGCATGAGCCACTGCGCCTGGCCTCTGCATACTATTTTTAGAACTTCTCAGTAAGTCAAAATTAATTCAAAACTGAAATGTTTACTTTTTAATTTAAAGCTTTCTAAGTGAGGCTGGGCACGGTGGCTCTTGCCTGTAATCCCAACACTTTGGGAGGCTGAGGCGGGAGGATCACTTGAGGTCAGGAGTTCCAGACCAGTCTGGCCAATATGGAGAAACCCTGTCTCTACTATAAATACAAAAAATTAGCTGGTTGTGGTGGCGGACACCTGTAATTCCAGCTACTTGGGAGGCTGAAGCAGGAGAATCACTTGAATCCAGGAAACAGAGGTTGCAGTGAGCCAAGATCGTGCCACTGCACTCCCCTAGCTGGGGCAGCAGAGTGAGACTCTGTCTCAAAAAATAAAATAAAATAAAATAAAATAAAATAGCTTTCTAAGTGAAAGTTTCACCCAACACATCAATGTTATCTCAGAAAAGTAATTTATTGGGTTGGTCTACCAACAATGAACCACGTCAAAACCTGGGATAATGCAGAGAGTATTTCTAATTATCTGCCATAATAAACATCTGCCACAGCTGGGGTTTTTTGACTGCCATGGCAGCCCCTATTTGTTGAGCAGGTACTCAGTTGCAGGGACAAGTGCTAAACACTCAGTAAGATAAGCATCTCTCCAACTTCTGGAGGCAGGACCAGCGAGACAGGCTGCCCCCAACAATGAAATGCTCTCCCCCGGCCTCCAGAGCCTGCCTCGGTGGGGTGGTTTTGCATCTTCTGTTTGTCTTGTTCTACAAGACAGTGAGTGGGAAAGTTCCCCAGCTTTCTTGACAGTCCATCACAACCCCTCCTTCTTCATTCCTTCCATGGTGACTCACTTTTACAGACTTTTGCAATTAAATAAAGGCATTTCCCACCAACTTTAAGCCCAACAACTTTATCTTCAGTGTCTATCACTCATTTCTCATATCCCACAAGAGGAAAGATTCATGTGATATTGTTGCTATTTAAGACATTTGAGCTTGTCCACATTCAAGTTTTTGTCTTTGTTTTTCTGAGGTTTTCCCTGGGTTCTCCCACCTCCCCAGCTAGGAAAACAGCAGCTGGCAGCTGCTGCTGAGGCAGTCACAGCTCTGGCCTCCTGGTTGACTGCAACTCGGAAGCAGGTAGGTCTGTTCTCAGTTTCCAATAGCTGAAATGACAAGGCAGGACCCAGGCTGGGTCCCTGTGCAGCGCCTTGGCACCTGTTGCCTGATTCCCGAATCTCCGCCCAGTTAGGTTTCCTGCAAGCTTTTCCCCACTGCAGTCTTCATGTTGTGTCAATAAAAGTCTACATTTTCATTCCCCTCTCTCCATGCCAGACTATAAATTATCCACTGATGAGTTAACACCTCATTACTACGCCACATTTTGCAATGAGATGGGAAAAGTAGAAAAAGGTACTCTGACCCCAGTTGCCTCGAACCCTTGAACGAGAGGAGGAAGAGCCCCAGAGGATCACTGAGTCAAAAGGACGTGAGAGCTGGGACTTTCTCTAGTGTCCAGGGAGGTCTTGGGTAGAGCCAAACTGAGCCTGGAAGGGCCTGGCTGCTTCCTACCCACCCACCCCGGGAATTTTGACAGCTGAAGGGATGCCACCTGGGCATGGTTGAGTGTCTGTGGACAAGCCCCAGGGGCCCCTTCCCAAGGCCACCTTCCCACTACTGAGCTCGGCAGAAGGGGCAAAGGAGGAGGATAGGGCAGAGGGAGACAGCTCTGTCTCAGGTCCTTTCCGCTCTGTTCCCGTAGACAAGGGGCAGGGGCCTCACCCCAAGGCAGTCAGAGGAGGGGAAGCTTCTACATTTGAGTGCAGGAATGTGGGGGCGCTGACTCTGACCACAGGGCAGATATCGACAAGGACAAGCAAAATAGAATGTACTCTGATCCTAATGACGATGGAGGCACCGACCTTACTCACGTTCTTGCCTTGATATGAGGGACATTCTTACCTCCGTCACACTCCTGGGCAACCCAGAGCCACTTGGAAGGGAACTGAGGGCCTGTCCCAGAGCTAAAAGCACTTAAAAGGATCAGGAGCCAAGCAACAGTCCTTTTATTTTTTATTTTTTGCAATAGAGACGCATTCTCACTAAGTCACCAGGGCTGGCCTGAAACTCCTGGCCTTAAAGCAATCCTCTTGCCTCAGCCTCCCGAAGTGCTGGGATGACAGGCATAAGCCACCACACCCAGTTGACAATCCTTTTAACTCTGTGGAAAATACACCTTAGAAAACATAAAACGGAACCCCTTCCATTTCTACAAAACAGATCTCCCTCAGGCCTGGGGCCTCCGAAAAAGACCCATTTCCCCAGGAAGGGGATGGGGCAGGAGACTTGCTGGGTTTGAAGCTGAGAAGTGTACACAAATGGGCAAAGGGACCCTGGGAGTCTGTGCTGGCTTCAAGGACAGGGAGACTTGCACATCCAGGGAGACACTGAGGGCAGGTGCTGGAGAGGCAGAACTGTTTGAAAGGGAGGGTGGATTGGACTCCAGTGAAAGAGAAGGGCGAGGGCACCGACGCTGGGAATGGGTGAGCGAGGAGTAAACCTGGAAGGGTTCTCTTGGTATGAACGGCCAACAGCCCCTTCACGGAGCTAGACTCAAGAGTGGGCTTGACTCAGAAAGGAACGAGAGGCGGAAATATTTCGGGGAGAGCGCCCACAGAGATAACCCTGAGGACTGAGCGGGGAGGCCAAGGAAGGAGCCCAGGCAGAGGCTGTGGGGGCAGTGTGGGAGGCTCAGGCCCAGCACTTAGCAGCCAAAGGAAGCTTTCAGGCAGAAATTCCAGAACCTGGGCAATGGATGCCATATCCACAGCAGGAAGGAGAATTTCCAGGTGTGGAGATCAATGTGGTAAAGGCCTCAGGTCAGGGAAGACAGGAAAAAATGCTGGGGAGTCAAGCATGGGGGTGCGCGCCTGGAGTCCCAGCTACTCAGGAGACTGAGACGGGAGGGTCACTTGAGCTCAGGAGGTTGAGGCTGCAGTGAGCTAGGATTGCATCACCGCACTCCAGCCTGGGTGACAGAGACCCTATCTTTAAAAATTATAAATAGGCCAGACACGGTGGCTCATATCTGTAATCCCAGCACTTTGGCAAGCCAAGGCAGGTGGATCACTGGAGGCCAGGAGTTCGAGACCAGCCTGGCCAACATAGCGAAACCCCATCTCTACTAAAAATACCAAAAAAAAAAAAAAAATTAGCCAGGCATGGTGTGGTGGCGCACACCTGTGGTCCCAGCTACTCGGGAGACTGAGGCACAAGGATCACTTAAACCCAGGAGGCGGACGTTGCAGTGAGCCTAGATGGCACCATTGCACACCAGCCTGGGCAATAAAGTGAGACTTTGTCTCAAAACAAAAAATTAAATTAAATTAAAAATACATTTAAAATGCTGGGGGCTCCCAGGTCAGAATAGTGGATGGTCAAAAATGTTTGTCTCTTTCCCTAAATAACAAAGGATATAATAAAGAAGCCCAAGGCAGCACTGGCAGTGAAGACAATACCACCAAGAGAAATAATTCATTTTGTGAAAGATGGGAAACATCCGGCATCGTATTAATGGCCAAACTGGAAAAGGAAACCGCAGCCCAGCACATGACGGGGAGAAGGCTGCGTGGGATGTGGGTTATAGGAAGGCTTCCCTGGAAAGGCTCCCAGCTTGGAGGAGGCAGAAGGGGTGACTAACGGAGGGGCTGGCTTCACCAGCTCTTCCTCCTAGAACTCATATGCACACGCACATGCGCACATGCAAACACACAGGTTAAGTGAGCATGAGCTCAGATGCTTACCTGCTAAGGAATGTTCCCTAAACTGCGGGGGAGGTACAGGGTTCAGGTTGAAGCAGCTGAGTAGAACACCGCGAAACAGACCCGAAGCAAAGGGAAGAAAGGCAGCTCAAACATTTGGGGTCAAGTCTACCTGCCCCCCACCTGCTCAGTGCCTGAAAGGAAGCCACAGTGACCCTCACCCAGCCTTCCAATGTAGGAAGTGGCCTTGTGGGTTAACAGTCCAGAAAAAGAAACACCTCCTAGGAACTTCTACAAATCAGTTCAGCCCTTCATTAAAGGACCAAGCATCACTTAGAATTTGTTCTTCTCCATAAGAATTAGAAGAATTAGGGTGAACAACAACTCACCTAATCCCTGAGATAACTAAGAATTGTTAAAACAAAACAAAACAAAAAAAAAAAACACAACTCTAATTCATTTTCTTATAAACAGTCCTTACATCCATGAAGAACAGGCTCCTATGGAAAGAGAGGCAATCACAGAACAAACTGTTTAGGAAATTTTGTACAGAAAAAAAGATGACCAAAATAAAAAATTTCTAGAGGGCAGGTAGAATCATGACTTAAAACCAAATTGGCTTTGTAGTAGAGTGGAGTGATGGTTGCAGTAGAATTCTACAATCTACTAAGGCCAGACACGGTGGCTCTTGCCTGTGATCCCAGCACTTTGGGAGGCCAAGGCGGGCAGATGACTGGAGGTCAGGAGTTCAAAACCAGCCTGGCCAACATGATGAAACTCCGTCTCTACTGAAAATACAAAAATTAGCCAGACGGGTGACACGTGCCTGTAATCTCAGCTACTTGGGAGGCTGAGCCAGGAGAAGCACTTGAACCCAGGAGGCAGAGTTTGCAGTGAGCTGGGATTGCACCACTGCACTCTAGCCTGGGCAACAGAGCGAGACTCCATCTCAAAAAAAAAATAAATAAATAAAAAATAAAATAGTTCAGGCCGGGTGTGATGACTCATGCCTGTAATCCCAGCACTTTGCTGAGGGCGAGGTGGGTGGAGAACCTGAAGTCAGGAGTTCAAGATCAGCCTGGTCAACATGGCAAAACTCCATCTCTATTAAAAATACAAAAACTAGCTGGGCGCAGTGATGGGCGCCTGTAGTCCCAGCTATTCGGGAGGCTGAGGCAGGAGAATTGCTTCATCCTGGGAGACAGAGGTTGCAGTGAGCTGAGATCGTGCCACTAATTGTGCCCACTCCAGCCTGGGCGACAGAGTGAGACTCCATCTCAAAAAAAAAAGGAGTTCAGCTCCTTCAAGCCTCAGAGAGGCGCATTCTGAGGCACGTATTCTGCACCGTCCTCCAGATTCCCTGTGGGGTTGAGCTCCAATCCCACGGTGGCAGTGGCTTCACACTCCTCATCTGCTGCCTTTCCAAGGGCCACTTCCTGCCGAACTTTGTACCTGCACTTCCCCCAAAAAAATCTACCCGCACTAGAATCCCTGTCTTAAAGTTTGTTTTCTGGAAAAACCCAAACCAAGGATAGGATGATGTTTATTTTGTACTTGAGATTTTTTTTTTAAGAGGTGGTGGAAGTTGGTGCCCAGTAGAAGAGCTAGGAAAGCCAACTTCAGGAAGGGCTGAGGTGATGAGCAGGAAGAGAGGATGTGAGTTGAAGACAGGCTGGGAAAGGGCGAGTCACAGGATGGTAGGCTTCGGATGGTAGGTTTCCAAGGCAGTGAGGTGAGCTCTTACTAGCACTTACAATACAAGTTCTCCATGTGGCTTATTGCCTGAGGAGCATCAGAGGCCCACCCTTCAATCCCACGTGGGGCAGCTGTCGGGAAGCTGGAAACACCTTTGTTCAACTGCCAGGCCCTTGACTTAGAAATAAGCCCTTGGATTACAATCAAATTAAAACTACTCTCGCTGCTTCAGTGCAGTTAATATATCCCCTTTCACCATGAACAGCCAAGAAGAAAGCAACTGGCAAAGCTTAAAAGCCACCAGGGTTGCTTGGGATGAGAATTCATAAATACAGGTCAAAGGGACAGAAGCAGGAAATGTACCTGAACAGGACTCCATCTTTCAATTTAAGGGCTTAAAAAAATACATAAAGACAGGCTGGGCACGGCGGCTCACGCCTGTAATCCCAGCATTTTGGGAGGCCAAGGTGGGCGGATCATGAGGTCAGGAGATCAAGACCATCCTGGCTAACACGGTGAAACCCCGTCTCTACTATTAGCTGGGAATGGTGGCGGGCGCCTGTAATCCCAGCTACTCAGGAGGCTGAGGCAGGAGAATGGCGTGAACCCAGGAGGCGGAGCTTGCAGTGAGCCAAGATTGCACCACTGCACTCCAGTCTGGCCGACAGAGCAAGACTCCGTCTCAAAAAAAAGGAAAAAAAAAAATACATAAAGGCTCATGCTGTATTTCAATTATTCTATGATGTAATATTTAATTAAGATGTCACATTTTAGTATCTCTGTAATTGAGGCACAACTGATAAAAATCATATTGGCAGTGCTTTTAGTAGTATATAGAAAGTTGCACATTTATAACCAATATGGTAATTCATATCATGTGAGCAAACAAGCTTTTTTAGGGCTCTTTAAAGACAAAAGTCCTTCATCCTTGGCCTCTACCTTTCAAGATATGATATTAAAGGCAAAACTTTTTTTTTTAGTGTATTACTTTCAGACCTTCATGAGTCGCAATATTTCAATTTTTCATATTAATGCAAATGAAGTTCAGTTCAAGAAATCTTATTTGGCAAATGTTTCTAGCAATTGGATTTATGTTAAGGAAAATCTAACTTCATAGCCTCAATAGCCCAGCATGTAAAGTATGTATTTTCCTGTTCTAGGCAAGAAACAAGAATTTTCACTCCATCTTGCAAATCATGGGGAAGTTAAACTTTTGACCCAAGTGAAGGCTTCATCTCAGCTTCCCATCCTTTGCATTAGTAAAGTCACCCTTTTTGCATCTGAGAAAGTCAAGATGACCCAGGACATCAAATATTCCGCATCACCACCAGTCAGGAGTTGACAAATAGGAGACGGCCCACTTTGGGTGTCTTTAATTCTTGACTCAACTTCCAAGTGTAACAAAGCCACTCCCACAACTTCCTGTTCTTCTTTCCGGCCTCTCTTGACCATCTCAAGAAAGGAGATAGGTATAACCAGGATCAGGAATGGGAATGAGCCATTCTTGTCTCTTGCATCCTTTTCTTAAGACCTGCTTGGGTTCATGAATAGTCCAAACCCTGGCAATGCTCTTTCAGCCTTCTTGACCTTCAAACCCAAAATCAACATGACTTGGGAATAGCCAAGAAAAGGGCCCAAAATGCCAGTTTCCCTTGAGGCCTAAATTGTTAAGCAGTTCTCAAAGAAGAAGTTAGACTTATAGCAGTTCCACCCGTGAGATGGGGGATCAGGTGAGAACCCATATTGTGGGCACCAAGAGAGGCCTTCCTGGATTTAAGGGTCAGCGCCATAACGGAGCCCAAGCATGTGTAACGCTCTAAAACCTAATGTGCTCTGCTGAAAAGTCCATGAGGTCCATGTCACAGGGCAGCAATGACCAGGTGGTGGGCTGGGGCAGCCATTGCACAAGAACTTCTACCAAATGAAAGGCCAGAGATCATCTCATCCAAATGTCATCAGCACCAAGAACTCATATTCAAATAACAGCACACACGTGGACTGAAGGCTCAGAAAAGGCCCCCCAGTGGCCTTCCACACCTCATTCAAAAACCTGCTCCATCTCTTCTTTCTCTACAAGAGACTTGAAACCTCAGGGAAGGGGAATCCCTAACAATAAAAAAATTGAAATTCCTCTGAGAGGAGGAACCTATTACCTGAGAATGCGTGGTCAGGTTATATGGACAAATGCAAATGTGATCCAATTACCTGTTCTCAGAGCTTCTTTTTTTTTTTTTTTTTTGAGACGGAGTCTCGCTCTGTCGCCCAGGCTGGAGTGCAGTGGCCGGATCTCCGCTCACTGCAAGCTCCGCCTCCCGGGTTCACGCCATTCTCCTGCCTCAGCCTCCCGAGTAGCTGGGACTATAGGCGCCCGCCACCTCGCCCGGCTAGTTTTTTGTATTTTTTAGTAGAGACGGGGTTTCACCGTGTTAGCCAGGATGGTCTCGATCTCCTGACCTCGTGATCCGCCCGTCTCGGCCTCCCAAAGTGCTGGGATTACAGGCATGAGCCACCGCGCCCGGCCAAGCTTCTTTACTTCTTTACTCTTCTCTAACCATAATGTGGCAATGTGGCCGTCTGGGAGGTGTGTGCTAGCAGCCACAGGAGTAGAAGGCAGATGCAGGCCCCAGGAAACCTTCAGGAAGACCAGGCTGAAAATAGTCTTCAATCTCAAATCAAGTACCTGTGTCCTCATACTTGCTCAGAAATGGCTTCCATATTCCAAACAGGAGAAGACAGTTTGCTCTTATAACACTAACCCTTCTGTTTTTTGAGCTTCATCAATCGTCTACTCGTTTCCCACTGGACGTTAGTAGTGTCTTCTCGACATGGGTCTATGAAAGGAAATCGAGTAGTCAAGGCTGCCTCTGTATTTCATCTTTGTGGCTACAAACTCCAAAATAGAAATGGCTTAGGATAACACAATATTTACAATGCCACACCACTCCCTAATTAAATTACTTATACTCACTGAAAAGGGAAGCATAAATAAATATTCTCACTTTTCTTTAAAGACTTTAAACGGGAAAGCACTTTGGGGATTTTAAATGCAAAGATGGATGACGCACTGGGAGACAGCGATAGTTCAACACCACTGTAATGGTTTTTGGGGGGAAACTGGCCTCTTTCAGGGAAAATGTTTTCAAATATGGGAAACAAAAGGATTATAGATTACACATTACACAAACAATTAAAAATACAGTGGCTTTATTTCCATTGTTTATAGTCCCCAGTATCCCATCTGATAAAGAACCTTCAATTCTATAAACAAAAATATTTCAAGAAAGTATGATACACAATAGTACATATAATAGTTTGGCAGAATTTTAAACTCTAGTAGTTCATACCCCCAAAAAAACAAGTTTTAAAATTCAAAAATAACAGTTTTATTTAACATGTTATATCTTAACATTTAAAATATCATGCTCTAGTTAAATATTTCATCAACAACACTGTATACAAATAAAATATTACATAAAATATATTTAAGAAAATGTTTTGGTCTTTGATCTGAACAATAAATAAAAACAGGCACTTCTACATAGACAGGGAAGCAATTACTACTCAGAATAATAATCTTGTATAAGCAGCATGTGGAAATATGGCAATAATAAATTCTGGAGTTTTAAATTGACAAACCATCTATGCAGAAGTCTGCAACTTCAATCTTTTCACTCAAGTTCAGAAGTTACATATGCTTTCCTGGTCCACATTGAAAATTCACTAACACAATACGGTTGTTAGGGGCAATTCAATCTTCAGCTGGCCATTAAGGAATCATACTCATTTTCAAATACTAAAATTAGACTATGGTACCACCCAGCAAACCAAATACAAGAAAAATTAAACCCTCTTTCTCCTTATTATGACCATAAGATCACAACAAGATAAATTAGATGAGTGTCACACAATGATTCTTATTTTGCAAAATTAATTAACACACAAAAATACTGTTGGGGTAGCAGGAAATTTCCACAATTGAAAAACTGAATTCCACAATTGATAACTGAAAGTTCAGTTTTCTGGACAATTTAAAATTTACCCAAATCCCATAAAAATAAACATAATTCCATTTCACGAAAATCACCGGATCACGTTTAACAAAGTCTTTGTAGCCAATATGTTTATAAACACCTGAATTACGAATAAATCAGTCATTATTATGGGAAGTAGGAATATTATAGAAGAGGGCAAGCAAAATAACTTAAAATGGTCAAATTCCAGAAACATGATTTCAGATAAGAGGGTACAACTTTTTCAAAAATGACCACTAGCTGGTAAGATCAGAACCAATCATCCTGCCATATTATCTGTAAAAAAATGACCATCTTCCGCTTTCCCTCTTCACGTGAGTACCACATTGAAGGGTTTAGAGGCCCCTCAAATGGATCTCACTCGTAAAGGCAATTTTCATGGTTTAATATAGAAATTACTCTAATGTGAGAACACAACATGGAAACTATTCAAAATACACCTTTCTATGCAAAATTGAGTTTGTATCTATTTTAGCATTTTAAATGAGCACTCTGCAACTGAGACCAAATATCAATCATCTCTTGAGGTTTTCTACTATGTACTAACATCAGATCTACATAGGAGCAGATATTATTTTTGTTTTTCTCCTCGATATCAAATGTCCTGAAGCCTTTGTGTTTCTCTGGAACGAGGCCGAGTTTCTGAAGGCACATTCCAGTATACACGTCATCGATGGGGTAGAGATGGACCTGGTCAGTGATATGGTACAGCCTCAGGGCCAGATGGCCGGAGTAGAGGAACCCCCCGCCCCCTGCATAGGGTGGGTAGAGGCCAGAGTAAACAACTTCAGGGATGTAGTACTTCAGCTTCTTATCCCGATGAGGTCCAGCATTGTGGATCACATCACCTATAAACAGATCTTTGGCTTTGCTCTTGGATAAACTATTCAAGTAATTCAGGATGTGATGGGTGTTCACAAAAACATCATCATCGCCCTTGAAAACAAACTCAGTGTCTGGGCAGGAAGTACTTACCCACCTGAGAAACAGCACTTCCTTCAGAGACAAGTTGAAGAAAGTGTCTCTGTAATTCCACATAAGAATGTCTTGGTGCTTGTCACTCTCAAATTTCAGCATATCTGAAAGGTCGGGGTGGTTGTCCTCTGGGGGTGTCTGGCCCAGCAGGAAGACTCGCACCACGGTTTGGTTCCCCGTGTTGCTTTCTTGGCCCCAGGATTCCCGAATTGCTTGCCTTCTGGCAAAATGTGGAGTGAGGGACTTAATCGCCAGCAACAAGAAGGGTTTCTTTGCACACTTATCCGGCTGATCTATAAGCAGTGAATAATTGCGGCATCTCAGATACAGCAGAAAGTCTTTAAATCTGTCCGGCAGGTTATTAAAACCTGTAACCACTGATGTGACCCTCAGGTCAGGTTCACAATAGTTCAGATGGCTTATATTGGAGAGCCTGCCCGCCTCCCCCGTCTGGTTGGCTAGCATGCTCAGGATGGGGTTGTACTGCCGGTTCAGCTTCTCTTGCTCTCGGTTCCAGTATGCCTCAGGAGGGGTAGATATCTTCCAGAACTTCTCTTTGGGTATTATTACTTCCCCTTTTCCATCTTTTTCTTGGCTACTGCTTTTGGAGACTTCCATAATCAAATAAATGAAGACATTTGCCATCATTAGGATACCCAACAACTTTATTCTTCGACGTCCAACACTCATTTCTCATATCTGGAACAAAGGGGTGGAGTATTGCATCAATTAACTATCAATATGCATTTGCACATACAATTTATTTTACTTGTCTCCCCAGGAATAGTAGTTTATAGCAAAGACTCTACACTTGCACTGCCTAGGTTCAAATCTTGGCCCTTCCTTTCCAGCTTTGTGACCATGGGCAAGTGGGATAGTCCATGTTTCTGCTTCTCCATATATAAAATGGGAATCAAGTCCAATTCAAAGGATGGTTGTGAGTAGTATATGTTGTTATATGGAAAGCTTTTAACATAGTACCTGGGCTCACAGCAAGCACTATGAAAGTGATTGCTGTAGACATGCTGAAGCTAGAGATACCTGTTACTACACAACCTCAGGAGAGTTCAACTTCCTTGCTTACAAAGGCACATACAGTGCTTGGCAAACTGATTTGCCTAAGTCATAACAAATACATTTTACAGTTTAGTATACACATACACACACAAAACTATTTACATGTATGATGCACTGTGTGCAGTTCCGTGTCATTCACTCTCAAGTTCTATTTTATTTGAAAAACTTCAAGTTTTTAAAATGTAGAAACAGGGACTGGTTACGTTGCTCAGGTTAGGCTCAAACTCCTGACCTCAGGTGATCCTCCCACTTCAGCCTCCCAAAGTGCTGGGATTATAGGCGTGTCTGACCTTCTCTCTCTTTTTTTAATGCTAGTCCCAACCCTGAGTTATTTTCCAACCTACCATTTTACAGATGAGGAAACCCAAGCAGAGAGATTAAGACACTTGCCCAGGGTTGCAGGGCTAGGAAGCAGGAGACACGGAACCACAGAGCATCTCAGAGAGAGAAAATGAAAGCGGATGCAGGACAGCTTTATCCCAATAGCCAAAAACTGGCAACAGCCCAAGTATCATCAACAGAACCAATGCAAACTGTGGCATCTGCATACAACGGTATATCCCTCGGCAACAGAAAGGGAAACTATAGTGAATGAAACATTACAACATTACATTGTGAATGAAGGCCAGAACCAAATTTTTATTTATATTAACTTCAAGAACAGCCAAAATGAATTTAGGTTCTAGAAATCTGAAAGTGATGGAGGTGGTGGGCTTGGAGAAGGATAGGAGGGAACTTCCTGGGGTACAGAAATGTACCATGTAGGTCTTGATTCTGACGAAGGCTCCATGGATGTATACATTTGTCAAAACCTAAAGTGTATACTTAAGATATCTATTGTTTGTAGCAAAAAGAAAAAGGGAAATATAAATGCTCTTTTAGTGAAATATCAAAGGATTTCAGGCTGTGGGCAATGGAAGAATAAAGAATGAGTAATGAGATGGTTTGCTGGGGATATCCAAGGTTTTAACACTATTGACACGGATGGCCTATATAAGAAAACATTTAAGCCAAGGTGACATTAAAAGACAGCCCAAAAAACTGGAATGGCAATGTTCTATAAAGAGCTGAGGATTTTCTTATCAGGTTAATTCAACGGGGAATTTATCCTTAGGTACTATTACTCATTCCCATTTTATACCTGAGGAGGTACACATTTAGAGAAGGGCAGACTGGAATACCAGCCAAGGCAAACAGATTCCAAGACTGTACCATGCCAAAAGGTAGCTACACTTCTCCAACTTCTAGAAGAAAGTTTTGTGACTATTTTAATCTAGTATTTGCTTTTTAAAAGAAGATTTTTAGGTTCACTGGATTCTAACAAACAGTACTAAAGTAGAAGAATATCTGTCATGCTGAGAATGCTGTAAAACGTATTAGAGAGCCCAGATGAGATCAACAAGGAATTCACAAGCTATTGTGTGTCTCTAAAGATCTGTCTAGCAGATCTTAATCTGGTTGCTTGTATTTACTACTGCTGAAACTACCTTTGCAAAGATTATGGATAGTGAGAAATCTAGCATGGCTGACTCCATATCTTGCGTCTACACTCACAGGCTGGCTGTCTCCCCTCATTCCTGGGCATAGGCCAAGCTAACCATGGGAGAAATTTAGTTTACGGTTTAACTTGGAAGCACAGATGGTAACAGTCCCTCCATAAAACTGATCCCTTCTTTGTTCAGGGGGCTGAGGCTAATGAAAGGTCACAAGATTAGGATTGAGAGGGACCTGAATTCTGCTAAAATGTAAGCACAGTTTTTATAATCCCTTACTGCTCAGGAGTCATGCGGCCAGAGGCCACAGGATCTTTGACTTCCCCAAGTGCTCCTGTAGTTAACACCACTATTATAGAACCTCAGATTGGTCTTTTGAGATGTTTTGCAGACTTACCCCACCCAGACTAGAGACTCCTGACTCCCCCGACCCCCACAGACTCAGCACATGGCCTTGATTGCATCTGCAGCCAATCAGCGGCACCCACTTCCTGGTCCCCTGCCCCCGAAACTATTCTTGAAAAACCTAACCTCATGCCTCTGGAGATTTCAGTGATAACTCCAGTTACTTCTCAAATACTTCTCAAAAAGAAAAGGTTCTAACTTGGGACAATTCTCCTAATGCTAAAGTGAGCCCTTGACCCAGTACTGCTGTCTCTAGGTCTCAGGCCCTTCCTAGGCTGGAAGGAGGGCAGCAGGAAATGTGTGATGGTGAAAAACTACAATAAAGAGAAAGATTTGCAAAGGGGCCAGGCACAGTGACTCACACCTGTAAACCCAGCACTTCGCTTTGGTAGGCCGAGGTGGGCAGATCACTTGAGGCCAGGAGTTTGAGACTAGCCTGGCCAACATAGCAAAACCCTGCCTCTACTAAAAATACAAAAAAGGAGCTGGGCATGCTGGTGTACTCCTGTAGTCCAAGCTACTCGGGAGGCTGAGGTTGCGGTGAGGCGAGATCATGCCACTGCACTCTAGCCTGGGCGACAGAGCAAGATTTCTCAGGAAAAAACAGCACATACTATGAACAGCTAAATACCCGGAAAAATTTAACTCAGTAAAGGGATTTAAAACATTGATAGACCTTTACCAAAATTTCTAGAGTAAAAGAGGACAGCTTAGGGAAGAAAAAAGGGAAGCACAGTACTTTACATAGGGGGTTGTGAACTTCCAGAGCTAATTCTCCTAGGAAAGATACAGGGTGAATAATATGTAAAAGTGACTCCAGGTAATTTAACAAGTTTATACATCTAGATTATAGGGGAGGCCATGAATAACTGGAATCCAACCACAGACACGTGAAGCCTCTATCACGGAAAACACCATTCTTTTGAGGATGCTTTGAGGAATAAGCTTGCTGATCCCTGGCGAGATTTCCAATTTCACCTGCTACAATTCAGCCTTTTATTTCCTCAGTCAAGGCCATGCCAAGGTACAGTTCTCATATCATCTTGGCTCAAGACACAGGGACTAATCAATGGCCTTCCCGGGAACACGACTCTCACCTTTCATTTAAGTGCTCAAGGCCTCCAGCCCGCAGGCCATTTTCCTGCTCATTTCTCATTCTCACCCCCTAAGGGAAGCAGACGGCATACCACTTTACCAGGAGAAAATGGAAGCTCAGAGGGGACTGATGATTTGCCTGAATATTATGGAAGAGTTCAGTGACAAGGCTTAGACAAGACCACCTTCTGGATCCCAATCCAGGACTGTCTGGATCTCTCATTTTTTTCTATGAGGCTCAACCACATTCTAGTTACCTGGTCCAGGTCAGCAGTGAAGTCCCACAGGCTGACTATGGCATGGGATCATGGAAAACTGATAGTTACGAAGAGGCTCCAAAGAAAGGGAAATGGGGGCACCTACGAGCTCCCAGTCCCCCGTCAGGAAACAGATCAGCCTTTCTTGTAAAAGACTTAAGATTCCCAAAGGCTCAATTTGAGGCAACTCTTCCCATTACTTGCTAAAGGGTATTTCTTTCAAGCCAATCTGAAGAAGAAGGTGGAAAACACAAGATTCTCAACTGCACATTTCCATCAAGGTTAAATGTCATCGTGCACTTGTGACCTGAGCACAGTGTCTTGCATGAGAACTCGGCTTCTAGTAGGCTCTTAGAAAAAAGCCAAGTTCATGGAAGGGAAGATAAAGCAGTGACCCCCATAAAAATATCTGTGGGAAAAAGCTCTCTAAATATCTGACTAAATATTCCCATCGCAGACAGAAAACCCAATTCCAATGTCTTTCTTCAGCAGGAAGTTACATTGCGTAAGAAGAATTTAAGAAAACTTACCCCAAAGCTGGGGGAAGATGTTATAAACTCTTGCTGTGAAACATAGACTTTTTATTGTAACAGAAATAAGAGAAAACCCCATATACAAACACAAAGCGAACTTAGCTTTTTACCTTGTCCCCAACAGGGACGGAACAGTTTTCAAACTTCAGTTGGCTTTGTTTAATGAAATGAAAATATTTAGAAAGACAGTATAACAGAAAACCTTAGCTGAAAAATGGCTTACAGAACAGTACAGACATGATGCCGAAACTATGTGACAACCTAGATAAAATACCACACAAAAACAAAGTGGGTTTATTCAGGGTGGTGGGATGAGAGAGTGTTTTCACATCCTTTACCGCTGCCCAACTGTCTGCCCTGTAAGCAGCCTCTTCCGCACGCTGGGGATTGGGACACGGCACACAGCCCCATGCGGGGTTCCCTGTTCCACAGCCCACCCCGGCCTGTGCCAGCATTGCTGTATTCGACCCCCGCAGTGCTGCATAGAGGCTCTGTCACAACACCTATCCCTATTACCTGCACACCTTCCCTTGTGCCTGTGCCACCTCCTAAGGGTTCCTACATGAAAATAGTGAAACATAAATACACCTGCCTTAACAAATATGTCCCAGGCACCAGCAGTCCTTTGAGGCAGATACTCTAAACTCCCACTACTTATTTCGCTGAGGTATGGGGTGGGGGACACTGCGAGGGTGGACAGGTAACTGAACTTGTCCGTCATACAGCTGGTAAATGGTAGAGCCGGGACTCAAACCCAGGCAATGATACCTCCAGAGTGCGAGTTTTCAAGCATCACACAATCACGGAAGCAAATGCTGCTGCACAGGGTTATGATTGCAGGAACTGAAGAGATTTGGGGCTTGTTTTCCATGGTTAATCCTCTTAGAGGTAATTTTTTAAAAGCTCTATATTTATACATTTTAACCCACAAAACTACGAGTCAACAATCAGATGTGGGAGGCAGTGTACTATCCTAAGTAACATTAGTGACTCTACAGGTTACACTCTGGGCAAAATGCAGCCTCCATTCATCTCTCTCCTAAAAGAAAATGAGAACAAATGAGGCTTTGAGAGTCCCAGGTTCCCAGCCAGTAAGTGATGGAGTCAGGGCTTGCGCCCAGGCCTTCTAGTTCTGGTTTCTTCTACACACTGCACTGGAACATGGGAAAGATTACCAAGCTGTGAAAACAGACAGTGACTCACGTGGACTTTCTCCATGACCCTGGGGAAGCCAATTTCTCAAGACCTTAGTTTCTTGGCTAAGAGGCTGTTTTTTTTGTTTTTGTTTTTGTTTTAACTTCCATGCAAAACCATCGTGTTTTCAGAGGCACCCATTTTCCTATTGTCCTACTGTTCTAGTAATCAGAAGCTATGGGCTGGGCGCCATGGCTCACGCCTGTAATCCCAACATTTTAGGAAGCCAAGGTGAGAGGAATGCTTGAGCCCGGGAGTTCGAGACCAACCTGGGCAACACAGCAAGACCCCAAGTCCACATTTTAAAAAAAAATTAGCTGGGCATAGTGGCATGCACCTGTGGTCCCAGCTACCCAGGATGCTGAGGTGGGAGGGCTGCTTGAACCCAGAAGATCCAGGCTGCAGTGAGCCGAGATTGTATCACTGTACTCCAGGTTGAGTGATAGAGTGAGACCCTATCTCTTAAAATAAAAATAATAATAAAAATCAGAAGCTATGATCCCTCCTCCCCCAGGCCTCCCTCCCACCCATCCACATGAGATGACCTTCAGTTAGTTTAACTCTGACCAAAGCAAAGGTCTTCAATACCTACTTAGCTCACACAGGCTATTTTCCTTAGGGCTCAAATACTGAAACAATTCCAATGTTTCATTCATAGACACTAGACTGGGAATCGCAGAACCCAATAACCCTAAAAAGGTTCCCTTCAATTCTGAGAGCCCTGTAGCACTGAAGCAAAGTTGCTGGCCAGAAAACATTTGAATGTGACCACCAACAGCCATGAGGACTCTCTCCCAGAACTCAGGCAGGGTCTGACTCCCCCACCAATGGGCTCAGGCAAGCTAAAGAGATGCCCGACAGTAACTAGCCAGGGCTAGAACGAGCAATACGTCCAAGCCAGACCCAAGACCTGTGCCAAGACTGCCCTGCACTTTCTCCTACTACCAAGATTAAGGATGAAAGAAAAGCAAGGCCTCCTTGTAACCATGAAATAAAATGACCAGTCACCCCCACCCACTCAGGCTGAGAGAAAGGGGCTGGAAATCCACGCTTCTGACTACACCCCAGCAGTGTCAGAGCTAGCAGCCTCCGTGTCTAGGGGGCATCCTGGTTCCTGCTCACTTTCCTGCTCAAACGGGACACACGAATCCTCAGAGGGAAAGAGCCCAAGCCCCCTGTCATATCGTGAGGCCAGAGGAGCATGTTCGTTCTGCCCTTTGCCCTCCCCCGCCACATCTGGGAGTCTGGCAAGAGTGGTCTACCTAAGTCCTCACCTCTCTGGCTATCCCATCTGTTGCCTGGTCCTTGCCAGCCCTTTCCAGGTTTTGCTTGGAAAAACAGAGACAGAGACAGTTTGCAGCTGAGTGGCTCTAGGGGAGAGAACAGCTCCTAGCACTGCTGGCAGATGGTAGGGTGATAAGGGTGTGAGTGGAACAGCTCAGTGGGACCAGAAGAGCTGGGCCACAGCTAGAGCTTGTTCCTTGATTGGAGAAAGAGGCCTGGCCGGGGTTCTCGCCGGGGCAAGGAAGCCTCAGAACTCCACGACTCCCTCACCAAGAGGCTGGCACTAAGCTAAGAGGATGGTTTGCCTCCGCTCTCCAGTCTAACTAACGGAACAACTGTCAGCTAGATTTAAGCAATTTGATTCCCAGCCATTACTTTTAGCCTTCATGTTCAAAATTAAAAGGGAAGCATATTTATAATGAATCTACTCACCTACACAGTCCCACAGGCGACATTATACATCAAAGCATCTGGCAGGACACATTCTGGTCCCCACTGATTACAACCCCCCAAAAGCCCGGTGTGGCCGATTTACTCAAATGATATTCATCATTTCAAATCAAATTAGCCACCAGATGTATTCTTCAAATAAACACATACAGAACTTTTGGGGAAAAAGGAGAAGGGAATTAACCCTCCCAGAGGCAATCCTGCCCTGCCTTTAGTAAAACTGAAAATGGTTTTAGGTCCTCAGATTATGTGATTTAAAAATAAGGGTAGCAGATGTTTGAGGATGGAGATGTCCCAGATCCATTTTCAGATTGGAAAACCAGTTTGGCATCTGGAATGAGAGGACCAGAATTAAATTCTGGTTATGCTACCTACTGGTTGTGTGACCTTAGGCAAGTTACCCAACCTCTCTAAGCCTCACTTTTCTCCTTTGTAAAATGGGATGATACAACCTCCAATAGCTCTTCAGGGTCTGCCTTCTCCATCAAACCCTAAATGAAGCACATTTCTCAAAGTTCCGTCCTTCACTGCCTCTTTAGTAAGTCTTCTCTCTACAAACTCATCCATCCAATGCCATGAGCATCACCTCCAAAAGGAGGGTTCACGGGTCAACCATCTAACTCCAGATATTAGCTTCCACATGCCTTATGGAGTCCCTCTTCCTCAGGCCCCTCTGTGCGATGGATCAAGTTCCCAGGCACCTGGTGAAAACCCCACATTACCTTGAGTTGCTTCCTGCTCTGCACATTCAGCCAGGAGCCAGGTCCTGGGTTCCTACTTCTATAACGCCACTGGTAGCTCCCTCCTCATCTTTCCTCTATTCCACAGAGCCTGCAATAGCCTACAGCCTCATTTCCCACTATGCTCCCAAATACGTCCTATTTCCCAAGTCTTCAGTCCCCTGCACACACCCTTCCTGCTCATGCTGTTCCCCCAGTTCCCCCAGACCACCACCAATATGCTACTGCTCCCTGAGAACCTAACTCTAGCTCCGTGTCTGTTTTCTAGAACTCCTTTCTTCTCCATTCCCAGAGGTTGAACTCAGGGCTTTATCACTTCTCTCTCTCTTCTAAGAGATTTCCTGCCCAAGGGTATGCCCCAGCCTAAACACCAGCCTCACTGCCCAGGAGTCAGGCAGTCTGCTCCTGGTCAGGATGCCTCTACCTGGGCACCCTCCACAATTAAGGTCTTCACACTGCACCACCATTACACTCCAGCACATAGTACCTGAGACTCACCCAGCATTTGCTAAAGGAACAGATACTTTGGTCATCCGGCCAAGTTTACTGAACACAGTCTTCAGTAGAAACCAGATTAATTAAATATATATACACCCTTTCTCCTAAGAGATGACAATGGAAAAACCACATGTGCTGAATTACAGACATATTTATAGAAAACTCTCACTTATTAAGAACTAAAGGGTAACAGAAAAATTTAAATAACTTGCTAGACTTAGGGGAGACAAGAATTTCAGCAGTGCTGACTCTATTAGACGTGAGGGTGGGGACAAGATCTGAAGAGGTGAACTGGGGTGAGAAGTACAGCTGCCCCCTCATTTCCCACAGTCAGCCCCAGACCACCAAAGGCAGCAGACACATGGGTGTGCAGCAGTGCAGGTGTGTGGGATTCAGCAGGGCTTCCAGGTGAGGGTGCCATCTTCCTCCGCAGCAGACCCGTTATCCCTCCTGCACCCTATTCCAAAATGGGGCATCTCTACCTCCTTTCTGGAGAGGGATGGACCTCCAGCAATTGTTACCTACAAGGCCGTGACAGTCATGGTAAGCATATCTAGAGGAAGATCCTTAGTACAGATTTGCAACCTGGGGGCATCTACTTACCTAAGGTGGAACAATCATTTTTTGTTTTTGAGACGGGGTCTCCGCTGTCGCCCAGGCTAGACTATAGTTGCCCAATCACGGCTCACTGCAGCCTCAACCTCCCAGGCCTAAGTAATCCTTCCATCTCAGCCTCTCGAGTAGCCGGGATGCACCACCACACCCCACTAATTTTTAAATTTTTTTTGTAGAGATGAGGTCTCCTCATGTTGCCCCAGCTGAGTCATTTTAGAAAAGAAATGCTGGGGCCAGGCGCGGTGGCTCACGCCTGTAATCTCAGCACTTTGGGAGGCCGAGGCGGGCGGATCACAAGGTCAGGAGATTGAGACCATCCTGGTTAACACGGTGAAACCCCATCTCTAGTAAAAATACAAAAAATTAGCCGGGTGCGGTGGTGGGCACCTGTAGTCCCAGCTACTTGGGAGGCCGAGGCAGGGGAATGGTGTGAACCCAGGAGGTGGAGCTTGCAGTGAGCCGAGATTACCCCACTGCACTCCAGCCTGGGCAACAGAGCAAGACTCCATCAAAAAAAAAAAAAAAAAAAAGAAAGAAAGAAAACAAAAATGCTGGAATGCAAGCAGTCCCTTCCCGGGGAGCTTAATGCATTTTGGAAGCCCTTGGTAAGAGCTTGTACATGGCTTGGTAAATGCTTCCACTCCAACCTCTAGGACCTGTGTACAAGCAAGCGTATTCTGGCAGGCTCTCAGTGAGCCCTCGGAGAAATTTCTAAAGACTTCTCTCTGATTCATCCTTCTGCCTGCTTAGGTGAGCTGCACAGAATGTTTTTCAGTCTGGGTTCAACTAGCAGGTAGAAACCAGGCGGTAATCTAAGCAAGGGAAGTTTAATACAACAAATATGATACCTGAGTAACTATAAAGATGGAATAACAATCTAAAGGATGCCCTGAAACAGATGAAAAATATCCCCCAAAATTAGGTAGGGCAGGGGGTTTTTCTGAGTTTGTTGAAGAAAGTAAAGATGGCAGAAAAATTCCTGGGTACCTAGGCCAGAGATCACCCACAGTCACCAAGCAGCAGGAGCAACCTTCTAGGGTGCAGGCAAGCAAGGCTGGGTATATAGACAGTCAAGCAGGCAGAAGGAAGGAGGGGCACACACAGGGAGTCATCGGGTGCTGCTGGACCCGGAGTGAAGAGGCCTCCCTCTGTAGGAGCTTGCCACATCAATGCATATGCTAGGCCAGAGCAGCTTAGGGTTGTGCTCAGGACAAAGATCAGGTGACTAGCTCACCAGACGGCCAGCACCAGAGAGGGCTTGAGGTACATACATGGGGGCTGAGAGGCTGTAGGGAGCAATGATCTGGGCTGGATGAGGTCCACCCAGTCTTAGGCTCCTGGTCCCACCACTGATGCCAAAGCTGTAGAAAACAGAGCAGCGGATGCTGGAGAAAGGTGTACCCTGCAGGAATATAGGAGTGCAGGAAAAGCACGCGCGTGCGTACACATGAAATCAGGAAGAAAAATCCCTTCCTCCTACAAGGTCCCCTTCAGAGCCCTCTACTTACAAAAGGCAAAGAAAAGACATTTAAAGGGCCCAGACCCATTTTCAGAGATCAGGCAACTGAGGGTGAATTTGGAGCATAAAGGCAATACTTAAAAACTGGCATAAGTTATAGATCTCTACATCACCAACCCAGAGTCATCTCTAACAACATTTTTATTTAAGTCTGTGGAAAAGGGGGTATAAAACATGTGTCCTGTACACTGAATTGGCAGAGGTAATACGTGACAGCCCTTTAGTCAACAGCAGGGGACAAGGCAGGACCTGAGTGGGGCTTCTAATAGGGCAAATTTCAGAAAATGCAGGGAGAAGCAGGGCAGGCAAGAGATGGGGTAGGGGCACAGAGTGTCTCCAGGCAGAGATGGACACAGCCAGTTCATGGACAGACAGGTTCTGAGGCCACACTGGAAGGGCAGGTAGGAGCTGGTGGGGCCCAGGGCTGCTAGGAAGAGGACATGTGCAGCTGCGGCTAAGTGGACAAATGTTGCTGCTGGATGGACCGGAGGAATGTGCTTTCTTTCATATCCCATCTACTTAAAACAGAAAACTGACCACATCACATAGGAACATGAAATAAGGGAAAAAATGAAGAACTCCAAGTTGGATGCCCATGATTACAACTTTAGTTGGCTTTGTAGTCCCAAAGACTTAATTTCTCTAAAGCAGATTCAGTTCACAGGGGGAAGAGTGGTTTGTCTTCTGTCATCAGATCTCTAACTCACCTCTGACAGAATACAGGTATATGTGATTTGTCTTATCAAATTTTGGGGGGAGCGAGGGACAGGGTCTTACTCTGTCACCCAGGCTGAAGTGCAGTGGCGCAATCACAGCTCACTGCAGCCTCAACTTCCTGGGCTCAATCGATCCCCGACAGCTCACTTCAGCCTCCTGAGTAGCTGGGACTACACGCATGCCACCACACCTGGCTAATTTTGGTATTTTTTGTGGAGATGGCGTTTCGCCATATCACCCAGGCTGGTCTCAAACTCCTGGCCTCAAACGAGCCACCTGCCTCGGCCTCCCAAAGTGCTGGGATTACAGGCATGAGCCACCCAACCCAACTGCTTTACCAATTGCTAATCAATGAGATTATGAGTTGTTTCTGATTTTTCCTGTAACTGAAAATACATAAACACCCTCCTAGGCACATCATCTGGTTATTTCCGGAGGAAACATTACGAAGGGAACCCAACCTTTTAAAGTCAGTTAGCAGAGAATCAAGCTATCCCCCCCTCACTCTCACCCTTAACCTCCCACCAAAAAGGTCAGACTGATTTATCCTCTCATTGTATACCCAAGAGCACGGAGTCATCCACGCTGACAGTGAATACTATACTCCTCTTTTATTCATTTGTTTATTTTTTTAGATGGAGTCTCGCTTTCTTGTCCACGCTGCAGTCAGTGGTACGATCTCAGCTCACTGCAACCTCTGCCTCCCAGGTTCAAGCGATTCTCCTACCTCAGCCTCCCAAGTAGCTGGGACTGCAGGCGCCCACCACCATGCCTAGCTAATTTTGGTATTATTTAGTCGAGACGGGGTTTCACTATATTAGCCAGGCTGGTCTCGAACTCCTGACCTCAAGTGATCCGCCCACCTCAGCCTCCCAAAGTGCTGGGATTACAGGTCTGAGCCACGGCATCCGGCCACCGTCCTCCTTTTTAATCTTTACCAAAAAAGAACATCTCCCTGTTTTAATTGATGCCATCTTTTCATACGCTTTCTTCCTGGTCTTCCTACTCCCCCATGCCCTTTGCCCATTTTTAACGCTGGGATGTTCTCATCTCATTTAATCTTCACAACAAGCTAAAAAATGTGAGGCAATTAATTTGAGGTTACAGAGCTAATCCCGGTGGAGCCAGCGTTTGGACTTTGGCCCCAACCTTGGGTCTAAGCTCTTATACTTTCTACCACACAACACTGTTGCTCGAGGAGGATTGAGAATCCCCGAATAAAGTTGTACTTTTAAAAAATTAAGGTACCAAAATTATTGCATTTGTAGATACCCACCCAGGAAAATGTAAGCCATTCCAAGGAAAGCCACAGGAAATCGAATTTTTTTTCCCCCCAAATTGATAAGAGAAAGTAATAATGTAAACAAAATGGCCGCTTGGGAACCACTCAATGGGTTAACATATCCAGGGGCCCTGGTCTGGTAATACTTCCGCACCATAGGCAGAATCCCCTGCAGATATGTTTTGTGATGAGTTAGTTTTAATTAGTTATTTGTATGAAAGGATGAGAGACTGCTGGGGCTTAAACTAGCCTCATCTTAAAACACCTGTCAGAGCTGGCTACAGGTGGAGAAAATCTGCCTTTCCTTCCCTCCAGCATCACAGCCTGAAGTGAAGGGAAACCAGCTCAGCTTTACAACCTGCCACAGGGTTGGGACAGTGGCACAGGGCTGCCCCAAACCCCAGCTCTCCCGGCTCTGAGAGGAAGAGCCTGTGGCAGAAAAGGGATCAAAGAACCAGCGTTATCCACCAACTGTACCGTCTCACTCTCGGTGTGTGTGGGGAGTGGGGGTGTGGGGGGGGGGTAAAGGGTCTGCCTGTATTCTGTGTTGCCCCGTCTGGTCTTGAATTCCTGGGCTCAAGTGATCCTCTTACCTCAGCCACCAGCTCGTAGCTGGGACTACAAGTGTGCCACCACGCCTGGCTTACCTCATTCTTTTACTTGTTTTTTCAACAACATGCACACGAATTCATACACAGATTGCGACCCAATTTCATTACCAGAAAGAAGCTCCAAGAATTTCTTTCCCAGGGCCTTATAGACCATCCACTCTAATACCTCTTTTACAGCAGAGGAGACCAAGGCACAGGGAGACAGAGCCTTGCCCAAGGCTGCCCTGGGGAGGAGAACCAGGATTTCTACCATGTGTCCCAGGGGACTGGGGAGTCCAGCAGTCAAAATTATCATTAGTAACAAAGTCTTTTTCTCACAGTCTGTAGGTTCCATTCTGGGCTATCAACATAAAAACAAAAGAGTGGATGGCCCCAGATTAGCCGGGTGTGGTGGCTCATGCCTGTAATCCCAGTTACCAGGAAGGCTGAGGCGCTTGAACCCGGGAGGCAGAGGCTGCAGTGAGATCGTACCACTGCACTCCAGCCCAGCCCGGGCGATAGAGTGTGACTCAAAACAAACAAACAAAAAAAGAGCCAAAGCATCACCTCTTCCTCCCACCCCACTGCCACCACCCAGGTTGGGCTGCTTTTATTACTTCCCCCTTGCTGTCAACACCACCTCGCCCACATTTATCTGACTTAGCACATGGTGTGATTAACAGGTCTGACACACCAAGGACTTCTGGGCAGAATGGGCCATATGCACTACTGCATCTCTAGTGCCTACCACTCAACACACAATTTGAGAACAAGAAGGGGAGGGACAGTAAAGGAACCAGGACCTAACCTAAGGACATTTTGTATTCTTTGACCATTTTGATCAAACATTTTAAACACTGCTCTAGCATAAGTATCCTAAGCATCTATCAATTCCCAAGATTTCCCCTCTAGGCCTCACTCAAGACAGAATTACGTGGTGTCATCTCAAGGCAGTACATCACCTAAAAACATGGCCCAGGAAACACATACAATTAAATAAATCTATAAACAAACATAGGCCTCAGGGATGGGGGAGGTGAGAAAAAAGGCAATTAAAAATTAATAGAAATGCACAAGCATAAATTACATTTACTGGACTAGAAACAGAATCCCATTACATAAACTAAGTTATCAAAGTGACCTTGCACAAGTGCTTCTGGAAATAAGTAGGCCATCAGCCCTGTCTTGGCAGTCTTGGTGTACAGAGATGGGGAAGGGAGGGGAGATCTGTTATCTGTTATGTGGGCTCCACATGTCTACAGACACATATGCAGAAAAGGAAACTATTTTCACGTAGGTATGAAAAAGTGATTACTGTCATTTTACATAGTAAAATGCACAAGAATTCAACCAATGACCAATTTATAAAATTTAAAGATGACACCTCTCAAACTCATAAGATCGACTTTCCAAAGTACACCACTCCCCACCACTTAGTTCCATTGCTGTGATAACAGGCCACACAGAGAGAAATGGAAATTTTAAATGTTAAAATAAGCACTTTAATATTAAGCACTCAGGCAATCAAATTCAATCCACTATTTTCCCTGGCATAAAGAATCATCTATGGCAGGGGTGCCCAAACCCCGAGTCATGGACCCCTAGTGGTGCATGGTCTGTTAGGAATGGGCCGCACAGCTGGTGGTGAGCAGTGGTGGGCAGGCCTGCAAGCTTTACCACCTGAGCTCTGCCTCCTGTCAGATCAGCTTGATATTAGATTCTCATAGGAGGGCAAACTCTATTGTTATCTTCGCATGCAAGGATCTAGGTTGCATGCTCCTTACTAGAATCTGATGCCTGATGATCTAAGGTGAGACAGTTTCATCCCGAAACCATCTCGCATGTCCTCCCACCCTGAAGTCCGTGGAAAACGATCTTTCACAAAACTGGTCCCCAGTGCTAAAAAGGTTGGGGACCACTGATCTACCTCACTTCCAACAGGTACTCGACAAACTTTCATGACCACCAGCACCCCTTAAAAACAACTACTGTCCTCCCCACCCATACCTCTGCTCAGCCTGGCTTCTCCTGGCTTAAGACGTCCCTTATCTTGTTTCTGTCCATCCTTACCCCCATCCTTGAAGGCCCAGGTTCAAATCCTGTCTCCTCCTCCATGAGGACAGCCTCGATTCCCCAAGTCCATGGATTTCATCCTCTCCTCCTGGCACTCAGGATCCCCCAAAAGGAATACCAAGCCCTCATTGCCTGGAATCCACTCTCAGCTTCGATGCTTCCCAGGAGAAATGGTTCCAGGTGAGCCAGGAGGCTGGAACTAAGCAGCCTGTCCCTCAAGTGGCAAATGACAGCCAAGGGCTGGCAGGCCCCGCCCACAGCACCCAGCCACTAAGTGCCAGCGCCCCTCCTCTCACACTGAGCATCCAGTTAAATTGGGCTCCCTCTGGGATGCTGCCTCTTCTCCACAGTCAGAGATCATCCTCCTCCCAGAGGACAACACTTCTAGTGACATGTGGCCCTGGGTGGCAACTTCAGAGCAAGGTGGCAAACAAGCAAACCAGCTCCCTGCTCCATCTCGGATTCCTGTCCCGCCTCTTCTCCCTTTCTCAAAGGCACATTAAATCCCAACACATTACTGATGAGTGTTTCAGGACTGTTGTTTTCAAGTTGTTTCTTTTTAAATATCAAAATAAACCATATACATTTTAAAATACATATCCTCAAAAAAGTAACACTTTGGCCTTTTATCCAAGTGTTCTATAAAAGAGGAGGCATCACTGAGGCCTTCAACCAAGACTTGTTTCCGTATTTAAAGAAGTGCAATAGTAACATAGCTTTCTCTGGCCACCTTCCAAGAAAAGTTTTTGTGGCCACAGTAAAAGAGAATATGCTTGCTCGATATGTGGGCACCCTACTGAACTGCTTAGAAACTGGGCCTCTTTTACCAAGCAATTTAAGTTTTACGCGAGTAAAACTTAAGTTTCACCTCAGTTTTCAGCGAGTCTCTGCATAGGTGATCAGGTATGTGGAGGGACCAGGGACCACAGCAATCCCAGTGCCTCGGGCTTCCAAATCTCCCCTGGTCTGCGTCTCACTCTCCCTGGGGGCGTCCAACCCTCTCCCCCAAGCCTCCACTATCTCTAAATTGAGGGCTGCCCCCTCTGCGGTCCAGTGTGATCTTCCTCTCTCTCTGGATGGTGCCCATGGGCCCCTAGTCGTGAGTGGGGTAGGGATGAAAATAGAGAATCATCACCCTGAAGCTGCTGGTGGCTACCTGAAGCTTCATGATATGCTCTGTATCTGCAGTGATTTCAAAATTTCCATTATAAAGAGTTAAAAAAAGATGATCCATCAGAACTTTGAGGAATAAAAGTTTTTTTAAAAAAGAAACATTCAGTTAAAAATAGGAGTATTCATGAGAGATATTTTAAGTTCATTTGAAGAAAATAATTCCTTATGTGGTAAAGGAAGAGAAGAAAAATATAATGGCTGCATCTCAAGAATAAAGTTGCATTAAGTTCTTTATAAACAAGCTTCAAATACAACCATAAAATAAAAACACATCTCACTAGTTCCAAATGTTGACTGCTTAGAAAGGATAGCATTTGTAACACTTTGACCCTTTCATTATTAGACAAATATATTTGAATCTGAAAATATCATCCGGCTTACCAGTGAACAATCTAGAGCCAGACCTGAAGGGTTAAAAACACACATGTGCACATAAAACTCCCCACAATTGTGTTATTTCCTGATCAAGACTCAAAAAAAGAAGTACTTTGGAGAACCAGTTGGATGTTAAGTGCTTCTCAAAGAAAATAATTTTAAAAATTTCTACCAGGCACTTTGGGAGGCCCAGGCAGGCGGATCACCTGAGTTTGGGGATTTGAGACCACCCTGACCAACATGGAGAAATACAAAATTAGCCAGGCGTGGTGGCGCATGCCTGTGATCCCAGCTACTCAGGAGGCTGAGGCAGGAGAATTGCTTGAAACCGGGAAGCCGAGGCTGCGGTGAGCCAAGGTCATGCCATTGCACTCCAGCCTGGGCAACAAGAGGGAAATTCTGTGTGTGTGGGCGGGGGGGCGGGATTCTGAAGCACAAATAAACTGCAGCAAGTTTATGGTCCATAGAAGTATCTTCCCAGAGTATTAACACTTTCATATTCATGAATTCAATGGATTCCAATAATAAACATGTGAAGTTGGCTGTGCAGGTTTCACGCTATTTTGCAGGGAGGTGGGAAACAGAAGCTAAGTAGGTTGCCATAGTTACAAAGACATTTGATGTCAGCTCTGGGACCAAAACCTACTTTCAAGTTCTCCATCCACATCAGCCAGTCCCCACAACCCCCCAACTCCCAGATCTCCACTCCCTGTGACAGCTCTTGCTGCTTCTGGGGTCTTGCACCAATAGCAATCTCCACTGTTTCCCCCATCTTGAGCCTCTCCCCTCTCCAATGGCTCCGGGCACATGCTCCTTGTCATGCCCATTTGTCCTGCCTTGACCCTCCCAATCCCCCTCACCTTCTAGAATCTTCACAGTCCTTGCACCCTCCTGACTTTCTAGGGTACCCAATACTGCTGGCCACCATGTCTACTCCACCCCAACCTCAGGAACCCCAGGGTTCTCCTGCATCTTGGCAGCCTTTGCTCCTTGGCCCCATCCCACAAAATGGACTCTCTCCGCAGTTCTGAGCCCAAGTCTACTGCTAGGTTTTCCCTTACCCCGTATTCTTGTCCCCTAGACATCACCACAGACTCCCATATCCCATATGCTAAAAAATGCCCCAATGTACCTGTGTGATGGCCCTTCTCCTAACCTCCCTTAATTGGTTTCCAAATTCCTTTACACCCACCATGAGTCTTTTTCTCTCTCCCACCTCTTCCAAATAAAACACACACACATTTCAATCTTGTACCATCCTGCCCTGGTTTGAGCCCTCAGTTTCCTCTCTACTAAGACTAATTTTAATGAAGTGGCCTAACTCAAATATCAAACGCCTACTTAAACCAAGCAGTATTGAAAACAGGCAGCAAAGAATCAAGTCAGAGTTGATTGCTGTAAGATTGATAAACACTTAGGTGAAATATGAAGCACTGCACAGGGGATAAGGAAAGGCTGCTTTATGCAGGGTGATCAGAGAAAGCCTCTCTTCTCAGAGAAGAGGTGAGGGATAGTTCCAGGCACGGGGGAGCAGTCACCACAAAGGCCAGAGGCAGGAAAGCTGGGGGCCTTGTGCCTGGAGTGAAATGAGCGGTAGAAGCGAGGTAGGAGAGGATAGGAGAGAAGGGCAGATCACCAACCCTGGTAGGTGACATCTGAACTCTGGCTTTTATCTGAAGAAGACAGGGAGCTACTGGAGGATTCTGAGTAGAGAAGTAACCTCAAGTCATTCAGTTTTTAAAGGATCCCTCCAGCTTCTTTCTGAGAGACTGGCAGGGGGCAAATGGGAAGCAGAGAACAGAGGGACTGCAATGACCTGCCCCAGGTCAGGCTGGCCTCATTCACGCTCAGGCCCATCTTCCTCAATGCAAGCCCAGCCATAACTTGTCAGCACAGTCAGCACACCATCTCTCTCTCCCACCTGACCACAAGAACTTTCACTGATTCCTCACTACCTCCATAACTATTAACTGCCCCATCTCTGCACGATTCCCGAGGTTGCATCATGGCCTATTACACCTTTCTAAGCACCATGCACTCCAAACCCAAGGGATCACCTGCTGTTTCCCCAAAAGACCTCTATGAGCCTTTCCATTGTGTCCTGTTTTCTCAGCCTACAATCCCTTGAGCACTTCTACCTTCCTTTCTCTGCCCCTGAAATGTTATTCGCATCCTTCAAGACCAAGCCCAAAGGCCACTTCCTTAAGAAGCCTTTCTTGGCTGCCTCCAACATGTAATTTGCTTACACCTCTACCAAGGCAATCTTACCAGTTCCTGGCTGTCTCCACCACACTGACCACTGAGGGCAGCAATCATGCCTGACCCATCTATGAACATGCACAGGCCAAGCACAGTGCTAGGCATACACCAAGTGCTCAATCAGTGCATGTTTGGTTGGAGAACAAACTGCCCACTTCACCAAACATCTTGAGGTCTTAAGGGAGAAGTATTCCAGGGCAGGTTTTCCATCTTGGCTACTGTAATCTGGATACCAGGGGACCCTCTGATGGAGCCTCGGGGGACTGTCTACTCAGCACTAACAAAGGTACAACCACAAGTAGGGACCACAGTGTGGACAGATTTGAACTGAGGCCTGCCAAGACTCTTGCCTTCTCTGCTAGAGATCTCTAAGCAGGCCCATATTCCATTTTAAATTTCCGTAAAAGTATTGGAAGTATGTTTTTCCCAAGGTCATTCTAGAAGTGCACAAAAGAAGAAACAAGCACTTAGAAGGACCCACATCAAGTTAACTGTAGTTATAGTGGTGAGAGAGGGTGGAATTATTTTCCTTTACTGTATCCTCAATATTTTTGCTAAATAAACATCTAATGCAAGTCATTTAGAAAGAATGCCAAGTACTACCCAACTTACATTTGAAGAATGGGTCCAAAAATGAAAAGTACCCAACAAGGAGACATGAGGCCATGGAATTATGTAATACCACTTACACGGTAAGATTACAAGAGTTGAAAATGTTTTAAGTGGCTTGTCTGAAGCAAGCAATTAAAATAATTGGCCCTGTGCTTTCACCTCTGAAATAATTATTTCACTAAACAAAGCAGATGTTGGGAGCATCTTGGGCACTTGTCGATGACTCTTACCCAAACTAAACTCTTCCACAAGCTCCATCATCAACCATAGACCAGTTCTCATCACTGCATCCTAGCTCATGTCACACAGGTGGACAAAGAGCTCTGATGGGACATTTCAATGACTGTCTTTAGAGAGGAAATGTCAAAAATAGGCAATCAACTAACAAATAATACATCTTAAAGCTAAAGCTATATCAACAAAGTATTACATAAAGATTTGTCTTCTTTCAATAAAAGACCTACAGAACTGCTAATGAAATAGCTCATTTAAACACAAAAGATCTAGTTGCTTTAGTTATCACCCTGTTAAAGAAATAAAAAGTGGAAGAGGAAACTGTAGTCAGGCACAATGCTAGGTATTTTAGGGGTAGCTTTATATTACTTTCCCCAGTAAATCTGACATAGGGCTTTATCTTCCCCATTTTACAACTGAGAAAATTTATCCTGAAATAGTTTGTGTAATTTTAACTTTAGACATTTCCATACGTCACTGAGACTCAGATTAAATAACTATTATGACTATTGTCCGTAGTCACACAGGAAGTGGTAAAAATAGAATTCAAGTCTATTTCACAAAAGACTACATGCCACACTGCATGACTGACTCCACTTACATTAAGTTTGACAGGTAAAACCCATCTATGATGATAGAAGTCATATCTATGATGATGTAAGAAAGAATAACAGTTCCTTCAGGGTGAGAGGGTGGGAAAATGGACAAGACATGGGCACAGGAACCTTCTGCAGTACTGAAAATGTTTATTTCTTAATCTGAGAGCTTACATACATGAGCTCATGCTTAACACTTCTCACACTTCACTGCATGTTATACATGAAGTTAAAAAAAAATCCTCATCTTATGGACTCCAAGTTTATGCTCTTAACCACTAAACCACCACATGGCACTCAGACAGAATGTAGTCACATGCTAGAATTGATTTCCTTGGATTATCAATGTTTTTCAAACATTCTGGTAAGCAAAGTACATCCTACTCATATCAGAATGAAGACACCTGAACCCTTTGTTTTAAAAATGCCACAGAATGAAAAGAATGAAAAGTAAAAAGTATCAATTTCCTGGCTACTGGGAATTTCCCCCTCTGTAGCCACATCAGAAAATGTTTTTTTAAATTTAACTTATAGATTCACAGAAAATAATGTGTAACATATTCTTAAAGTTATATATGAAAATACCTAAAGCTAAAATTGCACAAGATACATGTTATGACTCTCAAAAGACATCTGAATTTTGTTACAAAAATTAAGACAAGGCAAAAAGACAAAACTGGTAGGCAGAGGTCGTTAATACAGGGCAACACAGAGGGCAAAATCTCAATTCTTAAAATTTGTAACAAATAGAAAACTCAGTACAAATAACTTTTTCCAGCAGCAAAGTAATTGTGCCACACAAGCCCTCATAAATTCTCCACCAAGTATCAAGTTCTCCTTGTTGAAGCTTTGTTCAGCCTGGCAAAGCCTTCTTACCAGTGAGTGATGATGAAATCGTTACATCAATTCTCCCAAAACCTTATCCCACACATACATACACCTCTTATTCAAACAGTAATTGCCTCTCTAGAGAGAGGAATGTATTCACTCTATAATTTGCAGACATATTTGGCAAGTATCTAGGAACAGCAATCCCACCTTAGAGAGTGGAGAAAAAAGACAGCTGGGTCCACAACTTTGGGGTGTTTGTGCTGTTTTCTTTACTGGATGCAGCCAGGAAACATTTACCACTTCAGAGTCTAGTTTAATTCATCTTTTAATCTTCTGTACACACCAAAAATACCAAGCAACCAAATGACTTTAGTTTCCCTTGGGCACTTACATAAAAGACCAAAAGGCCTTTATGAGAATCTTTCAGTGTTGTTAATGTATGTACCACCATCAGGGATGTTGCAATAGATTATATAACCAAGTATTATCCTAGTTGCAAGATCTCAAGATCTCAATGTTTATAAAAGTAACCATAAGCATTTATTTTTAAAGTCTCTAACAGACTTTCCAATAAAACCGTCAAAAAAAAAAAAATACAGAAAACTAAATAGAGTCAGATACTGCATCCATTAACCAAGTTAGAAAGAATGAAAAGCACTGACCCAGTATGTCAGGAACATTAACAGCTGTGGATCAGCATCCCTAAATTAGGATTTTCACGAAACCCCAGCATTGCTAGAAAACATTTAAAGCTAAGGCCGAGCGCGGTGGCTCACGCCTGTAATCCCAGCATTTTGGGAGGCAGAGGCGGATGGGATCACGAAGTCAAGAGTTCGAGACCAGCCTGGCCAACATAGTGAAACCCTGTCTCTACTAAAGATAAAAAAATTACCCGGGCATGGTGGCGGATGCCTGTAATCCCAGCTACTCGGGAGGCTGAGGCAGGAGAATCACTTGAATCCGAGAGGCAGAGGTTGCAGTGAGCCCAGACTGCGCCATTGCATTCCAGCCTGGGCGGCAGAGTGAGACTCCATTTCAAAAAAAAAAATTTTTAAGCTAAGTTTCAAAGTTTGAGAAACAGAGGATTCATCTTTTCTTTTATCCCTGCATCAGCTGAAAAAGTCCCACATATTTCTCTCCAGAACATCTTAGCTTATACCAACGATGCCTCACTAATGCAACTATTTAAAAAAAAAAAAAAAAAAAAAAACCACACATTTGAACAGTATGGTGAAAATCAACTATGAATTATCAGTTCCACTTTGCGATTTTCAGCATAACTTTGGTGTATCAGAAACCTAAAACATGACTTCTTTAAAACAAGAAAATCTTCAAAACTACAAACCCTTCATTTACTCAGCCCTTTACCAGAAGCCCAGAAAAAACTTCATAATTTTTGAACAACAAGCAAATCATGTTTATTTGCCTCAAAATACTACCTCATTACTTAGGTTTCAAGAATCTTCTGATGTGCATCTGCCAAATATGGCCGATTTCAGTCTCAGGCAAATCTGAACGGCTACCACAGGGTTACTGTTTTTGGTAAGGGGAAGTCGATGCCAGGAGGAACTTCTCTACTGATTACAGCAATGACCAACACTTATTAAGCACTTAACTCTCCCGGTGCAGTGAGAGGATTTTGACAAACATCCTATTTGTCCTCAGACACAATCTTGTAGAGCAGACATTACCATCCCCAAAAGCAGATATGTAAAATGAGGCTCAGGTGAAAAATAACTTGCCCAAGATCACTGAACTAAATGTGGCAGAATCAAGTCTAATGAATGGTAAGGGTGAGAACTGGTCAGTTTCACAGAGAATTAGGCCTTCATCATACAAATGTCATCTGCACAAAAACTAAACGAAAAACAGTGAATTCTTGCTGTAGGGAGAAAAAGCAATATTCCGAACTAAAAAAGTAGTTTCAAACAGAAGATCTAATGATAAACACATTTGTAAAGGCTGGGCAGGGAGGAAAATGATTACTCAAATTACTCAAGTACAGCCCTATGGGGCTCCTGCACTTCTCCGTTCTTACAAACTAATCTGGTTTACCAGCGCAAGGACTCTGAGTAAAACTCTCCCAAATTCCTCCAGGCTTAACCACCCTCTACTCAAAAGAACCAGGAGCAGGAGCTAGGATAGTGGGAAGTGACCGCCCTGCCTTGCCCTGCCGGTCTTCCCTCCGGGTCAACTGTCAGATCCGCATGGGTGCGACCATAAGCCGGCGCCGGAGCCCCGGGACTGGCTCGGCCAGGGTACCCGCCTTTCCACTCCCAGTCCTGGCCCTGTCGGCCACTTCGTTTACCACCTCCAGAGGCACAAATAATTACACCGGAAGAATTTGTTTTAACAAGTAGAATTCTATATTCACCAACTGGCTTCGCCATCAGATATTACGGTAGGGTTCCAACAAGAGAAGGGCAGAAGAATATGGTTTAATTGTTCTAAATAATCTTTCTGCGAAGTTGGGGTGGCTGAGGCGGCCACGGGGGATACAGCTCAGGCACCTGTGAGCTAAGTACACTCAACAAACCACCCGTACGTTTTGGGCAGGAGAGCGCCTCCTCGCCAACCCAGGCTATAAACGTACGTATTTTTAAAGATGAGCTTCGACGCTGTGACACTTGTGGGGAGTCTCTCGACTGCTCCTCCACTTGATGGGGGAACAGGGAGTTCTGCGGCTCCCCAGCCCCGAGTGTCAAATACCATGGCCTGGAAATTAACCAGGTGACTCGGTTTATCGCCTCGAGAAGGGTCCGCCTACCGTGCTGGAGTAGCCGCCTGCCCCGCGCCCGCAGCCGCGGCAGGGACCCCCACGCCCACCTTCCCACGAGGGGTGTCTGGCAGAGTCCGGCTTCAGGCGCTCCCTGGCCTGGCAGCACCCACCCCACCCCGCCCCACCCCACCCCCACGATTCGGGCGAGCAGCCTGGTTAATCATTCAACGCAGGCGGCGTGGAATATTTTTTTAAAGGTCAAAGCGAAAGATTCTCCCTAAGTTTGGCAGAAACCAGTTTTGGGGGAGCCGGAGACAGAAGTGGCAGAGGTTGGGGGTGGGGAGCGGCTGCCGGCGGCTCTTTGGCTCACAAAACACCTGATCTCCCCATGCGGCACGGGAGGCCGGTGCAGTGCGAGGGTGGGGTGCGAGGAATCACGCGCGCCCCCCTCCCCGAAACGCCCGTGCGCCCCGGATGAGGCCCGGCCCCAGATGCCCCTTGCCAAAGCCCGCATCGCCCCGGCGCCGGATCCCCCGGAAGTTGGGGTGCAGCGGGGAGGGGGAAGGTCCCCGGGCTCCCGGGCGAGGTGGGCACGGAATGGGTTGGGAGACTCCTAAGCCCCGCAGCGGGCGGTGTCCCTCTCCTCTCCCTCTGGACTGGGGTTGGGTGGCTAGGACGGCGGGAAGGTAGGGGAGGCTTAAATGCGGCAGGAGCCACCTAGGGACTGCTTCCTCCACCGGGGCGCGGGTACGAAGCCGGAACCGGAGAGGAACCGGGCGGGGGTAGTAGGGGGTCCGGAGGGCGGAGCCGGAGAGCAGGGAGGCGGGAGGGGACCGGTAGAGGGGCCTGGCGGGGAGGGAGCCCGTGGGGGTGCTCACCGCCCGGGCCCTACCTTGTCCGGGAGCAGCTCCAGCTCGGCGGGGCGGGGGCAAGGGCGGGAGATCGCGGCCACATCCACGTCCCGGCCGCTCCGCGCGGCTCAGCCCGGCGACCGCCGCAGCTCACGCTCCATGCGCGGCGCCCCGGACGGGCGGCCCGGCAGTGTCGGCGGCTGGGACGGCTCTGGCTCGGCTCTGCTGGCCTCCGGCACTTGTTGCCGCCGCCGCCGCCGCCGCGCCTCACTCCCGGCTCCGGTTCCAGGCGCAGCAGCCTCCCGGAGCCCGCCCCGTCCGTGCCCGCCCGCCAATGGGGCCCGGCCCCGCCCCTCACGTCACCGCCTGACGGCCCCGCCCCGCACCCCAAGTTTTGGGAGGGCTTCGCTCTCGCACCCGGCTCCAGGACCCACCGGGCCCGCGCTCTCCGCGGCTTTCAGCGACCCTGCAGCCCCCACGCACCCGCCTGCAAAGCCGAGGGTTAAGCTGGGGAAAGGGGGCCTTTAGGAAGGAAACCCCCCTGGAAAAGCCCGGCAGCTCCAAAAACACGAATGAAACGCAGCTCCAGCCTCCGCCCCTCCAGGTGCTGGTGGCCCCTCTTGCGGTTCGTCTGAGGCTAGGGGACTAGGCGCATCGCCTAGCGAGACCCCAGTGGCCTTTCTGGCCAGTTTGTAACCGGAACTAGACCGACCCCAGTGCTGGAGCGGGTGAGGAATGGCCACGCCGGGGAGGCGGGGGAGGGAAGCCTGGGCCACTGTGGGGCCTGACCTTTGCTCCGCCTCTTAGGTGCTCACGACCCAGAGTGGTGCCCTGCTTGGCACTGCCACTGGATCCTCTGGCTTATGAAGCCGTCCAGGACAGGACTGGGGGGTGGTGGTCCTTAGTTCTCTGAGTGGGGTCATGCAGAGTGGTTTCCTCGAGGTCCCACGCCCGTCTCAGGAAGCCGGAAACGCAAGATGCCGGGCGCTCGGCCCGAACCCGTGCCGCGGCCCAAGGGGCAAGGCGGATACCCAGGCGAGGCCTAAAGGGCCGGACTCTGACCCCCCCACCTCCAGACACTGCAGGGCTCCGCCGGCCAGAGGCGGCCTTGGCGCCAACTACACCTACCAGCGAGGGCCCCCGGGCCCACCGATGCGCCCTCCTAGCCCCGCGCTCCTTCGGGGAGTTCCGAGGTGACTCAGAGACGCAACTGACACAATTCTGAGGCCCCCAGGTAAGCCTGGCGCTACGGGATGGAGACGTTACCTGGTTTTGAAAGGCCCAGCTAAACCAGCGAGACCCGCGTGCGCTCCGCGGGGAAGCAAGCCTCCCCAGGGGCGCACCTGGAAGCGCTCCCGCCCCCTGGTCCTTATCTCTGAATCGAAACCGAACCTGGACCCATCTAGATAATTGGACTGAGCAATTAAGGACGCTTCACTCTCAACTGTTAGCATTTTTTCCTAAGGCTCTCGGAGGCGGAATCAGCTGGAAAGGAACATTGCTAAGTAGGAATTTCAGGCACCTGTGAACTGAGCCTACTCAACAATCGGCCCTTACTCTTAACCAAACTCAGCAAAGGAAGAAAGACCAAGTTGCTGAGGATGCACAGAGCCACGTGGGTGCGGTCCTTTAGAAACAGGAATTCTGAGTCAGTAGATATGGAAATGTTATGGTTTGCAGTCTTCAGAACATGCTGCTTTTATGCCGTTCACATGATTCTCCTTGGACTGCGACGTAAAGTCCAAGAAACAAGTCGAATGTTTGTATATTAATAGAAAAAACATCTGTAAGGGTGCACACCGACTGTTAACCACGGTTTCGCGGGTAGGGGAAACAAGGGAGTTACATTTTTTTACTACATTGACTTTGGATTTTGTATTTTTCCAGTTGTATTTACTTTCATAATTTAGAAAGCTAATAAAACATGTTTAAAGAAACAGAAGCTAGAAATTCTTTAAGAACTCTAGGAAGTATAGGCCGGGCGCGGTGCCTCACGCCTGTAATCCCAGCACTTTGGGAGGCCAAGGCGGGCGGATCACAAGGTCAGGAGTTCGAGACCAGCCTGGCCAATATGGTGAAACCCCATTTCTACTAAAAATACAAAAATTAGCCAAGTGTGGTGGCAGGCGCCTGTAATCCCAGATATTTGGGAGGCTGAGGCAGGAGAATCACTGAACCCAAGCAGGCAGAGGTTGCAGTGAGCCGAAATCATGCCACTGCACTCCAGCCTGGGTGACAGCATGAGACTCCGTCTCAAAAGAAAAAAAAAAGAATTATAGGAAGTATAAATTAATAAATGAAGTCTATGTCTTCATTCTGTATCAAAATAATCTTGAGCCCTTGTTCCTGGGTTTAAATAAAGATATCTCTAGGCTGCTGTCTGATATTTAAATGCAGTGATGAGACAAAGCCGACATCTAAGGAAGATTTTCTATGCCATCAGATTGGTATATTTTTTCCATGCATATGTGTCTTCCCTTTAAATGCACCCCCTGTAGCCACAGATATGCTTGCAAGGATGGCCAGCCAAGGAGTTTTTAGTAAAGGAACTGCTACAATGTCAGCTGGCCACCAACTAGGAAATTAAGCTTGTGTCCCACACAGCTGCCCAAGGCTGCCCAGGCCATGAAATTTAAAAATAAGGGTATTTTTGGGCTGGGCGCAGTGGCTCATGGCTGTAAGCCTAGCACTTTGGGAGACCAAGCCGGGCGGATCACTTGAGGTCAGGAGTTCAAGACCAGCCTGGCCAACATGGTAAAACTCTGTCTCTACAAAAAATACAAAAAAATTAGCCAGGTGTGGTGGTGGGCGCCTGTAGTCCCAGCTACTTGGCAGGCTGAGGCAGGAGACTTGCTTGAACTCGGGAGGTAGAGGTTGCACTGAGCCGAGATCGTGCCACTGCACTCCAGCCTGGGTGACAGAGCAAGACTGCATCTCAAATAAATAAATAAGGGCATTTTCTCCATGGTGGCTTTAACACAGTTGGGAGTGTATCTGCAACAGTTACATTGTATCTTTTGGCGAGTAACTCAATGCTAGATTCCACATGGCTTGGCTATAGTCCCTACTGTTAGGTTGGGGCCCAGGTCCATCATCAGTAGGCAGAGATGTGTTATTCACTTATTCAACAAAAATGTGCCGGCCATCATCTAGGTGCAGCACAGGACTAGGCGCTGGAGTGGTGAACATGGCAAACACACTCCCTGCTTGGAGCTCACAGTCTAGCTGGAGAGAGGGGCTTAACAATTAAATGCACTATCAATTAATTACAATTGTGATATGGGCCAAAGGGAGTGCAAGGTGGTGAGATCATCTGGGGAGTCCATGGGGAGTTCCTAGCTGGTTCAGACTACAAAGGAAGAAGTGGTTGAGGAGAAAGTTAGAGAGGCAGGCAGGGGTTAGATCATGCAGGGCCAGTACACCACATTACAGAGTTTGGACTTTATCCTGAGACATTTGAAACAAGAGTCATACACTCGATTTTGCATTTTGAAGTAGATCATTCTGACTGCAATGTGAAGAAGGAATAGGGAAATGGGAGGAGTGGAGTGGAGGGACAGTTAGGAGGCTGTTGCTATAATGTGAGAGAGGCCATTTGTCTAAGCAGTAGAGCAAATGCAGAGAAGTAGACACCAACAAGACTTGGTAATTGCTTAGGGGGGATGAATCAAGGAAAACTCCCAGATTTCTGCTTCTTTAAAAAGATGGATGGTGGTGCCATTTTGAGTTGGGGAACCCTCTCAAGGTTCACATTTGGTCAAAGTAGGTTTGAGGTGCCTGGGTGGAGATGTTGAACAGGCTGCAGGGTCTGGTACTCTGAGGAGAGGCTGGGGCTGGAATAGCTGGTGTGGCAATGGTAATGAAGTCACCAAAGGCACGTGGGCTACCATGAGAGTGTACAGTTAGATCAGAAGAGGACATACCACTGAGCCTTGAGAAACTCTTATCTAAGGGCCAGACAGAGGCAAACCTCTGGCAGAGGAGGTGGAAGAGCAGCCAGAGAGGCAGGAAGAAAACTAGGAGCTTGGCCGGGTGCGGTGGCTCATGCTTGTAATCCCAGCACTTTGGGAAGCCGAGGTGGGTGGATCACCTGAGGACCAGGAGTTTGAGACCAGCCTGGACAACATAGTGAAACCCATCTCTACTAAAAATTAGCTGGGCGTGGTGGCAGGTGCCTGTAATCCCAGCTACTTGGGAGGCTGCGGCAGGAGAATCGCTTGAACCCAGGAGATGGAGGTTAAAGTGAGCTGAGTTCACACCAGGCACTCCAGCCTGGGCGACAGAGTGAGATTCTGTCTCAAAAAGAAAAAAAAAAAAGAAAAAACTGAAAGGAGCTTGGGGAGGTGGGGTCACAGAATCCAGGGACAAAAGCACTAAGCAGGAGGCAGTAGTCAACAGCACTCAAAATGGCTGACAAAAGATGCATCCAGTGGCACACACCTGTAGTGTCAGCTACTCAGGAGACAGAGGTGGGAGGATCACCTGAGCCCAATTTGAGGCCAGCCTAGGCAACATAGCAAGACCCCCATCTCTTTTTTAAAAAATGGCTGGCTGGGTGCAGTGGCTCACGCCTGTAATCCCAGCACTTTGGATGGCTGAGGCGGGTGGATCATGAGGTAAGGAGATCGAGACCATCCTGGCTAACATGGTGAAATCCCGTCTCTACGAAAAATGCAAAAAATCAGCCGGGCGTGGTGGCAGGTGCCTGTAGTCCCAGCTACTTGGGAGGCTGAGGCAGGAGAATGGCATGAACCTGCGAGGTGGAGCTTGCAATGAGTTGAGATTGCACCACTGCACTCCAGCCTGGGTGACAGAGTGAGACTGTCTCAAAAAAAAAAGGCTAAGTGACCCAAGTGAAGTGAAAGTTGAATAACGTCCACTGGAGTTAGTGACCTTGATGTCATTGGGGCTTTTACAGAGCAGTAGCTGGTGGAGTGAAGGGGATGGGAAATCGACTGGAGTGGATGGAGGCATGAGCGAGAGGGGAAGAAATGAAAAGCACAAGGTGCAGACAATTCTTGAAAGGTTTGACTATGAAAAGTCAGAAAAATAGCTGGAGGGGAATGTTATGTCAGCAGTGGGTTTATTTTGGTTTATGTATTTTAATTATTTTTAGGATGGAATTACTTGAGTATATTTAAATGTAAATAAGGAGGATCCCACAGAGAAGAGGAAGATGAAGGTACAGTAGAGAAAGGACAATGGAGCACAAAGTCTCCTGTGCCCATGGGAGAGATGGAACCAGAGTGTGGGTGGAAAGGCTGACCTCAGGCAGGGGCCACCTTCTCTATTATAACAGGAGGAAGGAGGCTGGAGGAGGACTGAACCAGGCTGCTTTCACAGAGGTAGTTGAATCTTTCCACCTGATGACTTCCTCTTAACTCTGTGACATAAAGGAGGCTAGCGATAGGGCAAGGAGACATGACAGATTTGAAGAGAGTGGAGAAGGTATGACACAGTCATTGCAGGAGTTTGGGAGGGTCGTGATGACCAGAGAAACAGCCAGATAGCAAGGCAGCATGGCAGTCCACTTGAGGCTGGTGCCTGTGGACTTCTAAGGTACCCTTTGGCCCTCCTGTGCGGTTTCTTCCAACAGCTCAGCTGCCCACTGTGGTGCCGGCTCAAACGAGGAGATTACCAGGGCAGAGGAGCAAAGGAATTGAGAGCCTTGGCAAAAGTGAGGTAGCACGGTGAATGATCAGAGAGAAAGGACAGGAGCCAAAGGACTGGAAAAGTCAAGGGGTCAAGACTCAGTCACACCAGAAGGAGAGGAGGCTGGGTCAGAGATCTGGATCTGAAGTAAGGGGTTCAGGAGGTAGAGAAGTTTAGGGCCATGACAATGCCAGGACATGATGGGGGTGGCATAGAGGAGAAAGTCATTGGAGAATACGAGGTCAAGAGATGAAGAGGGCACTGGCTAGATCATCTGTGTGAACAGGAAAGGCATACAGGATGTGAAGAGGAACGGTAGTTATGGTGTGAAGGCCATGGAGCCAGGAGCTAAAGTTTTAAGAGAGTGGGGAAGAGGGAATGACCAGGAGAGCAGAAGATAAAAAGCACCAGGCAGGGGAGAGGCAGTATGGCTGGGCAGCAGTCTCCCCAAAGGAACAACAGCGTTTGTGGGAGGTGGAGGAGAAGTGATCAGGTAGAGGAAAAATTAGTTAGGGTTGGGAAAGTCTGAGAGGCTTCCTGGAGAAGGTGAAGTGGAAGGCACCCAGGCTGCTCCTTTATCCCAAGAAACACATTTTAAGTTATGCCCATTCTTTTGTGGCTGCAAAGACTGGGACTGGAGGGACACAGTCAGCAGTGTCATCCCAGTGTTTCAAGGAAAGCAAAGAAGGCGGGAATTTCATTCTGAGCAAAGGTGAAGGATGGATGGACAGACAGATGCACAAGTTGATGAACTGACCTTTGATTGAGTTTCTTTGTTGAAGTCTGCAGTTCCAGAGGAGCATGTAAAAGTATTTGGAGAGGGGTAGATGAGTAGAGGGGGTAGGTCAGGTGTCAGGAGGAGCAGAGCACTGTGGGACGACAGAGGATCTGTAAGGGAATAACAACAACAACAACAAAAACAAATGAGTGGTACCGTGGGTTTTGCCTCAGTTGTCTCTTTATGAAGCCTGACCCACTAGCTCTACAAACCAGGGCCACGTCCCCCTTGCTTTCTTTTCCTTCCCAAGATTTCCATCAGGGAAGGGTATGTGGAAGCCTCCTCCTCCCCCCTCTTCTCCACTGGGCGCTCTGTTGTCACCAAATGAGCCCCTGTGGGCCCTGTGTGGCCATGCACCAAGAATCCCAGGCTTATCCTACCTCTGCTACTCATCTTCCTCCTTCTTAAACAGGTTGTTGACCTCTTCGGTCTCAGTTTCATTATCTGTAAAATAGGCCACCTCTCAGAGCTACTGTAAGGAATAGAGATAAGTACAAGCACTTTCTAAACTGTAAGGCCCTGTAAGAATGGGAGATATTTTCTTCTTTAGAGACCCCCACATACACCCACATCCCTCTCAGGAGCCCTCCCAAGAAGACTGTAGTCCCTGTCCCAGAGGAAGTTGTAATCTTGCCCCAGAGGGACAAACAAACCCAAAACAATTACAGAGGAATTCACAGCTGTGTCTGATTAAGTGCTAAATCATAAGGAGCAGACAATAAGAGCTCAGAAAAGGAGAAAAGGGACGATGAGCCAGGGTTGGGAAAGTCTGGGAGGCTTCCTGGAGAAGGTGGAGTGGAAGGCATCCAGACTGCTCATTTATCCTGAGGACATTTGTGAATGTGCCCATTTCTTTGTGAATGTGAATACTGTTGATCTGACAGTCTGAAGTAGGTCTACAAAGTTTCTAGGTCATAGATTTCTCCCTTGGCACTCCTGCTTCCCAGAGTGTTGTCATTCCTGTAGCTCTGCCCCCTCTCAGTCACTCTCATGTGCTCCTCCCAGGTGGACAGGCAGCCCAGGCTACACAGTGAATCCTGTGTGCTTTGCCCTGGGCCTCTCATGTTTGGCTTTTCCATGTCACTCATTTTTCTTTTGCTTTCTTTCTTTTTTTTTATTTTTTATTTTTTTTAGACAGAGCAAGACTCTGTCTCCCAGGCTGGAGTACAGTGGTACAATCTCAACGTACAATCTCAACTCACTGCACCCTCTGCCTCCCAGGTTCAAGTGATCCTTCCACCTCAGCCTCCCAAGTAGCTGGGATTACAGGCATGCACCACCACGCCCAGCTAATTTTTGTATTTTTAGTAGAGACAGCGTTTCACCATGATGCCATGCTGGTCTCGAACTCCTGATCTCAAGTGATCCGCCTGCCTTGATCTGTCCTCCCAAAGTGCTGGGATTACAGGCAAGAGTCACAGCATCCAGCTTTGTCACCCATTTTTCTGGTGAGGAAACGGGCTAATCTTAGCAAGTTTCCTGTGTCCCTTTTGGTGCCAGCATCCACCTGGTATTTTTACCCAGCCAGACGGCAAGCTTTTGAGCAAGCAGACCTGAATGGCCCTCCTTTTCAGCCTTCGAGGTCTGCAGTTTGCCTCACTTCACCTGGCCAGCCTAGGACATCTGCATGCCCACAGAGCCACAACCGTGGTCCACACCCACCTCCTTTGTTCTTTACTGCCTCTGCCTCACTAACCAGGAGCACCCCAACAACCTGCCATTCAGGTACAGACCCCATGGAGCTGCCACCCCAGAGCTCAAACATCTATAAGCCCAGAGCTGGCTTCCACCTTCTTAGTTCTGTTGGAATGAACTCCTGCAGCCCTTTGGACATGGTTCAGAATAAAAGCCGCTTTCCTCGGTGGCAAGCCCCATGGACAGATGGGTGCCTAAGCCCTATATCTCCCTCCTCCTTTCAGCACAGATCTAGAAAAGTTCCCAGCCTGTCTAAGGGCCAGGCACACACACATAGCATCAGCAGCAGAAATCCCCAAACTTTGTATATCCTCCAATTTAGGTTGTCACAGAAAGATGGCAATGTTTCCTAGTCTGTTAATCAGTCTGAAGTGGAATTATGAAAACAACAACCACCTCTCTCAATGGCCAAAATATTAATTATTGATGGAAAGTGTAGAAGCTTGGCACTGAAATTCTTAGAATTCTAGTCCAATCCCTTGGAATGCACAAATGAGTCCCCAAAAGTAGCTTTCTGGAAGCCAAATACCTAATACCAGAGATAATATCTTGAACGTTGGACAATTAAATCACAGGTTAAAAATCACCTGGCTCTTAAAGCAGGCCCTTTGCTCCCAAGGTTACCATGACTTTGGACTTTGTAACAGTAGAAAAACACAAAGCCTCATTATCAGATGCAGATATAGAAACAAATGTCATGATTCCCAGGGGACTTGCTCCATATCCCACAGAGTCCTGATGCTGAAAGAACTTAAAATTCCCAGGTTAGTAAAGTCCAGCGTGTGTAGGACATTGTGGTAGTACCTATGGTCCACAATTTGGAGGGGCATGAACAGCTGTCTCTATTACAATCATATTGTTTTGGGAATGAAATTCTCATTAAGGAGAAATGCAAAATCATAGTCTTAATTATCATCAAACTGAAAAATTATATTCAAGGGGAGAGGCCCATAATGGCAGCATCAAGCATGAGACAGTGCCATTAATATGATTATCAGGACATAAGCCTATTACAGAACTTAATGCCTTTTTGCTGGCATCGCCCTTTGTTATGCTTCTCAGGGTTTAGAAACCATCTCAGTTGTAAACATAACTGTTACAAAACAGTGATTTCCAGGGGGCATAACAAAGATCTGCCGACCTTTACCAAAGGTCAAAGCTGCCTGGCTACGGAGAAAGAGAATATTTCTAGAAAATGAAGACCAATCTGCCAACTCTAGGTGGCTCCTATTGACAGAGGAAGAAAGCGAGTGTATCTGGCTCCAAGTCTTATCTAGCTTTGTGACAATCCAGCTGTGGACATAATTGTGAGGTTTAACCACCACGTGGAGATATGCATGCAACAACTCAGATGGATACAGCGGCCTAGGTCTTGGCTGCTGCTAGTGAAAAACCATGGTATGGAAATCCCCAATTCCAGGTTCAAATCCCACCTTGGGAAGAAGCCAAGTGTGGTCCACATGGGGATAGTAACATCTAAAGAGTTCTCAGGAAGAGGAAATTAGGTCATTTATGATCAAGTACCTGTAAACTTTTGGGGCTTAATAAATGTTTGTTTCCCTCCTCAGTCTTGGCCATGGAACCAAGTCCCCATCAGGATAAAGTACGAGTGGTATCTTGGCATAGAATGCTTGGCATTCTCAACATTCGTCCTGGGTCCCTCACTGGAGGAAGTGCCATTCTGTCCTCATTCCAAAGGGTTCTGATGCCATCATCATCATCATCATCAATATAATCATGTAGAATGGAAAAATCAATTGGCTGTCCCTGGAAGGAGCCACCTGCTCGATCTTTAGGATCCAGTGACTTACGAAACTCACTTGGCAAAATCATCTCACAGCAAAATCATTGCCAGGAAGGGCAGGGCCTCCTCCTCAAACACGACAGTCGGCAGTCAGGGAAATCAGAGAGCAACAGATCCCATAAATAGTCTGAAAGTGAAGCAGGATCCATGCGACAGCACGGATGAATCTTCCAACATTATGCTGAGTGAAAGAAGTCATACGCGAGAACATGTGAAGTTCACGAACAGGCAAGAACTTATCTACGGTGGCAGAAGTCAGAACTCGAGTTGCTTCTGGGTTCAAGAGAGAATTAACTGGAAAAAAGGCAAGAGGAAATTTTCTGGGAGAAGAGAAAGATTCTACCACTTAACTGGAATGTTGCTTACATGGGAGCATACCATTGTCACAACTCTTTACACTGTAAACTTCATATTTGTGCTTTTCTTTTCTGGAAAAAAATAATTTTTTATTAGTTAACTGCTCGAAATATGTGCATTTTATTATTTGTAAATTGTACATCCACTTTAAAAAAAAAAAAAAGGAAGCAGCAGTCTTTAGGCAGAGGGGAGTATGGGCAAGTGGGAAAAAAGAAAAGGCTTCTCCATCCATCAGTCCCACTGCTGTGTTAGGCAATTTTCCCAGTGCCAAACTCTACGGCAGTTATGAACTGACATTTCAAAATCAACTACAGAGAGGCGGGAGGCATTTTCTAAGAATATCCTAGTCTGTACTAACCATTTAGGTCCAAGTCCCATTCCCTTACATTTTGAAAGCTTTTCATCACCATTTCCTTCTTTTCTAATCTAAGGTCATCCCAGGAAAGGATTTTTTAGAGTCAGCAGCCCTCCACCCCCAGCACTGCATACACATTTCATAACTTTGGCCCTATAAATTTTACACCCATAAGGCCATGGAAAAAGGAAGCAGTTTAGTCGATCAATCAGACATGTTAACGGTCATCAAAAATCAGGAAAAAACAAGAGTTTGGATCACTAGAAAACTTCCAAGAAGAAAAGAATCCTGACAACCAAGGATTTCAAAACGCAAAGGCCCCCAAAGGGTGGGAAAATGAAATGGGCAGTTGGAACTGGAACAAAAATTGCAAATTTGATGCAACTTCGTCATTAAGTACTTGTGTGACAAATCCCTTCTGTGCTGTCAAAGGGGATGTATCACACATGACAAGAAAATCACAGGCAGAGTAGGCTCCAGCCCAGCACGTCGTGGCTCTGCTTCAGTCTGACTTCTCTGCTGTTCTCTTGGCTCCATCTTCTTCTCACATCTATTGCTTTCTACAGCTATTTCAGGCATCTCAGTCAGAGCCAATATCGACAGAAGAGGGACTCTTTCTTCTCTTGTCTCTTGTTATGACCCAGAAAACCCTTCCTACAGTTCTCTACCCAAGTTCCCTTCTCGTCTCATTGGCTAGAACACAGTCACATGACCCTTCCTAAGCCAATCACTGGCAAGAGTGTATAGCGCCATCCTGAATCGTTTAGACCAATTTGAGTTTTCAAAGGATGGCGGGTTGGGGTGGAAGGGGAGGGCAGCAGGAATCGCATGAAGAAGGCGTGGTCCCCTAGACACAGGGCTCTACCCCCCCGATAAAGGGAGTGCTATAGGTAAGGTTTCCAAGCTCGGACACAGAGGTTGGCCAGCAGGAAGTTTATTGAAGGGTACAGCATCAACGCCTGAGGGGAAGTGAGGTGGGCAGGAATGGACAAAGGGAGAAGTTGAACTGCAGTGCAATCACGGTAAAGGCCTCAGCTGATCTTTCGGTGAGCTCTGGTGGTGGGATGGCTCAGAGTTATTACAAACTGGGGTGAAAGGACGAAGCCTTTTTACTCCTGCGTCCGCCAGTCATTAGATGTGGGCTGCCCGTGGTCAATGTGAGCTTCATCTTAGGCAAGGTGGCTCTCTCTGCAGCAGAGGACAAGTGTCAGAGAGGAGCTCAGCAGACAGTTGCCGCCGTCAGCACTCCCAGTAGATGGGGGCATGAGTGCTTCAGTCGTGGAGGGGGGATCTGGGTGACACATGTCATCCACTATAGGGAAGATGAATTTGCAAGGGCAGTCCCTCAGGTCTTCTAGAATCCAACCTGAAGTCTACATTCATGTCCAGAGAAAACATTGCAGCCTTGACCAGAGCCGTTTCTGGAATCCTCCACTTCCTTGGGGAGAGGGAAGAGGAGAGCCTCCAAGAGTCAGCACAGCACTACCTTGGTCGCTGCGAGTAGGACAGCTGAGAGACGGCTGTGTGGACTGGGTCTGGGTGAGACCCAGCGGGACCCAGCCCTCAGACTTAAGGGGCACGAGGCCCACAAGAATGAAAATCCACAGGATTAGTCTTGAACAAGCTGGGAGCCTGCAAAGCCCTGGCATCTGCTGAACTTCCCAAATCACACACATTCAACTGTTCGGTTCCACATTTCCATAGTGTGCTTCCTGCCAAGCTTTCCAACACAGTGTACACAATAGGAAAATTAAAATGAGCAGTTCCAGCTACTATGGATATGCAGGTCAAATAAATAAGTCTTTATCTAGGACTTAAGCAGACATGGTCAACAAGGGTCTAATCCAAAACTGAGCTTTGGAGAAAGAAAGACTTTACAAAACAAAAAGAGCGGGAGGGAATAGAACTGTTTGCGTGAGTTTCTTTCTGTCTCACTAAAAATACTGAAATATCATTTTATCCAGCCTCTCCATGCAGCCCTGCCTTCTCCACCCCATCCCACCGTTTTTTGAAAACTCCCAGGCTGTATTCCTACTCTGGCTGGAGGGCCAACTCATAGGAAGTGTTACGCTAGGGTATGTAAATAGTTGTCATGGAAAGGAGCTGGGGAAATTACTTTGTGCGTTGTTATATATCTAGTTAAATACCTCAAAATTAAAGCCATACACATGGATGTTTGTGTGTCTATTAAGAAAGCACAGGGAATATGTGTTATAGAAACCTCAAGCACTTCAGCTAAGTGAATAAGAGCAGGAACTTGAATCTTATACTTCGGGCAGCACCTACTGTAGTGTGGAGCCAGATGTGGTAGAAATTTTTTTTTTTTTTTAACAAGAAAAACTATTTACAAGTTTCTTGTCACTCCTCATTCTAGCAGTAGATACACTGACTCTCCTTGGAAAAAAACCACTGGAGGGACCTTTGGTTATGTAGATATAAGGCCAAGGGCTGTTGGTTGTTTTGGGGAAATGGAAATGAACAGTTTCATTTTCCTTTTTTCCCTCCCCGCGCTGACAAAGGCCACCCCTCCTCATACAGGCCCACAATCTTCTCTGCAATTCCAAAGTCCATAAAGGTCTGGAAAATGAAAGAGTTTTTTTCAGAAGGTGGCACTAAAACTAACATGGCAGCAAAATCTGACTGGAACTTATGGGAGGGCATAGTTTTTATTTATCCTATGTTTCACTACAAATATGTTAAGGTGTTTGATCACGGAGCTGCTCCAAACACATTCATATATCTGCAGTGAAACATGGGGTGTTAGACAGACTATGGTATATATATGCCATTACTTCCCAAAATCTGGAAAATTCTAACTCCTGGATAAGGATTGTGGGCCTGCACTAGAATCCGATGGATGGAGTTAATCCCAGTTGAGGCCAGTGTGCAGGACAGAACCCTGGGTCATCTGGACTGGGGACCAAAGTTTAGCTGAAGGGCTCATGTTGGCAGGGAAGCAGTGCATGCTACCACTTCTGGGCACAGTGAGGGGCTGATGAGGATGTGAGGGAGCCCCTTCACATCCAGCCACCTGTATGCTGGAAAAGCAACAAAATCATGAACCCAGGTCACATCTTTCAGTGGACAGAAGCACCCGTTACTGTTGGCTTTGTACCTAGGCATTGAACTGCTGGGTTACAAGGGATGCGTATGTTTAGTTTTAGTAATTCCAGGCAAACATGTTTCCAACAGTGTTGTGCCAGTTTACACTTCCATCAGTATGAAGATTCCAGCTGCTCCAACACCCCACCAAAACTTGGTATCATCAGGTTTTTAAAAATGTTAGCTGTTTCAGTGGAGGTGTATTGGTACCCCATTGCAGTTTTAACTTGCATTTAACTTGATCATGACAGTAAATGCCCTTTCATATGCATATTGGTTGTTTGGATGCTCTCTTTTGTAAAGTGCCTGTTTAAGTCTTTCATCCGTTTTAAATTGGGTTGTCTTTTTCTCATTCATTTGTAGGCATTCTTTATATATTCTGGCTAAGATAATGTTTGGAAGTTTGGAGGTTTGAACTAGTATACATATAGTATATATATACTAATATACATATGTATATTAGTTCATACATGTATATATGTATATTAATCCAAACCTCCAAGTTTGGTCCAAACTGGTCTCAAACTCCTGGCCTCAAGTGATCCTCTCACCTTGTCCTCCAAAAGTTCTGGGATTATAGGTATGAGCCACCATGTCTGGCTTATTTCAAGATATTTATAAGGCAATTTGATTGGATTTGGGGGCAGGGACAGGAAGATTGTGGAAATGAGAAGGAGTCCTAGGTTGCTGGATTGAACAGCTGGGTAGGCAGTAGCAGTGCTGTCTACTGAGTTTGAGAACATTGGGAAGGGAGAAGGAGCAGGGTGCTGGGAAAGGTGATACACTCGGTGGTGACTTTGGGGAGTATGAGGTGTCTATGTGATGTCGAAGTGGAGCTGCTCATGAGGCAACTGGATATACAGGTCTGGAACCCAAAGAAAGACTGGTGTCTTCATCCATATTCTGTTGCTATAACAAAATACCTGAAGCTGAATAATTTATTAAGGAGTTTATTTAGCTCACAATTCTGGAGGCCAGGAGGTGAAAGATTGGGTGGCCCATCTGGCCAGCTGCCGGTAAGGGCCTCATGCTGTGTTATAACATTGCAGAGAAGCAAAAGGGGAGGCGGGCATATGCAAGAAGAGCAAACATGAGAGGCAGTCTTACTTCATAACAACCAGCTCTCACACACTCAAAAAACTGCATTAATCCCTTTGTGAGGGCAGATCCCTCATGACCCAAATGCCTCTTAAATGCATCACCATGTCTCAATGTAATTACACTGGGGACTAAGCCTCAACCTGAGTTTTGGTGGAGACAAACCATAGCAACCGGGAATACACACACACACACACACACACACACACACACAAAACACACACACGGGAATTATCTGCATATAGATGGTAACTGAAGTCATGAGTATGGTTGAACTCGTCTAGGGAATGAAAAGAGACTGAGAGAAGAAGAGGGCCTAGGATAGAGCCTCTGAGGATCTAATTTAGTGGATGGACCCAGAGGGAGAATCCAGCAAAAGGAAGCCAGGAAGAAGTGAGAGAAGGAAAAAAAACCAGAGTGTGGAGAGACAGCATCCCACAGAAGAGCTGGTTTCAGCACAGTGGCGTTGGGTTTCCGGGGGAGGGTATCAGTGTTGGCACCCAGAGATGAGTGGTAGAATATAAGGCAGCTAAGGGATTTGAAGCCCCACAGGTCTTGTCTCCTTGAAGGCTGAGAACATGTCTTAAACCTATTTTATCTTTAACAGCACCAAGCTGTGCTTTGTTCATTGTAAATGCCCAATAAAGCCTTGTTCGCTCATTCGTTATGTTAATTAAAGCCGCAGATCAGAGAGGCAAACCTGCTTGTGTGAGGCCTAGTTTGGGATAAAAGGCTAGGAAGACAACAGAGAGGGCACGGAGAAAAGCATCAAAATGACTGAGAAGCAAGACAAGTTTGCCCGCTGCATGAACAGTTGGAAAAAACATTTCACTCCTTACCAAAAAGAATAGCGGCAGAGCTGGGTAACAAGAAACAGTGAAAACTGATAGGTCTTTGAGGTGAAAAGAGGAAGAACATGGTGGGGGAGAAAGTAGATTAGCCAAATAAACATTTTACTATGTTTTTCCCTTTTTTTTTTTAGAGACAGGGTCTCACTATGTTGCCCAGGCTGGTTTCTGACTCCTGGTTTCAATTGTTGAGTGATCCTCCTGCCTTAGCCTCCCAAAGTGCTGGGATTACAGGCATGAGCCACTAAGCCCAGCCTGGCTGCCACATTTTATTCTTAAACTCTATGAATCAGAGCAACTTAAAGAACCTTAGAGATAATAAAATCAATTGTATTATTTCACAAATGATAAAGTGAACACTTACAGAGGCTGGGAGACTTGTTTAAGGAACAGCTAGTCATTGGCAAAGGTTTATCTAAAATTATCATCTCAGCCCCCAGGCTGGTGCTATTTCCATTATAAACACACAATCTCACTACTGGGCCCCTCTCCTGATTTCCTGCCCATTTCCTTCACTTTTATATGAGTGAAATTCAGTTAAAATGAACATCTGGGCAGCTGTGATCATCTGCACGAAGTTACAAACCCTGCGGTTGAGGCGCTTTGCGTGGCAGCAGGTAAACAATGGGGCTGAGGGTCAGAGATCAAGGGTTGCTCATCTGCCTCCTCTGGAAACCCCTGAGAGGGGAGGGCCAAGCATGGCTTCAGAAAGCCACCCGACATTTTTTTTTTTTTTTTTTTTAAAGACAGATTCTTGTCTTGTCACCCAGGCTGGAGTACAGTGGCATGATCATGGCTCACTGCAGCCTCAAACTCCTGTGCTCAAGTCATCCTCCTGCCTCAGCCTCCTAAGTAGCTAGGACTACAGGCACATGCCAAGATGCCCACTTAATTCTTTAATTTTTTGTAAAGACAGAGTCTTGCTAAGTTGCCTAGGTTGGTCTCAAACTCCTGGGCTCAAGCAATTTTCCTGCCTCAGCCTCCCAAAGCACTGAAAACTTTGATTTTTCAGGCATAAGCCACTGTGCCTGGCCTGAAAATCATTTTGTAATTGTCGTAGGGAGCCCAGGAGTTGAGTCTGCAGTGAGCCATGATCATGCCACTGCACTCCACCCTGGGTAACAGAGTGAGACCGTGTCTCTAAAAAACAAAACAAAAAAACAAAATTGAAGTGGGGGCGGGACAATGTGTTCTCTTTTCCAAATGTATTTATCATTTTTATAATCAGGAAATTTTCATTAATTCTTTCTTTAATGAGAGAGTAGGTGGTTGAGGAGGAAGAGTCTAAGAGAAACAGGCTATCTGCCAGTGTGACCAGCAACCACTTAGAATCAGAATGTGCCAGATGAAAACTAGGTAGGGCTCACAGGGGAATCAGTTATTCGTCCCTTCCCCTCTTGTTTTCTTTTGGTTTGTAGGTTATTGGTTTGGCTTAAAGGTGAATTTCTGTGCAAGGCAGCAATTGCATAGGGAAGACATTGCATTTTCCTTAATTTGGTGAGATAGGAGACCAAAGTGGGGAAGGGGATGAAAAATGGACACTGAAGGATGGGGTGAAGCCAGGGGACTTTGAAAGAGCCATTTCTGGCTGGGCACAGTGGCTCACACCTGTAATCCCAGCACTTTGGTAGGCCGAGGCAGACGAATCACAAGGTCGGGAGTTCGAGACCAGCCCAGCCAATAAGGTGAAACCCTGTCTCTACTAAAAATACAAAACTTAGCCAGGTGTGGTGGTAGGTGCCTGTAGTCCCAGCTACTCGGGAGGCTGAGGGAGGAGAATCACTTGAATCCAGGAGGCAGAGTTTGCAGTGAGCCAAGATTGCGCCACTGCACTCCAGTTTGGGTGACAGAGCGAGACTCCATCTCCAAGAAAAAAGAAGAACTATTTCAGTGCAGTGTTGCCTGAGTAACTGTTACAAGTAAGACAAAGAAGAATGGAACATGGTCCTTGCCCTTAAAATGTGTGACTGATTCACTGCTCTAGCTTCTAACACCCACCATGGTGCCTGCTGGACAAAAGGGGCTCAGTCTTCCCTGAATGGGAGAATGGGATGCCCATTCTTGAAAATACTCAGCATATCCTTTCAATTGAGAAAAGTTCTCACATGCTTTTCCTTGACATTCTTAGATACGTTAATCCCAACAGGTGCCATCTGTTCCAAGATGTCAGGCCTCGTAGTACCAAAGAGCCACCATTTCCCCTCTCCTGGTACCCAGCACTGTACAGTTGGCTATTCCATTAGCTGACTGTCTCTCAAATTCCTAGGCTTTGGGAGAAGACCCAGACCCTAGCAGAGGGCCAACAAGCAGCTCCAAAACTGCCAAATCTTCATGTCTAAAGTTGAACATGCCATTCTGGCCATAAGGAGACACCAGCGACAGTTTTTCCTTGGTTTAGTGGCAACATCCAGTCCTGGCTGATGTACTGTGGTGTCAGAGGCCAAAAGCTGTTCTCATTTTGCTTCCACAAGTTGCTTTTGGGTTCCAGAAAGAGAAAGTCATAACCTCTACAACTTGGAACACAACATTCCAAAACAGCTGAAGAGTGCTTGGAAACTTCTCCAACAAAGTTAATTAAAACCTTCCCCTCCCCCAAGGGTCAGCTCCTACCGTTCATGGGGAACCTTCAAGATGCTCTCCAGCTAAGTCTCTGGACTTAAGAATTTGATTTGGAAAACTGCCATGTAGAAAACTATTTCCCTTGCCTACAAGGGAAACAGTTATTCTCTGCCTCAGAAATTCTAAGCCAGAAAAGTCCAAAGGCCTTCCTACTAGCAGCTTTTACTATGGTTCATAGCTCATTTTCAGCCAAAGGAATTCAGTTCCCCACATCCACCCCGGAGGAAAACATCTATATGGTCCGCAGCATTGGAGCACCATGTGCACCATCAGAAAGGCCAGCTTGGCTCTGGGAAGAATCGATGACATCAGTCTCTCCATACAATGTCAGTGAGCTTGTGTCACTGAAACAGAATAAGCAGGTCACCGTAGCACAAAGGCAGCACCTCCCTTACTCTCCTGCTGCTGCAGGAGGTTTCTTAGGGCAAGGAATTGAGCTTTGCCTCACCTTGGCTTGGCCACACACAGCTGGGAGGCATTTCAGGAGAAAGGAGCCATTGTCCCCAGCAGGATGTGCACCTTGCCAGCCTGTCTCCTTGTCATCCCAAACACAGTTTGGCTTCTCTGTCTGTGGATCAACAATGTCCTTCTCAGCAAATGTCAAGTGTCTTTGTGCTTTAAAAGATTCCTATGATGGATGTGATAGAGGTATCCAATTTTTAGCTTTGGGGTTATTTTGCCCAGTCTAATTTAATGTCAACTGAGTGGCTGACTTCCAGGAAATGATGCCATATGCTACTGGAAAACCAGTGTAAGTCCTAGGTCCCTGGCCTCCAGGAGTTTATCATCTCCTAGTAGGGGGCTCTGAGCACGTCAGCTTTGGGCTCTGCCATGCCCAGTATCTCCTATAGATGGGGGAAACTGCCCCACCTACAGCCCCCTGCTCAGAGATAGCACTAAGCTGTTCTATGCCCAGGAATAGCCACTGATTGGGCCAGGACCAGGGGGGCCAGCTCAAGGACCACCCCATATGGACTAGGTAGTGAGCTCAAGTGAGGCTGGCATGGACAGATGAGCTGGGCCACATTTATGGAAATTGCAGCCTGAAGCTGGGTGTATGTGGAGGAGGCAGAGGGCCAAATGCACGGGTAGGAGCTGGGTCACATGAAGGGCCAAGTGCTGGAGAGAAACTCCTGTGACCTGGCTTTACCACCGTTCCTGCCTTTCCTGAGACCGAGCAGTTTTTTTTTCTGGGTTCTTCTGTATATGCACCCTTTCAATATCCACATCTTAACATACACCAACAAGTACATGTCACCATTATCACCACTATTAAGTGTAACCAGAGACCATACTCTTTCCTGACAGGCAGGAAGAAGATAAGAGAAGTCATGCGATAACTACAGTACAAGCTGGAGAGCTGTGATGTTACACCTTCAGTCTGGATGTGGTTTGAAGCTTGCCGGGGCCTGACACAGCCGCAAGAATTGTGAGCCATGAGGGCTGCATTGTTTACCACTGTATCTCCTAGTTCAGTGCCTGTCTGGTGATCAGTAAGTACTGGCTGATCAATAGCTTGGTGATCAATAAGTCATGGCTGATCAATAGCTTGGTGATCAATAAGTGCTGGCTGACCAATAGCTTGGTGATCAATAAGTACTGGCTGATCAATAGCTTGGTGATCAATAAGTACTGGCTGATCAATAGCTTGGCGATCAATAAGTCATGGCTGATCAATAGCTTGGTGATCAATAAGTGCTGGCTGATCAATAGCTTGGTGATCAATAAGTGCTGGTTGATTAATAGCTTGGTGATCAGTAAGTCATGACTGATCAATAGCTTGGCGATCAATAAGTGCTGGCTGATCAATAGCCTGGCGATCAATAAGTACTGGCTGATCAATAGCTTGGTGATCAATAAGTGCTGGCTGATCAATAGCTTGGTGATCAGTAAGTGCTGGCTGAGTGACTGAATAGACTGGGAACCAAAAAGGTTATTTAAGGTTCAGTGTTGGCCATCGTCTGTGCGTCACCATCTCCCTGCTGCTCCCTGCCGGGGAAGGCTGCTCTGGGGGCACTACCTTAAAGGGCTTTCCTGTCCTCTGATTTCCAGTGGAGTTCAGCCAAATGGGGAGTCCTAGCCAGACATCAGAGGGAAGAAGGCAAGTGACACTGGGATATTCATTCCCCTGAGCCTGACATTATTGTGAGGCAGCCCTCTCCTTACAACCCCTCTGCCTCCCGATTCTCTCATTTTTTCAGGCCTAGATATGGTAATGCCTCCCAACCCATGTTACCAGCCCAACGTAACACCCTTTCCCCATTCCATTTGACTGTACCATCTGTTTCTTACTAAGACTCTGAATGATAAGAGGTCCCCCAAATCAAGCATGCACCTTTTGCTCTCTGGTTTTCTCTAGGTACTGGTATGCTCTGCTCAACCCTATCAGCAAATACTCACGGCTTCACAGGGGAAAGTTGGCTGGGAGGATGTTTGCCAGTCTGATGGCCCAGTATGAGGTGAGGGTGGTGGGGTGGCAGGAGGGAGGGAAGGGAGTCATCCCTCAGTGCCAATAATTGCATTGCATAAATGTCAAAAAGAAGTCACTGAACTTGGTGGCCACCTTTCCCCAGAACAAAGTCTGGATCCAACCTTCCATTAGGCAAGAAAGTTTTCCTTTTCAGAAAAAATTAGTTTCTTTGGCTAAAAAATGCTTTGTTTTGAATTATGTTTTATTGCACAACAACAGAATAATAATCAAAAAGTTTCTCTTGGTAAGAAAGGCCATCACTCTGCTCTGACCACACAGTTAATTTACTCAAGTCAATGCAGCAAAAGCAGGTGGGGGTAGAATCCTCTTTTCTATCTCATTTTTGCATTTTTAAAAATATTAATAACCTCTCAAGAAGCGAGGGTTACTGGGTATCTCAACCTGTGCTTTTTCAGCCTTTAAATATGAGGTTAGGGAGAGTGGAGTGGAAGCAGTAGGGTTATTTTTATTTTTACGACAGTTTGCCCGCTCTAAATGTACTAATGGGGAAAAGTACATTTTAGATCTTCTAGAAAGGACATTAAAAGGGTCTCAAATGATCCTAAGCTTTTTCTTGTCCCTAAAAAATATCTTTTCTCAGCTCTTTGGTACATATTATCTTGTCTGCTTCGGATCTGCTTTCAAAGCAGGTTTCCCACCAGGCAGATTCAACAGCAGTCTAAGATAGCAATGTCTGATTTCCTACCTAAGACGCAAATGGAAAAACACAGGATCTGAATATACTTGTTCTTTTTTTTTCCCTTTTCCCTCATCCCTTTTAAATAAAGAATATACTAGTTTCTTTAGTCCTCGGTCTTTTGGCAACAGCCATTTAAAAGAAAGAATCATATGGTAATTATTAATTTTGCATAGGATCAACTCTGGCCTCAGCTTTCATTTGAGATGCAGTTACATGAAAAACAGACTGCGTTAATTTCATCCCCTCTGGGGTTGCTTGGTAACAAGGCCTTGTTCCAGACCATCTCCTCTCTTTGGCCCAGAGTGATCTCTTCGGGGTGTCGCTCAGGCTAAGCAATCATCACCCTGTTGGTGTTGTTTCTGAATGTGTCCCTGTAGTCCTGATGGCACAAGGGATTGATGGCTTTGCTCCAGTCATACTGCCTGAGGTCTGTGTAAGCCCTGAGCCTACACAGTGCAGAAAAGGAAATATGCTTGGAGAATTTGAGATCTGAACAATCCAGGTTAGACAGAAAAGAGGGAGCCATGAGCAATGTCTGAGATGTTGCTGGAGGGTAGTAGGGCTAAGATGGAGTAAATGCTAAAGTTCTTTTTTTTTTTTTTTTTTTTTGAGACAGAGTTTCGCTCTTGTTGCCCAGGCTGGAGTGCAATGGCACAATCTTGGCTCACTGCAACCTCCACCTCCCGGGTTCAAGCAATTCTTCCGCCTCAGCCTCCTGAGTAGCTGGGATTACAGGCATCGCCATCATGCCCGGCTAATTTTTGTATTTTTGTAGAGATGGGCTTTCACCATGTTGGCCAGGCTGGTCTCGAACTCCTGACCTCAGGTGATCTGCCCGCCTTGGCCTCCCAAAGTGCTGGGATTACAGGCATGAGCCACAGTGCCCGACCATTAAAGTTCTTTAAAAATAAAAAATTTAAAAAGCATTGCTACATTCTCATTCGGGATTTTTCTTTTTTTTTGAGATGTAGTTTCGCTCTTGTTGCCCAGGCTGGGGTGCAATGGCACGATCTCAGCTCACTGCAATGTCCGCCTCCCAGGTTCAAGCGATTTTCTCCTGCCTTAGCCTCCCTAGTAGTTGAGATTACAGGCACATGCCACCACGCCCAGCTAATTTTTATATTTTTAGTAGAGACAGGATTTCACCATGTCGGCCAGGCTGGTCTCAAACTCCTGACCTCTGGTGATCTGCCTGCCTTGGCCTCCCAAAGTGCTGGGATTACAGGCATGAGCGACCACCTCTGGCGATTTGGGAAATATTTCTAAGCTATATTGTTAAACAATAAATGCAAGATCCAGAACAGTATCCATAGATGCTAGCTTTTGTATGTGTACAGAGACAGGGGTAGTGAAAAAAATATTTTTAAATTTATGTTTGCATAAAGAAAAAGACAGATGATCACCTGTGTTTGTGAGAGGTGAGAGTGATGGGGTATAAAGGGTAGGGCAAGAACAAGATTTCTCACTTGTGTATGTCTTTATATTGCTTTGCTTTATAAACTAAAAGCAAAAACCTAGTCCAAAAAAAAAAAAGCAAATTAAAAATAAGCATCAAAAAAAGTGTTAGCAACCCAATTCAAGTTGTTAGTGTCTGGGAGCATTGGAAAAGTTGACTAAAGGGTACAAAGGAGGTCTTTGTACTATTTTTGCAACTTTTGTTTTGGTGAGTCTAGAATTATTTCAAAATTAAAAGTTAAATGTTTTCAGCATTAACAACCCAAACAAATTTTCTTTTTCTTTTCTTTTCTTTTCTTTTTTTTTTTTTTGTTTTTGAGACAATGTCTCTCTCTGTCCCCAGGCTGGAGTGCAACGGTGCAATCTCGGCTCACTGCAACCTCCACTTCCTGGGTTCAGGTGATTCTCATGCCTCAGCCTCCTGAGTAACTGGGACTACAGGCATGCACCACCACACCCAGCTAATTTGTTGTATATTTGGTAGAGACAGGGTTTTGCTATGCTGGCCAGGCTGGTCTCAAACTCTTGGCCTCAAGTGATCCACCCGCCTCAGCCTCCCAAAGTGCTGGGATTACAGGTGTGAGCCACTGCTCCTGGTCCCGAACAAATTTTCTACAGTTTTCCTTTGCTGTTTAAATACCATTCTTGCTATCTTTTGTGAAGGAAGTCAGTCTGTACATTTAGAACACATAAGTGACTTGGTACAAGATGGGGTGTCTTTGAACATTTTGAGCTACAGAGAACAGCCCTCAGCTAGGAACATTAGCCTTAATCAGAGTGTAGGTCCATCCCTGTCCCAAATGGCTTCAGCTGTGGTCTCTAAAGATCTGAGGAGAAATAAGTGACAGTCTCCCTAGAGGCTGGGCCTCTGAGTATGGAACTCTCATGATAAAAGCATCACTCTTCATCTGGAAGGAGATATCAGGAAGAAAGAAAAAAAGAGATAGAAAGCATCACTCTTCAATTCAAATAAGCCCTTGATTGTGCCTTCATGACTTTCCTGGATATCGCTTAGTGTTTTTTCTCATCTCTGCAGCAGCCAGCCATCTTCTCCTCGTCCCATCTTCCGTATCACTCTGTTTATATCTTTCTCCACTAAATTAACCTACTTGAGGGTAAGTATAATGGTTGAGTCATCACCGTACATGGCTCCCCTAGTACATACTTTCTTCATAAGGTTTCACTTTGAAATAATTATAGATTCACATGAAATTGGAATATACAGAAGTTATAAGTGCCTATATTTAAAAAGAGGGAAAAAAATTAAATCAGTAGCCTAATTTTTCACCTAAAGAAACTAGAACAAGAAGAGCAAACTACATTCAAAGCAAATGGCAGGAAGAAGAAAAAATATTAGAAAGGAATAAATGAAAGAAAGGATAGAAAACCGCCTGGGCACAGTGGCTCATTCCTGTAATCTCTGCACTTTGGGAGGCTGAGGTGGGAGTATCACTTGAGCCCAGGAGTTCAAGATCAGCCTGGGAGACACAGCAAAACCTTGTCTCTTCCAAAAATAAAAATAAAAAAGAAGAAGAAAGAAAAAAAAAAAAGAGAATGAAAAAATAAAGAAAATCAGTAAAACTAAAAGTTGGTTCCTTAAAAAGATCAATAAAATTGACAAATGTTTAGATTGATAAAGAAAAAAGAAGAGAAGATTCAAATTACTAAAATCAGAAATGAAAAAGGGGGCGTTACTACCAATCTTACAGAAATAGAGGGGATTATAAAGGATTAAGTATATATCAACAAACTGGATAACCTAGATAAAACAGACAAATTCCTGGAATGACAAAAGCTAGTGAAACAGAGCCAAGAAAAATAGAAAATCAAACCCACAATGAGATACCACTTAATACCAACTTGGATGCCTATAATCTAAAACACAGATAATAACAAGTGTTATTGAGGATGTGAGGAAATTGGAACCATTGCGCATTAATAATGGGAATGTAAAATAGTACATCTTGAAAAACTGTGTCAGTCCTTCAAAAAACTAAATATTGAGTTAGAATATGACCCCAAAATTCCTCTTATAGATATATACTCAAGAGAATTGAAAACATATGTTCACAAAAATGTGTACATAAATGTTCATAGCAACATTATTCATAATAGTGAAAAAGTGGAAACAACCTAGATGCCAATCAGTCAGTAAGCCAAATCAATCAATAAACCAAATATGGCCTATCTGTATAATAGAGTATTACTTACCCTCCAAAAGGAATGAAGTACTGACACATGCTACAATGTGGATGAATCTTGAAAATGTTCACCAGAAACAAAAGAACATGTATTGTATGATTCCACTTTCATGAAATATCAAGAATAATTAAATTCACAGAGACAAGAAGTGGATTAATAGTTTTTAGAGAATGGGAGGACAGGAGAATGGTAAGTGCCTACTAATGGGTATGGGGTTTCTTTTGGGGATGATGACATTGTTCTGGAATTAGATAGTTATGCTGGATGCACAACTGTGAATATGCTAAAAAAAAAACACTGAATTGTACACTTAAAAGGGCAAATATTATGGTATATGAATTATATGTCAATGTTAAAAGAATGAATAAAAATAACAGCTAATGCCTTTAAAAAGTATGAAAGATTCCATTTACCTTGCATTTAGACTATCCCAGTGGTAACATTTTGCATAACTGTGGTACCACATCACAACTAGGAAAATAAATGACATTGGTACAATCCACAAAGCTTATTCAGATTTTGCCATTTTTACCACTCATGTGTGTATGTAGTTCTATACAATTTTATCACATGTGTAGATGACTGTAACAACAGTCAAGATACATAACAGTTCCATTATCAAAGGATCCTTTATGGTACCCGTTTGTACTCCCACCCTTCCTATTCCACATCCCTAATCCCTGGCAACCATGAATCTGTTCTCCATCTCTGTAATTTTGTTATTTCAAAATTTTAATATAAATTGTTATGTGTTGGCTGGGTGTGGTGGTGCACGCCTGTAATCCCAGCACTTTGGGAGGCTGAGGGGGGTGGATCGCTTGAGCTCAGGAATTTGAGACCAGTCTGGGCAACAAAGTGAGACCCCATGTCTACTAAAAATAAACAAATTAGCCAGGTGTGGTGAAACATGCCTGTAATCCCAGCTACTAGGGAGGCTGAGGCACAAGAATCGCTTGAATCCGGGAGGCAAAGGTTGCAGTGAGCCGAGATCATGCCACTGCACTCCAGCCTGGGCAAAGGAGTGAGACTCTGTCTCAAAAAAAAAAAAGTCTACATAAATTTCAGTTTTTGGTATAATGTACTTTGGCTACAAGAAAAATATATTTAGTTTACTTCACTAATAGGAATATCTCAATGTTGAGAGAACCTCTTCTTGGTATTTTTCTACTGCTGATTTTTACCACATTTATCTGTGATTGTATGAATGGAGTCAAGTGGAGGGCTATTAATTATGCTAATTTCAAATAAGTGTGCATAGCTGATTATCGCAATAATAAGGAGGTAGACAGGTAATGCAACTGCCCAATATATGTTAGGCCAATTGGTTGAGCTCAAGCAGTTGAGTCAAGAATTAGGTATGGCTGGGCATGGTGGCTCACACCTGAAATCCCAGCACTTTGGAAGGCCAAGGTGGGAGGATTACTTGAGCCCAAGAGTTCAAGACCAGCCTGGGCAACATGGCAAGACCCCATCTCTACAAAAGTATAAAAATTAGGCCGGGCGCGGTGGCTCAAGCCTGTAATCCCAGCACTTTGGGAGGCCGAGACGGGCGGATCGCGAGGTCAGGAGATCGAGACCATCCTGGCTAACACGGTGAAACCCCGTCTCTACTAAAAACACAAAAAATAAGCCGGGCGAGGTGGCGGGCACCTGTAGTCTCAGCTACTCAGGAGGCTGAGGCAGGAGAATGGCGTGAACCCGGGAGGCGGAGTTTGCAGTGAGCCGAGATCTGGCCACTGCACTCCAACCTGGGAGACAGCCAGACTCCGTCTCAAAAACAAACAAACAAACAAAAAAAAAAAACATTGAGTGCATGTGGACACAAAGAGGGGAACGACAGACACTGGGTCTACTTGAGGGTGGAGGGTTAAATGAGGGGGAAGGTTGAAAAAGCACCTGTCTCCAGGTGCGGTGGCCCACACCTGTAATAGCAGCACTTTGGGAGGCTGAGGCAGGCAGATCACCTGAGGTTGGGAGTTCAAGACCAGCCTGGCCAACATAGAGAAAACCGTTTCTACTAAAAATACAAAATTAGCCGGGCATGGTGGCACATGCCTATAATCCCGGCCACTCCGAAGGCTGAGGCAGGAGAATCGCTTGAACCCGGGAGGCGGAGCTTGCAGTGAGCCGAGATCACTCCACGGCACTCCAGCCTGGCCAACGGAGTGAGACTCCGTCTCAAAAAAGAAAAAGAAAAAGAAAACACCTGTCTAGTACTATGCTCACTATCTGGGGGATGAGATTATTTGTACCCCAAACTCCAGTGACATGCAATTTGTCCATGTAACAAACCTGCACATGTACCCCCGAACCTGAAATAACAGTTGAAAAATAAATTAAAAACAAACAAATAAATAAAAGCCTGCATGAGATGGAATGGGAAACCAAATTGGGAACTTAGGAAGACAGGTACAAATCACTCCTTCTGGGAAGCAATGATAATAGTGAATTTTCCACCGTGTCCCCAGGTCTTTAGACCATCTCAGCAGAGGATCTTCTGAGCAGCTGCTGCACCAGGGGTTTCAGGGAGATGGTGTGAAGAAAAGGACAAAGTACGATGGCATTGTCCCGACCCTGGCCCAGGCAAACCACAACCCTCACCCATTCCTTTTATTTTAGTATAAAATTTTAATTTTAGAGCAGTTTAGATTTACAGAATTATCTAGATTTACAGGGAGACTGTTAAGATAGTAGAGAGTTCTCACATACTCCACGCCCAGTTTTCCCTCTTAGTAACATCTAACATTAGTGGGGTACATACATCACCATGAATGGACCAATCTTGATATATTATTATTAACTGAAGTTCATACTTGAGATTTCCTCAGTGTTTTCCTAATGTCCCTTTTCTGTATCAGGATTCCACCCAGAATACCATATTTTGTTTGGCAGTTATATCTCCTTAGGCTCCTCTTGGCTGTGACACTTTCTCTGACTTTCTTTGTCTTTGATGACTTTAAGAGCTTTTTTTGTTTTGTTTTGGTTTGGTTTTGTTTTCTGTTTTTTTTTTTTTTTTTTTTTTTGAGACAGAGTTTCACTCTTTCACCCAGGCTGGAGTGCAATGGCACGATCTCAGTTCACCATAACCTCCACCTTCCGGTTTCAAGCGATTCTCCTGCCTCAGCCTCCCGAGTAGCTGGGATTACAAGCTCGCACCACCACGCCTGGCTAATTTTTGTAGTTTTTAGTAGAGACAGGGTTTCACCATCATGGGCAGGCTGGTCTCAAACTCCTGACCTCGTGGTCCGCCTGCCTCGGCCTCCCAAAGTGCTGGGATTACAGGTGTGAGCCACCATGCCCGGTGAGAGTTTTGAGGAATACAGATTAGGTATTTTATAGAATTATAAAATTGTGACTTGTGACTTGTTTCAATTCACAATTGTGACTTGTTTAATGATTTCCTTATGATCAGATTGGGGTAATGTGAGGAAGACCAGAGAGGTAAAGTGCCATTGTCATCACATTGACATCACTGGTTTTGTTGTTGTTTGGCGACAAGATTCTTGCTCTGTTGTCCAGGCTGGAGTGCAATGGCTCGATCTCTGCTCACTGCAACCTCCACCTCCCAGGTCCAAGCGATTCTCCTGCCTCAGCCTTCAGAGTAGCTGAGATTACAGGCACCCACCACCATGCTCAGCAAATTTTTTTGTTTTGTATTTTTAATAGAGATGGAGTTTCACCATGTTACTCATAGCTGGTTTCGAACTGCTGACCTCAAATGATCCGCCTGCCTAGGCCTCCCAAAGTGCTGGGATTACAGACATGAGCCACCGCGCCTGGCCTACATCACTGTTGATGTTGACTTTGTGACTTTGACCACCTGTCTTTTTTTTTTTTTTTTTTTTGAGACGGAGTTTCGCTCTGTCGCCCAGGCTGGAGTGCAGTGGTGCGATCTCAGCTCACTGCAAACTCCGCCTCCCGGGTTCACGCCATTCTCCTGCCTCAGCCTCCCGAGTATCTGGGACTACAGGCGCCCGCCACCATGCCCAGATAATTTTTTGTATTTTTAATAGAGATGGGGTTTCACCGTGTTAGCCAGGATGGTCTCGATCTCCTGACCTCGTGATCCTTCCGCCTCAGCCTCCCAAAGTGCTGGGATTACAGGCGTGAGCCACCGCACCCGGCCACCGACCACCTGTCTTGAGATAGTGTTTGTCAGGTTTCACCACTGTAAAGTTACTCATTTTTTTTTAATCCTATTTCATACTGTACTCTTGGGAAGAAAGTCACCGTGTTCAACTCATATTTAAGAATTAGAGAATTATGTTCTAACTTCTTAAGGGCAGAATATCAACATCAATTATTTGGAATTCTGCGTGGAGATATGTCTTTTTATTCATTTTTTATTTTTCTGCAAATGATCCTCATCATGTATAGAGATATGTCTAATCTCCCCAATCTACTTTTTTATTCTATCATTTATTTGTATCAGCAGATTCATGAATATTATTTTATACTTAGGGTTATAATCCCATACTACTTTACTCATTTTGTTGCTCAAATTGTTCCAGTTTTGGCCATTAGGAGCTCTTTGAGTTGATTCCCGTATCCTTTTGATATATGGGGTTTTTGTGTTTTCTTTTTTGAGCACTTTTTTACCTCCTGGCACTACAACATCCTCTAGGCTCAAATTGTGTGTTTCATGCTCATTCTTAGAATCAGCCTTTTTCTCTAAGAAGTCTTGATTCCTTTAATTGGAGAAGACGCTGTAGGTGTGTTCATTTCTGCTAGGACCCTCTTGGTTGACAAATAATTAGAGGTGTGTATACTAACCCATCTAGATATACATATATCTGTAAATATTTCTAGATGTAGCCATGTGTGCCTATATCAAGCTAAATATGAGTTCACACTCATGTCTCCAACGTGAATCCATTGCCACGAAGATTATTCCAGCTTCTTTCCCTTCTTATCTGTAACCTCCCACTCCAACAATCACTCCCATCGTGCATTCACTTACTTAATTGCTTATTTCCAGTAAACATGTATAGTGGTTTTCAGAATTGCTAATTCTGAATCCATGTCGCCATAGAAAACAACTTTATCAACTAGAGTATGGGACTTTTATGCAATTCCATTTGCTTTTAGTCGTAAAAGCAAAGTGACCCCTTTCACTTCCAAAGTTACTTAGGTCAGCATCTTATTCCTGCACCCTTTTATTGTTTCTTTTCTTTCTTTCTTTCTTTTTTCTTCAGAGTGGGGTCTCACTCTGTTGTCCAGGCTGGAGTACAGTGGCATGATTTTAGCTCATTGCAGACTCCAACTCCTCGGCTCAAGTGATACCCCCCTGCCTTGGCCTCCCAAGTAGCTAGTATTATAGGCATGAGCCAGTGCACATGGCCAATGAGGTTGTTTCTTATTTTTGGATTACATTTAAATTCTTTGGTCATATTCTGCATTTTATCCTGGGATTTACTGACTTCCTAAATTATTTTTTAAATTTGCATTTTAAGATTTACCCCTGGCCAGACATGGTGGCTCATGTCTGTAATCCCAGCACTTCAGGAGGCCGAGGTGGGTGGGTTACCTGAGATCAGGAGTTCGAGACCAGCCTGGCCAACATGGTGAAACCCCATCTCTGCTAAAAATACAAAAATTAGCTGGCAGTAGTGGTGCATGCCTGTAATCCCAGCTACTCGGGAGACTGAGGCAGGAGAATCACTTGAACCCAGGAGGCGGAGGTTGTTGTCAGCCAAGATTGTACCACTGCACACTCCAGCCTAAATGACAGAGCAAGACTCTGTCTTTAAAAAAAAAAAAAAAAAAGATTTACTCCTTAAAATGTGAAGCTTTATGGGTTTTGAAAGATGCTTAATGTCTGATAATTCTTGTATTCACCATTATAGTATCATAAATAATTTTGTTATTTAAAAAATGTCATATAAATTGAATCATACAGTATGTACCTGTATGATTTTTGGATGGGCTTTTCTTTTTTGTTTGTTTGTTTGTTTGGACTCAGCATAAATGGCATGATCTCAGCTCATTGTAACCTCCGCTCCCCAGGTTCAAGTGATTCTCCTGCCTCAGCCTCCCGAGTACCTGGGATTACAGGCACCTGCCACCACGCCCGGCTACATTTTTGTATTTTTAGTAGAGACGGGGTTTTGCCTGGTCTACTATGGCCAGGTACCCCTTCTACAATGGTCTACTATTGGCCAGGCTGGTTTTGAACTCTTGACCTCAGGCAATCCACCTGCCTCGGCCCCCCAAAGTGCTGGGATTACAGGTGTGACCACCACACCTGTCCAATAGTTCATTTCTTTTTATTGTTGTGTAGTATTCTATGGTATAGATGTACCAAAGTTTGTTTAATCATTCACCTGTGAAAGGATATCTGGCTTTTTTGCACTTTGGGCTATTATGAACAAAGCTGCTACAAACATTCATATACAGGTTTTTGTGTGAGCCTAGGTTTTTATTTCTCAGGAGTGTCATTGCTAGGTCATATGGTAAGTGCATGTTTAAATTTGTTAGAAACTGCCAGACTGTTTTTCCAGAGCGCCTGTAACATTTTACATTCTCATCAGTGATATATGAGTGATTCTGTTTCTCTGCACTCTTGCTGGCATTTGGAATTATCACTAATTTTGTTTCAGCCATTCTGATAGCTGTGTTCATACTTTCTTTTGGAAAGCTATATACACATTAAAGTATTAGAGCCAATGCTAACTAGTTAACATTTCCTGTGTGCCTGGCTCCAACTTAGGCTTTCTGAGCGTGGAGGACACCCAGCTCCTGTATGTGAGGGACTGGAGAGGCAGGACTAGAGCATGAGAGGGAGCCCGTTCCTCCAGAGTTAGCCCTAAGAGCCTGCAGGCTCAGCAGTCAGGATGCATTTTGGATGATGACCCCTGCTCACCCCTAACAGGAAGCTGTGTCAGGGAAAGCTTCTCTGTGGACCACCTAGCTCAGAGGGAAAAACCAACTTTATGGAAGCATTAAAGAAGGAAATTACTGTCTGGATCCAGCAGAGGCTCAAAGTCGGCTGTTTGAAGCTTCAGGTGAAAGGAAGAGTATTTACTCTCTGGGTCTCCAAAAAGGGGTTCACATTCTGCCTGTGTTTTGTAAAGAAGCAGGACAAAGCTAACAAAAGCCCTTGCCCACCTGTGCCAAAATGGAACTGATTTTCAACCTGAGAGAACAGCACCCTACCCCTCCCCAGTGGATTGTGTTCAAGGAGATTCCTAGGTTGTCGCCCAAGACTAACTCATTTTCTACCACTTTGATCTATTGTATCAAGTCTAAGACAATGCATTCCTTTTCCTGAGAGTTGTGAATATGGATTAAACCATATTACTGTCCAATTAAGGGATTTCAGTTATCTAAGGAGCAGAAGGCCTTGATGTATCAAAAGTACTTGGTTTTTAAAAAAGAACTCTTTAGTTAAAGAGTTACTCTCTTTAGAACTCTTTAGTTAAAGAGTTTGGAATGGCCCAGAACACTGTGCTCAGAACCACGTAGAGGAATAATGCTATCGGGGACTTTCTGTCCTTCCCAGCATACCTTTCTCCACCCCAGCTGTTCCTGCCTTTCACCCCAGGGGACATCTATTGTTCACATACCAGTCTGATTGTTTTTAAGTATTTTTTTATACCCACCCTACTCCAAAAAAGCTTTGAAGACATTTAAAATTAAAATATTTTCTTCTATAAAACAGGACAAGAAAAAGGAAAACAGAACCAAAACTAGTTAAAAGGAGCAGAAAAATATACATGGCCAAATGTGCATTTATCATCTGCAACAGTCGTACTTTAAAGAATATGCTTAGCTTTCTTATTAAAAATAGAGAGAGAGACAGAGGGTCTTGCTGTGTCACTCAGGCAGGGGAGTAATGGCATGATCATAGCTCACTGCAGCCTCCTGGGAGATCCCTTGAGCCCAGCCTCCTAGGACTGCAGGGTGCACCACCATGCCTGGCTCTTAGCTTCTGTTACTCAAATGTTAACAACACTGTTTTAGAAAGCCATCTTCTGACTTCTCTAATATGATGTCTTCAAAGTTCAATTTATACTCCCATATTTTCCATTTCACTATTTCCTTGCTTCTCAATTACTAAGCTCTTAGTGGCTTATCCACTTAAACATCTTAAGAAGGATTTTCCAGTAGTCTTAAGACTCCAGTTGATAGCTATTACCCCTTCTAGAAAACAATACAGATGGCTCTTCTGTTACTCCCACACACAAACATTATTCATCTCAAAAACGTTCTGATGATAACTTGCAAAATGTGATAAAGCCAGTGCTATGGACTGAATTGTGTCCCTCCCGCTAAATTCATATGTTGAAGCCCCAAGCCCCAGTGTGCTGGTATTTGGAGGCAGCATCTTGGGAGGTAATTAGGTTTAGATGAGGTCATGAGGGTGAAGCCCTCCTAATGGGATTAGTGTCCTTATAAGAAGAGGAAGAGAAATCAGATCTCTCTCTCTCTTTCCCTCTCCTTCTCTGCCATGTGAGGACACAGTGAGAAGGCCACTGTCTGCAAGCCAGAAAGAGAGCCTTCACCAGGAATTAAATCAGCTGGCACTTTGATCTTGGATTTCCCAGACTCCAGAACTAAAATAAATAAATAAATGCAGTTTAAGCCACCCGATCTCTGGTATTTTGATACAGTAGCCTGAGCTGAGACAGCCAGATCAACTGATGAATAAATATATATTGAGGTACTCCTGTTAATATATGCTATCTGAGGGTAGGGGCCTTGTCTCTCTTGTCCACTACTGTGTCCTCATACAATTCCTGGAACATAGTGGAGACTCAAATATTGCTGAAAATTGTTGAGTGCCTTCCCTGAGCAGGATACTATTCTTAGACCTTCTGGGAATTTGCAGAAATAAAGGATTCAGGGGTTCCTGACTAATGCCCCCCTCTACCCACCCAAGGCCTGTCAAGACACATACACTTATCTAATGGTGGGTGAAAGCGTCGACTTCCTCTGCGAAGGCCTTTTGGAAGAGCCAAGATTCCCTCTGTGGTAACCATCTCCTTGGAGGCCATAGAAACCCTGCATAGGCCCATTATGCAGAGTTGGGAGGGGCATATTTACCAGATAAGGTGGGGATGCAGCTCTGAAAAGCCTTGGCTAGTTGCAGGTAGAGATATTCTAGCATGCAGTCATCCCTTCAGCTGTTCAGCCTCTGGAAATGGCCATAGAACTACCATTTCTGAGGGAAACACAGTAACAAAATGTCACATGTGAAATGTCCCTTTGAGTACTTTAAGTTCTGTGATTGTGGTTTATTCCAGTGCTGTGACAGGGCTGCCTCAAATTGGGACCAGATCTCCCAAGCCACTGACCTCCTGGGCCAAGTTAATGTTGCCGCCTGACTTCCTAGCTGCTGCTCTATCATCTTTTCCTAATGCTTAAGTGCCCATTAGTTACTCAAATGCTGTAGCGCTTTAAGCCCAGCCCCTCAGGGAATAGGCAATGTTCAGGGTAGGAGAGCTGACTAACAGACAAACTAATAAATAAATCATGGGAGATAACACTCCACATGTTCCAAAACTCTAATCTTTGAGTAAAGTCCCCAATCTGTTTAATCAGGCTATACTTCTCTAATTTATTTTTTTAGAGACAGGGTCTTGCTATGTTGCCTCAAACTCCAACTCTGAAAAGCCTTGTCCAGATCCCAGGGATCCCCTGCCTCAGCCTCCCAAGTAGCTGGGACTACAGGTGCATGCCACCACGACTGGCAATACTTCTTCTTTTGATAAATATAGTGTATAGAGCAGGTTTCTGAGACCTAGCACTATTAGCATTTTGGTCCAGATAATTTTTTGCTGAGAGTGCTGTCCTCCACATTGTAGGGTGTTTAGCAGCATCTCTGGCTCCGACTCACTAGGTGCAGGGAGGTGCCACTCCCACCCAAAAATATCTCCTAACATTTCCAGATGTCCTGTTTAGGAATCACTGGGATAGAGTAAGCAACACAATCTGAAATACATGACTACAAAAAAGCCAGTGAATGCATCAGCCCAAAGCTGATGGAATTTGTCCTTAAAAAGAGGCAAAATGTCAGTAAGAGGTGAAGCCTGCAACCTTCAAACTGTTTCGAAATAAAAAGTTCTAAAAAGAGAGAGGCCAGGTGTGGTCGCTCACGCCTGTAATTCCAGCACTTTGGGAGGCCAAGGCAGGAGGATCACTTAAGCCCAGGACTTTGAGACCCAGCCTGGACGACATGGTGAAACCCTGTCTCAACCCTGTCTCTAGACAGAAATTAGTGGGGCGTGGTGGTCCATGCCTATAGTCCCAGCTCCTCGGGTGGGTGAGGTAAGAGGATCACTTGGGCCCAGGAGGTCGAGGCTGCAATGAGCCATGATCATGCCACTGCACTCTAGCCTGGGCAACAGAACAAGACCCCATTATCTTTTAAGAAAAAAGAAAAGAAGAAGAAGGAGAGAGAGAAGAGAAAAGAGAGAAGAGAGAAAGACATAGCTTGGATTCAAAGTTGTTTCTTTAAAAAAAATAGCTTGACGGGTGCGGTGGCTCATGCCTGTAATCCCAGCACTTTGGGAGGCCAAGGCGGGCGGATCATGAGGTCAGGAGATCAAGACTATCCTGGCTAACATGGTGAAACCCCATCTCTACTTAAAATACAAAAAAAAAAAAAAAAAAAAAAAAAATAGCCTGGCGTGGTGGCGGGCGCCTGTAGTCCCAGCTACTCTGGAGGCTGAGGCAAGAGAATGGCATGGCATGAACCCGGGAGGCGGAGCTTGCAGTGAGCCGAGATCGCGCCACTGCACTCCAGCCTGGGAGACAGGGCAAGACTCTGTCTCAAAAAAATAAAATAATAAACAATAATTAAAAAAATAGCTTTATTGAGATAAATTCACATACCTAACTGTTCACCCATTTAAGGGGTGAATTTAGTTTAAAGTCAATGTTCTTACTTTAAGTCCATTTTAGCATTCCATTTAAAGTCAATGTTTTTTTAGGAAGTTCAGAGTTGTGCAACCATTACCACAATCTAATTTTAAACATCCATTCCCCCTAAAAGAAATCCCATACCCATTAGCAGTCACACAGATTGACCCCAGGCAACCACTAATTTACTTTGTCTCTACAGATTTGCCTATTCTGAGCATTTCATATAAGTATAATAATTCAATATTTTGTGACTGGCTTCTTTCACCAAGAATAATGTTTTCAAGGTTCATCCACGTTGTGGCATGTATTGATACTTCATTCCTTTTTATTGCTGAAAAATAGTTGTGGTGAATGTTCGTTTTCATTTTGGGGGGTATAATATGTGGGAGTAGAGTTACTGAGTCATGAGGTAACTCTATGTTTGTGATTTTGAGGAAATGCCATATTGTTGCTTGATATCAGCTGCAGCATTTTAAATTCTCACCAGCAATGTATAAGGGTTCCAATTTCTCTGCATCTTCCCTAATGCTTGTTATTGTCTGGATTTTTAATTATAGCTCTCCTATCTCACTGTGGCTTTGACTTGCTTATTCCTAATGACTCAGTGTTAAGCATCTTCTCATGTACTTATGGACCATCTGTATATCCTCTTTGGAAAAATGTGTATTCCAATCTTTTTCTATTTTTTTAAATAAGCTTGTTATTTTGAGGTAATTATAAATTCACATGCAGTTCTAAGAAATAATACAGAGAGATCCTGTGTATCTTTTACCCAGTTTTCCCCATTGTAACATCCTTCAAAACTAGTACAATGTGACAACCAATATATTGCTACTGATACAGTCAAAGTACAGAACATTTCCATCACCACTAGGATCCCTCATGTTTCCCTTTTAAAGCCACACCCACTTCCCTCCTTCCCTCACCCCTCCTCACCCCTGGCAGCCACTAATCCATTCTTCATTTCTAAAATTGTATCATTTCAAGAATGTGATATACATGAAACAATAGAGTGTGTAACCTTCTGGGATTGTTCTTGTTTTCACTCAGCAAAATTCTCTGGAGACTCATCCAGGTTGTTAAGTGACAGTGTTTCTTTGTATTGCTGAGCAGCAGTCCCTCCTTGGGATGGGCCAGTTTAACCACTTCCCTGTGGAAGGACATGTGGGCTGTTTCCAGTTCTGAGCTATTACAAGTAAAGCTGCTATAAACATATGTGTACAGGTTTTGGGTTGAATATATGTCCTCATTTGTCTGGGTTAAATGCCTGGGGTTGAAATTGCTGAGTTGTATGGTAGTTGTAGATTTAATTTTGTAAGAAAATTGCCAGACTGATTTCCAGCATGGTTGTGCCATTTTACATTCCCTCCAGTAATGAATGAGTGATCCAGTTTCTTTGATGCACTAGAGTAGATCTTCTGCCTTTTGAAGGCTGAGCAGGAGAAGGGACACCTGGTCCCCTCTGACGCACTTGTCTGTCACAGAACCTCTGCAACAAGGGCTGTGGGAGGGAGAGAGAAACGCTGGCAGCCTCCCCTCCTGGGGTTAAACTGGGAGTCCAGACTGGGCGCTCCAGGAGAGGGGGCCCCAGTCTCCTTGTCTGTTACTTGCATGGCGTTATCATTCCTGAGGTAGAACTTCCAGAACATGAAGCTGGGGCAACGGGTAAAGAAGCTTGTTCCTGTCTCACATGCCATAGACTCTCCTCATTCTTATTGAGATTTAGTAGATTTCCTTGAATGAATGTCTCTTCGTTTGCTGTGTCGCCCTTGGACAATTCTCAGAAAATTTTAAAGTTTTTTTTTTAAATAATTTTCACCAAATTGTTGTTTGCTGGGGAGAGGATTGACTGAGCTTCTGACTCTGCCCTTCTGGAAGTCCCAGCCCCTCATGCTTGATTCTTGATGTGACTAAGAATCTGATAGAGGGAAAAATCCCCCATCCTGTCAAAAAACTGTAAAGTCCTCTAGCAGTATAATTGGCCCAGGTCCTCCCGGGGCTGAGAGTGGAAGTTCTCCTGACCCCACAGTCCTGGCTGCCTACTGGGCTGGCTGAAGTACCCTGCCCAGACAACTTGGGTGCTGGCCTGCCTTGAAAAGAAAAATAGAACTTCTTTTTTCTCCTAAAGGGGACTGGATATGTCTAGTAACATAAAGTGGACTTGTGATGGAAGACCGAAGCTAGTAGTTTAATTTTACACCAAAAATACTGCCCGTTCCAGAGTCATGTTTTCTTGGTGCACTTAGCTGAATGGCTCATTAAGCTGGTCCTGGACAGAGGAGTCAGTAGATCAGACTAAAGAAATAGGGCAGGCACAAGTATTTTTGTTTGTTTTAAATGGATAATACAGTTTACCTAATGGCATATGATAGGAAGTCTTCCTGCCACTCCTGTCCCCCTGCCACTCAGTCCTCCTCTACTGATAGGCCACCCGTGAAATTCAGTTCTTCTGTATCCTTCCAGGGATATGCTCTATAAAAAACATGTTTCTTATTTTCCCCAGGAAGCCTGAGTTAAATCAATCCTTACCAACTGGGTGGCTCTTCATCTGAAAAATGGGAGTAACAGCACCTACTTCACAAGGTTAGGGTGCACATTAAGTAAAATCCTATTAAATGGTGCTTTCTAAATAGAAAAGTAGTGTGCCACTGCCAGCTGCTGTTCTCATGGGAGCAGCAACCAGGTAGCAATAGTGAGATGGAGATTGACTGTATTCAGTAGGTTCTCCAAAATCAGGAATTAGTCCTGGAGAAGTACCTGAAGCTGATTGAGGGAGAGAGAACATGGACCACAGGGAAACTAATATGGTTAAAGTCAGCATAAAACAGGGTCTGATAGGCTAGCAAGGAAAGAACTGTGGGAAGCCAGTGATGCACAAAAACTACCCTGGAGGTGGTGGGAGAACCTTTCCATCTGTCTGTTGTCCATGTACCAAAGAAATGCAGCAGGGTTCAAGGCTAGCTGATAAAGAGAGGCACCTTCTCCCAGGAAGAGGCCCACTTTTGGACCAGTGATAATGTTGAGTTGAACTCAAAACAGACTTGAGTGGGTTGGGGTCTTCTGAAGACCATCTAGAAGGGCCTGTTCCAAAACTCATGCAGAGCCTAATTTATGACAGGGCCAACCCAGGAGATCTGACACAGGCTCAGCCAGGAAACTAGGACCCAGACTGACTTAGCATCTGTTTCCAACTTTTCCTTTTCAGGCAGAATGAGTGAGGCAGCAGTAAGACAAACCAGAGGGGATGGGCAAGGAGTCAGAAAGATGTCTTAAGCCTTTCTCTACCTAGGCTACCCCCTGGAAAACGTTCTGCAGGCAGCCTGTCCTATTCTCTCATTGTCCTTTAAAACAACTTCAAAGACTGTAGAGGTGGTGAGTGAGGAGGTCTCTGAATAGAATGTGACAGGCAAATCTTTGCCCAGGACAGAGAAGAGAGGTGTGTATGGCAGCACCGCTGGGAAGCAGGCAGAGAGGAAGCCAGTTCGGAAGCTGGAATTCCCATTGTTCATCTGTTTTTGGGTGAGTTTGACATGCAACAAGATGACAGTTACCTGCCTTGCTGAGGCCTCCTCTCAGGCCACACATTCTGCAGCTTCAGCAGGCTTCCCACCCAAATCTGGCTGACAAAGGGAGGCCTGGCAACTGTCTGAGGTTTGGAGTGTGGCTAATGGCTGAGGGAACACCAAGTCAGATGCCAAGGACAACAGGGGACTTCTGCAGTCTCAGAGCTTGCTTTTAACAAGAGCTGGGTGCTCATTTCACAGCCAGAATCAACCTACTTGCTGAGGAGTCTGGGTCACTGCCCACTCTAGCCTCAGGGCACTCCCAGGGCAGAACCAAAGCTCCCTGTCATGAACCCTGGTGTGTCCTGGATGTGTCTCCCCGCCCCTCAAAGATTGATTAAATAAGGAGTTGAAGAAGAAACAGTTAAAGGGCTTAAAAGTGATTGCCTCTGTGAAGGGAGCAGAATTGGAGGGTAAATAAAGAGGATGTTATTGTTTGCCTTTTAGTGATTGTTTGTTTTGAAAAAAAAAAGAAAAAGCTTTCTGCCTTTTTTCTCTCAACTTTTTATTATGAAAGATTTCAAACCCAGAGAAAAGTTGAAAAACACATACAATGAAATGACATAAAAAAACTATCCATAAAGATAAATTGAACATCATCAAAATTAAAAGCTTCTGCTCCTTGAAAGACACTGTTAAGGAAAAGACAAACCACGGACTAGAAGAAAATATTTTTAAAATACATATCTGGCTGGGCGCACTGGCTTATGCCTGTAATCCCAGCACTTTGGGAGTCTGAGGTGGGCGGATCACCTGAGGCCAGGAGTTCAAGACCAGCCTGGCCAACATGATGAAACTCCATCTCTACTAAAAATACAAAACTTAGCTGGGTGTGGTGGCGGGCACTGGTAATCCCAGCTACTCGGGAGGCTGAGGCAGAAGAATCGCTTGAACCGGGAGGTAGAGCGTGCAGTGAGCCACGATGGTGCCATTCCACTCCAGCCTAAGCGACAGAGTGAGACTCCATCTCAAAAAAATAAATTAAATAAACAAATAAATAAAACTAAAATACATATCTGATAAAGGACTTATATGGAGAATATTTTTAATATTCACAAAACTCAGTAAGAACATAGATAACCTAATAAAAATGGGCAAAAGATCCAAACAGACACTTTACTAAAGAAGATACACAGGCCAGGCGCGGTGGCTCACGCCTGTAATCCCAGCACTTTGGGTGGCCGAGGTGGGCAGATCACAAGGTCAGGAGATCGAGAGCATCCTAGCTAACATGGTGAAACCCTGCCTCTACTAAAAATTGTATTTTAAATTAGCTGGGCGTGGTGGCACGGGCCTGCAGTCCCAGCTACTCAGGAGGCTGAGGCAGGAGAATGGCGTGAACCTGGAAAGCAGAGTTTGCAGTGAGCCGAGATTGCACCACTGCACTCCAGCCTGGGCAACAGAGTGAGACTCTGTCTCAAAAAAAAAAAAAGAAAGAAAGAAATCATACAAATGGCATATAAGCACATGAAAAGATGCTGAACATCATGTCACTAGGGAAATGCAAATCAAAACCATTACATGATACCACTACATACCCATTAAAATGGCTATCATCAGAAAAGCCAGCAATACCAAGTGTTGGTGAAAACATGAAGAACTAGAACTCTCATATATCGCTACTGTGAACTGAAAATATTCTGGAAAACTGTTTAGCAGTTTTCTTAAATAATTAAACATAATCTCCTCAATATTTACCCAAGAGAAGTGAAAATTTGTGTTTACGCAAAAATCCACAGGCAAATGTTTATAGTGGCTTTATTCATAATTGCCTAATATTGGAAACAACCTGCATGTCTTTCAGCTGATACAGGGATAAACAAAGAGCAATACATCCAAACAGTGGAATACTACACAGCAATAAAAAGGAATAAACTGACACATGCAAAAACATGGATTAATCTCAAACGCCTTTGCTAAGTGTCAAAGGTTGAATTGTGTCCTCCCAAAACTATTAAGTCCTAACTCTCTAACACTTCAGAATGTGATCTTATTTGGAAATAGGGTCACTGCAGGTATAATTTCTTAAGATGAGGTCATACTCAAATAAGGTGGGCCCTTAGTCCCATATGACTGATGTCCTTATAAAGAGACACACAGGAAGAATGCCATGCAGTGACAGAGGCAGAGACTGGCAGGTACAAGGTAAAAAATGCCAAGATTGCTGGTGACACCAGAAGCTAAGAGAAAGGAATGGAACAGATTCTTCCTGGAGCCTTTGGGAAAGCGTGGCCCTTCCGACAACTTAATTTTGGACTTATAGCATCCAGAATGAGACAATATGTTTCTTTTTTCTTTTCTTTTCTTTTTTTTTTTTTGAGACAGAGTCTCACTCTGTCCCCCAGGCTGGAGTGCAGTGGCATGATCTCGGCTCATTGGAACCTCCACCTCCCGGGTTCAAGTGATTCTCTTGTCTCAGCCTCCTGAGTAGCTAGGATTACAGGCGCCCACCACCAGGCCCAGCTAATTTTTGTATTTTTAGTAGAGACGGGGTTTTGTCATGTTGGCCAGGCTGGTCTCAAACTCCTGACCTCTGGTAATCCGCCCGCCTCAGCTTCCCAAAGTACTGGGATTATAGGCATGAGCCACCCGCGCCTGGCTGACAATACATTTCTATAGTTTGAAGTCACCCAGTTTGTGGTGTTTTGTTACAGCAGCCCTAGCAAACTAATATATAAGTGAAAGAAGCCAGACTCAAAAGGCAACATACTATATGCTTCCATTTGTATGATATTCTGGGAAAGGCAAAACCATAGAAATGGAGAATAGATCGGTGGTACAAGGGGTAGGGGGTAGGGTGAGGGGATGGCTGCAAAGGGACAAGGGAGAATTCTAGTGATGATAAACTTCTATCTCTTGATTATGATGGTCGTTATACAATTGCAAGTGTTTGTCAACATTCATAAAACTTTACAATTAAATTTTTTTAAATTACGTTTTACTCTGTAAATTATACCTAATAAATCTGACCAAAAATAATTTCCAAAAACCCAAAACTAACAGTCAAAAAACCTTGCATACCTTCTACCCAGATTCAACAGCTGCTAGTATTTGACCATTTGCTTTATCTATACATGAATGTGATTTTTCCTGAATCATTTGAAAATAAGTTGCAGACATCAGGACATTTTATACCTAAATATTTCCTTATACACTTTTTGTTTTTGTTTTTTTGAGATGGAGTTTTGCTCTTGTTGCCCAGGCTGGAGTGCAATGGCACAATCTCGGCTCACCACAACCTCCGCCTCCTGAGTTCAAGTGATTCTCCTGCCTCAGCCTCCCTAGTAGCTGAAATTACAGGCATGCGCCACCACACCCTAATTTTGCATTTTTAGTAGAGAGGGGGTTTCTCCATGTTGGTCAGACTGGTCTCAAACTCCCCACCTCAGGTGATCCACCTGCCTCAGCCTCCCAAAGTGCTGGGATTACAGGCATGAGCCACCATGTCCAGCCCCTCATTATACATCCTCTAAGAATAAGGACAATTTTCTACATATCCAAGAAAAGTAACAATAACTCTAATTATTATATCATCTGATTTACAGCCCATATTTCAACTTCTCCAATGTATTCAAAATGTCTTTTGTAATTGTCTTTTTCTAACCATATCCAGTCAGTCAAGGATAATATTATGTATTTGGATGGTGTGTCTCTACAATCTCCTAATCTAGAATAATCTTTGCATCTTTTATTTATTTATTTATTTTGGAGATGGAATCTTCCTCTGTTACCTAGGCTGGAATGCAGTGGCTCCATCTCAGCTCATTGCAACCTCCTCCTTCTAGGTTCAAGTGATTCTCCTGCCTCAGCCTCCCGAGTAGCTGGGACTATAGGGACCTGCCACAATGCCCGGCTAACTTTTGTATTTTTAGTAGGGATGGTGTTTAGCTATATTGGCTAGGCTGGTCTCAAACTCTTGACCTCAGGTGATCCGCCTCCCAAAGTGCCAGGATTACAGGCATGAGCCACTGTACCCGGCCATCTTTGCATCTTTTAATTTTTTTTTTTTTTTTTTTTGAGACTGAGTCTGGCTCTGTCGCCCAGGCTGGAGTGCAGTGGCCGGATCTCAGCTCACTGCAAGCTTCGCCTCCCGGGTTTACGCCATTCTCCTGCCTCAGCCTCCGGAGTAGCTGGGACCACAGGCGCCCGCCACCTCGCCCGGCTAGTTTTTTTGTATTTTTTAGTAGAGACGGGGTTTCACCGTGTTAGCCAGGATGGTCTCGATCTCCTGACCTCGTGATCCACCCGTCTCGGCCTCCCAAAGTGCTGGGATTACAGGCTTGAGCCACCGCGCCCGGCTAATTTTTTTTTTTTTTGAGGCAGAGTCTTGCTCTGTCTGTCGCCTAGGATGCAGTGCAGCGGCCCGATCTCGGCTCATTGCAAGCTCCGCCGCCCGGGTTCACGCCATTCTCCTGCCTCAGCCTCCCGAGTAGCTGGGACTACAGGTGCCCGCCAACACACCTGACTAATTTTTTGTATTTTTAGTAGAGACGGGGTTTCACTGTATTAGCCAGGATGGTCTTGATCTCCTGACCTCGTGATCGGCCCGTCTCGGCCCTGCAAAGTGCTGGGATTACAGGCGTGAGCCACCGCGCCTGGCCGCATCTTTTAATTTTTAAAGTAATTTATTTACTTTTAATGTTTTTGTAGCAACAAGGTCTTGCTGTGTTACCCAGGCTGGTCTCAAACTCCTGGCCTCAAGTGATCCTCCTGCCTTGGCTTCCCGAAGTGCTGGGATTACAGGTGTGAACCACTATACCTGGCTAGCATCTTTTTTCTCGTTATGACCCTTGTCCAAACACATCGTACTGCAGAATGTCCGACATTCTGGATGTGGTTAATTGCTTCTTCATGGTGTTACCAAATATGTTCTTCTATCCCTGTATTTCTTGTAAACTAGAAATTAGGTCTAAAGGCTTGATTAGATTCTGGTTAAATGCTTTTGGCAAGAATAGTTCACAGGTGATAGAGACTTATTTTTCCTTCTTACTGGCCTCCCTACTGGCCTACTTTTCTACATCTCTCTCACACGATGAAGGATTTGTGTACCTGGGCAACCATATCTTGTGGTGGGCCTGGTGTACCAGCTAGACACCAAGGCCGCAAACATCAAAAAAGTAGCTCCTGTCCTAAAGGAGATAAATGAATGCAATAGCACCCTTTATCATCCAATAAATATGTAGTAACTGCCATGAGGAGCCAGGCACCATGCTAGGTGCTGGGGATACAGCATTAAGCAAAGGCCAACAAGTTTACAGTCTAAAGTACAAGGCAAATATTCGTAACAAAGAAAATCCAGAAATAACTTGTGATAAATGCTATGGGTAAAAAAAGCACAGGAGAGTATGGCTCTGTATCATGGGAAGCCTAACCTAGGGGTGTGCCATGTGAGGTGAGGACTGAAGGATGGGCAGCATACCTCTCATAGAAAAGCAGGGGGATGTATGTGGTGGGAGGAAAGAGTTAGTGGAAGGCAGGGCAAGGGAGGTGAGCTACAAGAAGTTCACCAAGTGGCAGGCAGGCAATTACAATCCCCTGTGGTGACGCTATGGTAGGAACAAACCTGCATGCTAAACTTGGAGGGTCAGGGCAGCTTCCTTGAGAGAGTGACGTTCAACGGAAGGCCTGAAAGATGACTCAGTCAGTAGAGGCAAGCAGAGGGAAGATGGAGAAGCAAAGCAGCCAGTTAGTTGCTAGAGTTAAATCTCTGTAGGAACTTAGGTTCAAGAAAACTATGAGTCTTCTTGCCAAAAATTTTAATATGAATAAAGATTCTAGATCTAACTTCTGGTTTACAGGAAATACTGGGGATTCAATACTCATTTGAATTAAAAACTCTAAGGCCAGGCATGGTGACTCATCTCTGTAATCCCAGCACTTTGGGAGGCTGAGGCAGGAGGATCATTTACACCCAGGAGCTCAAGACCAGCCTGGGCAATATAGTGAGACCTCATCTTTACAAAACAGACAAAAAAAAAAAATTAGCTGGGCGTGGTGGCACGTGCCTGCAGGTCCCAGCTACTCAGGAGGCTGAGGTAGAAGGATCACTGAAGCTAGGACCATGCCACTGCACTCCAACCTGGGCGACAGAGTGTGATCGTCTCTAAAAAATAAAAAATTCCCTAAGCCACACAAGAGGCAGAGTCGGAATCCAAAGTTGCTGGCTCCAAAGCACCTGTATTTATCACACAACACTGCTCCCAGTAATAATAATGGCACCTACGTAAGGCAAAGGTTAGAGAAAGAGGCTTTTTGTAATGAAAGTCAAAGGAAGAGATAGATTCTCTTTTAGCACAATAAGGGCACAGGAGTATGCCAGCAGGAGGTCATTTGGCCCAGCATGAATGATCTGCTTATTTTTAGATGCTTGGACAGGAGGCCAGACCACAGTGGCCAGAAATTTTCATCCCCCACCCTTCTCACCCTTCCACCAGGAACAGAAAATGATTGTGCTAGAGGTAAAATAAAAACAGTTGAGACCTTGGGGGAAGGCCCAGTGGGGTACGAAAGAGAAGGGGAAGAGGAAAGTGAGAGAGGAGCCAGGAAGGAGAGACTGGGGAGAGGTCTGCTAACCAGAGGTTTGTCCTGTAGTGCCATAGCCACTAAGCTTCCTTCCCCATGGCTGAACTCCAAGTTAAACCGTTTAGAGACGCTGCACAAATCTGTCATCCTGCACGCCCTGGGTTGGTTAGAATATGATGCAGCAGTTACCACTCTCTAGGATTCTGTGTGTTTTTCAACAACTAATTGGAAGACAGTTTTGTTAGGATGGACTTTTGTTTTATGATGGGCTTCCAATAACTTCTATGACTGTCAGGCATGGTGCTAGGTGCTTGGGATACATTCATTATCTCTAATCCTCTCAAGGACCCACCAGAGGAGGTCACTGATACCTAGAGAGTTACTTGCCAGGATCATAAGGCTACCAAACCATTGTTAGATAAACTTAGGCACATTAAAATTTTAAAAGGTTTGAGACCGCGATTCATGAATTGGACATTGCCAAACCACAATTTGATTCATTGAAGTGGAAGTCCCTAGTTAGAGGCTAGTTGGTTTCTGATTGGTAGTTTCTAGTTAGAGGTTAGCAGGTTTTGACTGTTATGCTTAAGTTTTGTTTTCCTAGGCCATAACCATTCACTTTGAGTTGGGTTTTGATTTGCTTAGAAAGGAACCTAAGGCACTACAGAAGTCTCAGTCTAATGGCCTCTCATTTATTTATTTTTTATTTTTGAGATCGAGTTTTGCTCTGTCACCCAGGCTGGAGTGCAGTAGCGTGATCTCAGCTCACTGCAACCTCCGCCTCTTGGGCTCCAGCGATTCTCCTGCCTCAGCCTCCCAAGTAGCTGGGATTACAGGTGCCCACCACCATGCCCAGCTAATTTTTTTATTTGTAGTGGAGACGGGGTTTTGTCATGTTGGCCGGGCTGGTCTCAAACTCCTGACCTCAAGTGATCAGTCTGCCTCGGCCTCACAAAGTGCTGGGATTACAGGCGTAAGCCACTGTGCCCGGCCTTAATTATTTACTTTAATACCAGGTAATTTTTAGTTGTGCCCGTCTGACTTGGATACAACTAAACAAGCCAAGAACAGTGCTCCTCAAACTGTAAGGTTGATTTTTAACATTTCTAATTCATCACAGACCGATAATTTTGTAAAATACAAAACAAAGTTAAATACATGCAAAATACAAGCCCAAACTTATTACATTTAATAGACATACTCTGTGAATTTGCTGTAAATGTTTCTGAACACTTACCCTGAAGGTATGTACTGATCTTATCACAGAATGGCAGTAAAACAGAGCAGTGGCTGTTACTCATGAAGGCACAGCTGAATCATTTCCAGAGTTTTTCCTAACTACATGTGCCGGCCCTTCACTCAGACTCTGATTCAGCAGGCCTGGTGTTTAGCAGATATTCCCTGGGGGATTCTGATGTCCATCCCTGGTTAAGAACTACTCACTGCTCTAAGATGTTACCAAAGCCATTTTCTATCTTGGTGCAATTCAGAGAATCAAAGTCCCCTTTCAGAATTCACTAAAACCAGTACAGGATGAGGGATGGGGGTGGCAAAACTACCAAGGAATTCAAAGATGCAACAGTTGTCCTCTCTAACATCTGCATTACTACCTGATGTGATGCTATTTCAGTCTTTTCAACTTAAAAATTTTTGTGTTTGGTTCAAGGACAGAATCTCTGAACAGCAAATTAGAAGCAGTCAAAATTGCATTTAGCAGATAATCACTCCCATCTAAGATGACACCTATGTTATGTTTCCTCCTGCACAGCCTGGCCTTTGTAAAAATTGGCCATCTCCTGCATTCTGCATTTGAGGGATTCTGGGAATAGTCCACACCCCAGAAAAATAGTGCATCCTTAACTCATCCCAGAGGATAGTCAGCTGGTGGGGCAGCCAGTCATTTTCAGGAAGAAACAGCCTGGGAAGAGAAACCACTCCACCTTTTGATATCAGGGCCAACGTGACAGGTGGGGAGATGAGGGATAACCCTCACAGGAAGACTCCCTAGAAACCTCAGTGAGAACAGAAGTGCTGATGAATTCCCTCCAGAAAAATAATCCAGTGACCTCAGTGTCCCAACAGAGATGAGGACCAATAGGATGCTTGTGAAAAAAATGACGAATAGTCAGACTGAGCCAAAATGCAATTTATTTATTTTCTTCACTACTCCTAGTAATTAGTTTTTATTTGTATCACTGGTGTGTGTGTGTGTGTGTGTGTTGAACTGACCCTACCACAGTGTTAAATCAGTAATAGGGTTTGATGTACACAATGTATACTCTTTTCTCTCAGCCCCAGTTCTTGAAAGGTATGTTCACATAGCAGGTGCCCAATAACATTTGGGAACATTCCTCCCACTTCACTCTCTAGAACAGATTGAAAACTTCTTGATGGACAGTTATTTCCAGGCTACATCAAGGGCTGCGACAAATCAACATAAAAATACCAAAAGAAAAACGGCCAGGCGCGGTGACTCACACCTATAATCCAGCACTTTGGGAGGCCAAGGCAGACAGATCACCTGAGGTTGGGAGTTTGAGACCAGCCTAGCCAATATGGTGAAACCCCATCTCTACTAAAAATACAAAACATTAGCTGGGTATGGTGGTGTGCACCTGTAATTCCAGCTACTCGGGAGGCTGAGGCAGAAGAATCGCTTGAACCTGAGAGGTGGAGGTTGCAGTAAGCCGAGATGGCGCCACTGCACTCCAGCCTGGGCAACAGAATGAAACCCTGTCTCTACAAAAGTTACAAAAAGTTAGCTGGGCATGGTGGCACACACCTGTAGCCCCAGCTACTTGGGAGGCTTGGGATGGGAGAATCACCTGAGCCCAGCAGGGAGGTTGAGGCTGCAGTGAGCAGTGATCGCATACCACTGCCCTCCAGCCTGGGCAACAGAGCGAGACCCTGTCTCAAAAAGAAAGAAAGACAGAAAAGAAAACCAGGCAAAAGGCAAAAGACCATTTCATGGAAAGGGAAATAAAAATAGCAAAGACATAAAAAAAAAAAACGCTCAATCTCACTAATGATTAGGAGAAATGCAAAAATGAGTTTTTGACTCATCATACTGGCAAAAAAGTATATTACCAGGCACTGACAAGGATAAAGGGAAATACAGTCATCGTTGCTTAACGACGGGGATACATCCTGAGAAATGCATCATTAGGCGATTTCATCATTGTGTGAACATCACAGAGTACTTACACAAACCTAGATGGTAAAACCTACTTATATGGTATAGTTTATAGGCTACAAACCTGTACAGCATGTTACTGTACTGAATATTGTAGACAACTGTAACACAATGGTATTTGTCTGTCTAAACACAGAAAAGATACAGTAAAAATACGGTGTAAAAGATAAAAAATGGTATACCTATATAGGGTACTTACCTGAATGGAGCTTGCAAGACTGGAACTTTCTCTGGGTGAGTCAGTGTGTAAGTGGTCAGTGAATGTGAAGGCCTAGGACATTACTGTACCCTACTGTAGACTTTACACTATACATTTATGCTACACTAAATTAAAAAATTTTTTCTTCAATAAGGTTAATTCAATAAATTAACCTTAGTTCACTGTAATTAACTTTTTGACTCTCTTGTAATAACACTTACCGGAAAACACAAACACACTGTACAGCTGTATAAAAATATTTTCTTTATATTCTCATTCTGTAAGCTTTTTTCCCATTAAAATTTTTAAAAATTTATTTTACTTTTTAAATTTTTTTGTCAAAAACCAGGACACAAATACACATTAGCCTAGGTGTACACAGGGCTGGGATCAACACTATCACTGTCTTCCACCTCTACATCTTGTCCCACTGGAAGGTCTCCAGGGGCAACATGCGCATAGAGCTGTCATCTCCTATGATAACAACGTCTTCTTCTGGAATCCCTCCTGAAGGACCTGCCTGAGGCTGTTTTACAGTTAACTTTTTTTTTTTTAATAAGTAGAGAGTATAAATGATAAAAAGCACAGTACAGTAAGTACATAAACCAGTAACAGTCACTTATTATCAAGTATTATGTATTGCACATAATTGTATGTTATATTTTTATATGACTGGCAGTGCAGTAGTTTGTTTACACCAGCATCACCATAAACACATGAATAATGTGTTTATGTACAACTACATCTTAGACACTAGTGATGGGAATTTTTCAGCTCCATTATAATCTTATGGGACCACTGTCACACGTCATCTGTCATTGACTGAAACATCGTTATGCAGAGCATGACTGTAGATACTCTCATACATGGCTTGTGAAAGTATACATTGGTTGGGCTACTTTAGAGGGCTATTTGCTAATATCTATATGCATTCTGAGTTGGAGAGATTCTGAGAACTATGCTGGAGCCACTTCATACCAGCTAGCAGAGCTGATTGTGCATTGATGTCTCATTAGTAGTTTGAAATCGGCCATGGTGGAAGAATTCACACAATGGAAGTTGGTAAATGCTACAAATCAGCCCCACTTCCTCTTTTTGGAAGACGGGTTGTTAAACATTTATTCATATTCTAAAGTCTATTTGACAGTGTCTACAATTAAAAAAAGAAAAAGAAAAAAAAAGCACATAACCCATGATACAGTATTCCTGTTTTCTAAGATATATTTGTACATGTAAACAGGGAGGCATGTTCAAGGACATTCACAGCAGCGTTGTCTGCAATGGAAAACTGAAGACAACCTAAAAACCCACTCATTGATAGTGTAAACCAAAAAGCATCTGAGACAGGTCTCAACTGATTAAGATGTTTATTTTGCCAAGGTTAAGGACCATGGCCCATGATGCAGCCTCAGGAGGTCCTGAGAGTATGTGCCCAAGATGGTTGGATTGCGGCTTGGTTTTAGACATTTTAGGGAGACAGAAGTTATGGGTAAAGACATAAATCAATACATGGAAGGTATACATTGGTTTTGGCCTGGAATAGGGGGACATCTCAAAGTGGGAGTTGGGGGCTATTTCTAGGTCACAGGTGGATTCAGAGATTTCCTGACTGGCAATTGGTTGAAAGAGTTAAGCTCTGACTGAAGAGTTGAAGTCAGCTTGAGTTATGGTAAGGGGGGAATGTTTTGGAAGCCAAGGTTCTTGTCATGTAGATGAAGCCTCCGAGGAACAAGCTTCAGAGATAATAGAAGTGACAGTCTCTTATCTGACCTAAAAGGTGTCAAACTCCGTGGAAAAACCTAGTAGAGGAAGGAGATTCTCTAAAAAAATGCAAATTTCCCCCACAAGGGGCAGCTTTGCAGGGTCATTCAAAATATGTCAAAGACATACATTTTGGGGTAAAATACTTTGATCTCCTTCAGGGCCTGCTGTCTGTCATGAGATGTTATATCAGAATCAGGTTGGATTTGATCTTATTACTACAAAGAGTCTGTTTTGTCGGTCTTAAAAATCTCTGTTTTAATGTTAATGCTGGTCAGCTGGGTCTAAACTCCAAAGAGAGGAGAGTATATAATGAGACCTTCCTCCTCTCTTCCAGTCATGGCCTGAACTTCTAACCACCCCTCTTCCTGTCATGGCCTGAACTTTTTCAGGCTTTTTTGGGATCCCCTTGGCAGAGGAGGTCCATTCAGTTGGTTGGGGAGATTAGAATTTTATTTTTGGTTTATAATAGGAAACTCAAAAACAAACAAGAACCTCCAACCTATTCTAAATGGAACACTATGCAGCAGTTAAAATTAATAAAGTACATTTATATAAACTGTTGGGAGGAAAAACTTCTCTACCAATTTGATCCAATTGGTCAGCGGCCTGTGAATCAACTGACAATAGACAGATTAACAGGAGAAAAATGTACTACATATGCAAAAGTACACTGAACAGAGTAGCTCCCAGAATAGCTAGGGGGAAAAAAAATCACATAGCCATAAAAGAGAATAAAATCATATCCTTAGCAGTGACATGGATGCAGCTGGAGGCCATTACCCTAAGCGAATTAATGCAAGGACAGAAAACCAAATACCACGTTACAAGTGGGAGCTAAACTGTGGATACTTATGGACATAAAGATGGCAATAATAGCTACTAGGGACTACTGGGGTTGAAAGACTAACTACTGGGTACTACGTTCACTACCTGGGTGACAGAATCATTCATATGCCAAATGTCAGCATCACACAAAATACCCAAGTAACAAACCTGCACATGGACCCCTAAATCTAAAATAAAAGTTGAAATATATATATATATACACACACATATTTCATATATATGTGGAACATATTTCATATATATATGGAACAGCTTACTACGGGGGGGGGGAATTATTTAGGACTTCAAATGATGGAAAGTTCTATCTGTTGGGGCTGTTAAACTTTTTTTTTTTTTTTTTAAATATCCCAGTGCCCAAGGTCAATGCCTCCCTGACTAGAGACCTCCTGGGAAGGGGAGGGTTGGGGCAGATGACGTTGAGTAAAGCTCTGCTTTAGTCAGATGTGGGAAGTTCAGATAATATATTTTTCTGCATCTTCTGTAGCTCAAATGTTTCTACTTTGAAGTATTCTGTATACCAGTTTGGTGGGTTGCTGGTCTCCAATACTAACATGAAAGTCTCCAGACATATTGCTGGGGGGAAAAGCAATCTGCAGGACAATACATAATGATTGCACTGATGTTACCGAAATACAGAAAACAATACTATAAATATGGACATATATGCAAATAGGTAAATATTACCAAACAAACAAAACAAAACAAAACTAGAAGGAGACACAAAGTGACAACAGAGGTTGGGAAGTGGAGGAGAAACCCAGGATTGATAATATTGGTCAAAGGAGATTTTAGCTTTAATTATAAATTAAATGCTTCTCAAGGACAATATATATGTATATTATTTGTGTAGACTGAAATCAAAATAACTCCTTGAAGACAATGTCCATAAGCCTCCACCTAAAAGATCAAGAAAATGGTCAAGGTTGTGAGCTCCTGAGATGAAGGCACCTTCTTTCTTCTTTTTGAGACAGGGTCTTGCTCTGTCACCCAGGCTGGAATGCAGTGGTGTGAACATGGCTCCCTACAGCTGTGACCTCCTAGGCTCAGGCAATCCTTCCGCTTCAGCCTCCCGTGTAGCTAGCACCACAGGCACGTGCCGCCACGTCTAATTTTAAAAAAAATATTTTTTGTAGGCTGGGCGTGGTGGCTCATGCCTGTAATCCCAGCACTTTGGAAGGCTGAGGTGGGCAGATCACCTGAGGTCAGGAGTTCAAGACCAGCCTGACCAACATGCAGAAACCTGTCTCTACTAAAAAAATACAAAAATTAGCCGGGTACAGTGGCACATGCCTGTAATCCCAGCTGCTCAGGAGGCTGAGGCATGAGAATTGCTTGAACCCGGGAGGCGGAGGTTGTGGTGAGGCGAGATTGTGCCATTGCACTCCAGCCTGGGCAACGAGAGTAAAACTCCATCTCAAAAAAAAAAAAAATTTTTTTTGTAGAGATGGGGGTCTTACTTTCTTGCCCAGGCTGGTCCAGAACTCCTGGGCTCAAGTGATCCTCCTGCCTCAGCCTCTCAAAGTGCAGGCATTACAGGTGTGAGCCACTGTACCTGGCCAGAATCACTTTCTTATGCCTGGATTACAATCCTCCCTTCTCCAGTGGGCCTTGTGGGCAGCCCTACACTTCTCCAGGGCACTCTGGACCCTTTGTGGTATATCAGGCCAGATTAAGACCCTTTAGAAGCCCCTGAAAAGATTATGATTCTCCTCTCTCCTTTGCATTTGTAATTCAAATTAAAATTCTGTGAAAGTAAAGAAATCCTACAAAGTTCTGATTTTTCCCATTAATAACTTTGTTAATCTTTGGATATTTGAAAAATATATTAAGTTTCTCAAAAATTTTTGGCTTAGCTGGAGACACATGCCTAATTCTAACTTACTGGGTAATTTAGAACCTGGCACTGTAAGGGTAAAAATAGAACCAGCAATTTTCAGTCATTCCCTAAAGAGAAGGACAAGATAAAAGAATGGAAAGACGAGTTTAAGCACTACTAGCTTTCTCAAACCAGCATCTTAACAACCATGAACACAATTAATTGGCTAAACTTTTAGGTGCAAAACTAAGGATGGCATTTGGGTTATGAAGAATGGCACAGGCTGTGGTTACCCCAGTAACCACTTTCTCCCAGGACTCACTCAAGGCAAGAGGGACTTGCTTGGTCCTGTCCCTTCTGTTATGGTTCCAGGAGTGGTTGCCCAAAGGGGCGGCAAGTTGATTCTCCCAGGAATGGGTCACCAGTGAGAGCTCTCAAGTTATTCAGGGACCTTCAGAGCCAAATTCCCCTAGCATTTTGTTCAACTCTTCCCCATGTGTACAGGGACAAGGAAGGGTTTTGCATTATCCTTTCCCGTTTATTGAAATTATATCTATAAGAACTGATGAAGAGAAGTGTCAGTTTTTCCATCTGTCTCAGGGAACTGGGTGGGCCTGATAACTCTCCCACTACATGCTCCTGGCTCCAGATTATCTGGTTACTTATTTTTAAACTTCCCGATTTTAGGGGGAAAGATTTTTCCCTAAATTCCCTATAAATGATAATTTGAAGTGGTGATACACCACCCAGCAAACAGCTGTATCCACAGTTTTAACGGTTCATATAAAGTAACTTACGAAGTGACTTGTTTTCTTTCAATTCAAAGGAGGTCTAGGGAAAGGCACCATTCATTCATTCAAGATGGGGTCTCACTATGTTGCTCAAGATAGTCTTGAACTCCTGGGCTCAAGGATCCTCCTGCCTCAGCCTCCTGAGTAACTAGGATTACAAGTGTAGCAGTTTGAAAGGTACTTTCTTGGTCTAGGTGGTCTGTCTGCACCCAGATGATTTGAAGCCTCACTTCTAGTCCCACCCTGGCCAGCCAAACCAGGTCAGCCTGGGGCTCCAGGAAAAAATGAAATGTTACATGGCCTCACTTGCCTTTTTCTGCTATTCACAGGATGATATTGGTTGATAGTAAATATAAACCTGCTGGGTTTATATTTAATAAATAAATAAATTTATTATTATTATTATTTTAAAAAAACCTTCATTTCCTCTGGCAATCTGCTTGGGGACACGCACATGAATATCATGGGAGAACAAGAAAACGTTTCCTTTTTGTGTTCTCCACTTTCCCTTCCCTTTCCAGAATCTAGGACCTGGTGATTCCCTTCAGAAGGCAGGAAAGCAATTCCTTGAAGAACAACAGCCGTCACCTTCCTTCCCAGTTGAGCCAGAAAGGCCCCACAGCTCTGCCACGGATGCTACAGAAAATGCTTCTGGCCTCAACTCTCCAGGCAGGAAGACTTGGGGTTAGTTCAGTTGCACAGTTCCACGACTGTTAGCAGCCACTGGTTTCCTTACGCCAGCTATGTTTAGCTTTGTTTGACTATCTTCCATGGGAACACAACTGCATTAGTGTTCCTTTTCTCAGTTCTCCATTTCAAAAATTTTTATTTATTTAATTTCTGAGAGAGGGTCTTGCTCTGTCACCCAGGATGGAGTGCAGTGGCACAAACACAGCCTCACTGCTGCCTCCACCTCCAAGTTCAGCCTCCTGAGTAGCTGGGATCACAGGCATGCACCACCATGCCTGGCTAATTGTTTTATTAGTAGAGACAGGGTCTCCCTGTGTTGCCCAGGCTGGCCAGGAACTCCTGAGTTCAAGCAATCCTCCTGCCTCGGCCTCCCAAAGTGCTGGGATTATAGGCGTGAGCCACCATGCCCCAGTATCAGTTCTCCATTTATAACAACTTGTCACCAAGAACCCAAGACCCAAGCTTGGGTCAGTGGTTGTCCAGCTAGGATGAGAATAATGTGCTGGCTACCTGGGTACTGTGGACAGCCTGGAAACCCCACGTGGCAGCCAACTCACTCATTTTGCACACTGCACCCAGAGAAGGGTGGCACTGAGTGGAAAGTGAGGCCAAGGTCATCACAAACAGCATCAGGCTCTACAAAGAGTGACAGCAACCTGAAGCACAGAGACAGGTCTAACATGGATGCAGGATGCAAGTGACATTGGGCCTCATCCTAGCTCACATCTGCATACAAAGATCCTCACTACAGGAACTGTCATTATTTAAATGCTTGAGCAAGGACACAGATTTTTGAAATAAGTTCTTACTCTTTTGAAGGGTCTGAAAGGTAGAACATAGAGATGGAAGACAGTAGACCTGAAACTCCTTCCTGACCACAGCCTTCTACAAATCCTCTGCCCTGTCTGTCCAGATGTTTCCTCATTTTTGACGAGATGCTAAAGACTCCAAATCAGTCATTCTGAGATCCATGCCAATTGTTAGCCATGATTCTAAAAATAGCCAGAATAGAAATGATATACAATCCTCATATTTGTGCTTACTTCTTTAATATAAAAACAGTGTAATAACAGCATGAAGGAAATAATTTAATGATTTTAATTTTTCAGCCGAAAATTATTTTAAACTAACAGTTTCACCTTGTTCTGCTTGAGTAATCAAATTCATATTTTCCCCCTTGCCATCTCTCCCCCACCTGCATCCTGTGAATCAATAGAAGTTAAAACCCTAACACCAGCGGGAAACAGAAACTAGCCAAAAGCATGTAAAACAGAAACAAGCCAGGTGCTGAGGTGAGAAGATCACTTGAGCCCAGGAGTTCAGGCTGCAGTGAATAACAGTTGCACCACTGCACTCTAGCCTGGGGGAGAGCGCGAGACCCTGTCTCTATATAAAATTTTAAAATATAATAAAAGAGAAAGAAAATGCCTAATTACAGTTCTTGGTGAATAAATGATGTAAATGCCCATATTTTACTACCTGCTCATGTATAGCGTTAGTATTGTAATCAGATAGTTTGTGTACCAAACTTGTAAGTTATGCCAGTTGGGACCATTTATCTAACAGGAAGCATGCCCAGGCAGGTTCCTTTGCAACAAAGGATGGTTCAATGTTGCACACAGTTGGGTTGCCATGAGAGACAATTATGACCATCCCCAAATAAGGAAAACTTGACTGCACTTAGATAAAAATTGCAATTTCTCAAATTTTGCAGTCACAACCTGTATACTCTACAACTAGAGGTAAGCTTAAGCTAATTATGTTCTATTTTAGTTTTCCCTTCTGCTGACTAAATCATCATTTAAAATATTTGAAAACCTTGGTTGTAAAGTTGGACACCTAAGAATTCAAAATAGCAATTGTCCCACAAAGCCCCATCCCTTCCAGTATCCTGTTCTTTTAGGAAAGTATTCAATTATTTCTCAGCTGATCCTAGGATTCCTTCTATATCTTGTCCCTTTCATTGGTTTAGATATTTACTATACACTTTGAGGTCAGGTGCGGTGGCTTATGCCTGTCATCCCAGCACTCTGGGAGGCCGAGGCAGGTGGATCATGTGAGGTCAGGAGTTCGAGACCAACCTGGCCAACATGGTGAAACCCTGTCTCTACTAAAAATACAAAAATTAGCTGGGTGTGGTGGCGCATGCCTATAATCCCAGCTACTCAGGAGGCTAAGGCAGGAGAATCACTTGAACCTGGGAGGCGGAGGTTGCAGTGAGCAGAGATTGCACCACTGCACTCCACCCTGGGCGACAGGAGTGAGACTCCTTCTCAAAAAAAAAAAAAAAAAAAAAAGGCCGGCATGGTGGCTCATGTCTGTAATCCCAGCACTTTGGGAGGCCGAGGCAGGTGGATCATGAGGTTAGGAGTTCAAGACCAGCCTGGCCAAGATGGTGAAACTCCGTCTCTACTAAAAATAAAAAAAAATTAGCCGGGTGCAGTGGCAGGTGCCTGTAATCCCAGGGAGGCTGAGGCAGGAGAATCGCTTGAACTCAAAGGGCGGAGGTTACAGTGAGCCAAGATCGCGCCATTGCACTCCAGCCTGGGTGACAGAGTGAGACTCCATCTCAATAAATAAATAAATTAAAAATAAAAAAAAGAAAAAAAGAAAATAAAAGAAAAAACCACACAAAAAGATACTTACTGTACACTTCAGAAAACAGTATTTTCTAACATCTGTTTAGCATTAACTTCCCTTTAATTTCTATTTATATTGTTTTCTAAATGTTCACTCAGGTGTAAAAAAAAAACTTCAATTAATAGTTTGACATGATGTCAGCTGTTTAAGGTACTCAATGTCATCCACTGCTTTTCACCACTTTCTTGCATTTGGGGGCAAAGAGTTAAACTACTTTTTTTTAATGCTGCAACTCTTTTTGACTCATTATTAAAATAAAACTGGGGGAAGAGAGGTTATATAAAGGAAATAGAATCTATAATGGAATTTAGGCCTTTGCTGTTAACAGCTGAGAAGAACTAGAGCTTCCAAGGAAAGCCTGACCTAAGAATAAGGCCAAATCTTTTGCTTCTTATCAACACAACACTACCAAAGTCTGGAGTTACTTTCTGACTTTCTTCTGAAAGCTAACTTTTAGCTTGGCTAGACTGTTTCTTTTTCTTTTCTTCTCTCATCTCTCTCTCTCTCTGTCTCTGTCTCTCTCTCTCTCCTCTTTCTCTCTCTCCTTTTCTTTCTCTTTTAGAGATGGGCTCTTGCTGTTGTTGCCTGAAGCCCCAAACTCTGGGGCTCAAGGCATCCTCCTTCCTCAGCCTCCTGAGCAGCTTGGACTTGAGGCCTGTGCTGCCACACCCGGCTAACTGACAGGAATGTTTCTAAACAGACTGAATTTAGAGTGCTTATTGCTCAAGCAGGGATAGTGTCTACAAGGTCCAGTTCAGGCTGAGATTTTTATTTTGTCCCTAATTTCCTGAAATCAAAATAAAGTGATTTTAATTTAGGATCACAGAGGTAGAAAACCTAGTGGGGTCTCTGGGAACTTTATGCCTGTTTTCTCCTTCTTTGATCCTTTCTCCATGCTTTTATTGTTACCAGGGAGATGTCCTGGTTTAATGTATGTGTCCCTTACAAAACTTTCTAAGAACTTAGTCCCAGAAAATACAAAAAATGATGATAGCCAATTAGGCAAGACAGGTGGTAATTCAGTCTTATACTTTCTCAGAGGGAATACAAATTAATATGACCTTCCTGGACAGGAATTTGGCAATGTTTATCAAAGTTAAAAACTGTGTAGTAGGCCGGATACAGTGGCTCACGCCTCTAATCCCAGCACTTTGGGAGGCCGAGGCAGATGAATCACTTGAGGTCAGGAGTTCGAGACCAGCCTGGCCAACATGGTGAAACCCTGTCTCTACTAAAAAGACAAAAAAAAAAAATTAGCCGGGCATGGTGGCGGGTGCCTGTAGTCCCAGCTACTCAGGAGGCTGAGGCAGGAGAATCACTTGAACTCGGGAGGCGGAGGTTGCAGTGAGCCGATATTGCGCCACTGTACTCCAGCCTGGGTGACAGACTGAGACTCTGTCTCTAAATAAATAAATAAAACTGTGTACTCCACAGTTTTAGAGTAAATAAATTTGGGAATTTATTTAAGGAAAGTCAACTCTTCTCCTAGTTCTAGCCTTTTTTCTGTACATTAGATTGATGGGCCATTAACTGTTCTTAGTAGGTTTCTGTATTTTCATAATAGACTGTAATAAACATATATACCTTTGATAATAAAAAATTAAAAATCATCAGTAAATATAAAATATACCCTGTTAGAAACAACTTGCATTCAGAAGTGCTTAGTGTTAAATGTGGGGACCACCTTCAACAACCAGTTTTTTGGTTTTCTTTTTAATTCTTGAAAATGCAGTATAGATTAACTATAGTTCTTCCAATGACCTAGGGTTTGGGAATGCAATTTTAAAAGCCCACGGCCACTCTTGTAGCTATTACTTTCATGGGATGACCTAAACAGAGCTTCAGACTATGACAATGATTTCCTCTCCTTGTGGCCCATGTGCTGTTCCTTCACACTTCCACAGACTTCCATGGGATATGTGAGTCAATCCTAAGGTGGTAGCTCTAGTTATTCCATCCAAGGACATCTGGAATCCGATTATGTGATGAGATATTCTATTGCTCCATTTACAGCAGGAGACCTTACAGCAGGAGACCTTATCAAAATTCTCCTAGATTACATGACAGCAGCCCTGGGAACAGAAGGCAAGTTGAAAATAGTTTTCTTTTTTTTTTCCAAACCACATTCCTTTCTTTTTTTTTTTTTTTTTTTTTTTTGAGACGGAGTCTCGATCTGTCGCCCAGGCTGGAGTGCAGTGGCGCGATCTCGGCTCACTGCAAGCTCCGCCTCCCGGGCCGACGCCATTCTCCTGCCTCAGCCTCCCGAGTAGCTGGGACCACAGGCGCCCGCCTCCGCGCCCGGCTAATTTTTTGTATTTTTAGTAGAGACGGGGTTTCACCGTTTTAGCCAGGATGGTCTTGATCTCCTGACCTTGTGATCCACCCGCCTCAGCCTCCAAAAGTGCTGGGATTACAGACGTGAGCCACTGCGCCCGGCCACCACATTCCTTTCTTGAAACTATTTTTACAGTACTGTTTCAAGATGTTTTCTGAAGGGTCCACAGGGGCCACATTGAAAACCTTCTGGTTATTGTTTGCTAACTGCTGGGATGGTTTTAATCAGAGAAAAAGTCAATAATTTCAGCTTGGGTGTTGGAAGAGCTTCTGAAATGTCTCCAAACTGATTTAGGAGAAACTGCTTAACAGAAGAGGACTTATTCCTGTCCTGAAACAAACTCATTAGCATGGACATATGCTGTAACCACAGACCAAGAGAACCACATTTTTTGAACATATTATACCCCAAAGGCATCTTAGATTTCTAAATATTATCAGTATCAGATGACAAAACCTGTTGAACAAGGACCATAGCCTCAATATGCTGGTTGACAGCCTCCTCCTTTGGAATATTCTTGGTGTTTGGTAACTTCTCTAGTAGGACCTAGTTTTTATTATACTAGTTTTTCTTAAAGAAATTTTTTGAAAGGGGTTTTATTTTAATGACTCAGGTAAAATTTTCTGAGGTAAAAGACCTCACGTCAATCTCAGCAGACATCTGCCCCTTCCCACGATCCTGACTTGAGGCAAGTGAAGGGAGTCCCTTTGTTGTGAGAACAATTTAGTTCTAGGTTCCAGAAAAACCTGAGTCTCAGTAGTTCAGATCAAATCAGCTGCCCCAGATTTAAGCAGAACTAATTCAAATGCCCAAATCAGTTTCAGAAGCATCTCAGGTTTTAACTGGGGTCAGGTATATCTTTTCTAGTTTAGGCAGGTGCTCCTATGCCTCAGCTAAGGACATAGCACTTTGGTCAGCCCTATATTTACATGATAAAAGCTTTTTTTCTACTTTAAAAATAATTCCTGCATGATTTATCATGTATAAATTCTTAAAACCCCACCCAGGACAAACCACTATATCAAGGATATCAAGGATTTCCACTGTTGATCCCTCTCGCCCCAATCCTATTGAATCCAAGTCTCTGGAGATAGGGCCCTGGAAGCCTGCTTTGCTTTTTTTTTTTTTTTTTTTTTTAATGTAAATACTTTTCTCACACCTGTAATCTCAGCACTTTGGGCTTTGGGAAGCCAAGGTGGGAGGATCGCTTGAGCCCAGGAGTTCCAGACCAGCCTGGACAACATGGTGAAACCCCATTTCTACAAAAAATACAAAAATTAGGCCGGGTGTGGTGGCTCACGCTTGTAATTCCAGCACTTTGGGAGGCCGAGGCGGGCGGATCACCTGAAGCCAGGAGTTTGAGACCAGCCTCAACATGGAGAAACTCCATCTCTACTAAAAATACAAAATTAGCCGGACATGGTGGTGCATGCCTGTAATTCCAGCTACTCAGGAGGCTGAGGCAGGAGAATTGCTTGAACTTGGGAGGCGGAGGTTGCAGTGAGCCAAGATTGTGCCATTGCACTCCAGCCTGGGCAACAAGAGTGAAACTCTGTCTCAAAAAAAAAAAAAAAAAAAAAATTACCCGAGAGTGGTGGCATGGACCTATAGTCCCAGCTACTTGAGAGGCTGAGATGATGGGAGGCTCGCTTGAGTCCAGGAGCTTGAGGCTGCAGTGAGCCATGACTGCACCACTGCACTCCAGCCTGGGTGACAGAGCAAGACTCTGAATTTAACAATAACAACAAAAAGTGAATGCTTTTACAAATACCCCTTATAACATTTATGCACACTGAAGAGTGAGAACCTCTGCACTGGAACAACTGTAAGAGTAAATGAAAGCTAGAAAAAAAGAAATTTCAGCAAGCAGAGGCGGGAAGATTGAATGCGAGGATTTAATACCAATGCAGGCACAAGAATTTTTTTAAAAAAGGTCAGCGGGGAGGGATCATGAACACCTTGGTTTCAACAACTCCAACTCCTTCATACGTCATCTTCAGTTAGGCTGGCTGATCAGTGTGCTGATACTTTCTTCTACCTCTGACAGTGTCTTCAGAATTTGGTTGACTTTGACCTCATCAAATTCCAAACACAGAAATTCAGATTCCTGGAAAACATAAAAGGATATTTTAGAGGGAAACCACAAGATAGCCAAGGCCATCTGGCATGACCAAACTCAAAATACCCAGGGTCCCAAACCAGCAAGCCCAGCTCAGACCTTAATATCGAAGTGATATTTTACCCAGCAAAGCATATCCACATAATGCTCTAAATAAAAGTGCTTTTATGATGGTGTTTCGTATTAATAAATAAGTGGCGTACAAATATCAGATGTTCTCACTAGGAGACATATGAGAAGCTCTTCCTCTTTGTCATCTCATTTGATCCTCTAATAATTTTTAAGGTAAGAACTTGAGTAGTTTTAAAAATTAGGACCCTGAGGCACAAAGAGGTTAACCTGTACCAAAAATAAATGCCATAAAAAGGCAGAATCAGATGGTGAACTCTCAGCTCTGGATGACTCCGAAGTCTTTACTGTCTCCACAGCACTTTGGGTTACAAAAATGAAGAGAATTTTGACTGACTCTGATGGACTCTGAGTTAGTCTGGGAAGTGAGCTAACTTGGATTTAGTGGTTATGCTGGAAATTGTGACAAGTTGCTTGGGAAACATGAGCCAGATAACTGAGAGATAACCAGATCTTGAACTAGCAACAAACATTTCTGGGGCCCTTCCACTTGCTGCAAGCCAACCCTCCTCACAGCTCCCTTAAATACATTCCCTCTGTGAGGCTTCGTCGGTCAATCTGATGAAGTTAGGTAGATGGTAGATACCAAGAAATAAGATTTTGTTTTTCCCCTCTGTTATTTTCCCCCTCCATACTGGAGTGCAGTGGCATGACCATAGCTCACTGTAGCCTCAAACTCCTGGGCTAAAGCGATCCTCCCACCTCAGCCTCCTGAGTAGCTAGGACTACAGGTATGCACAACCACACCCAGCTAATTAAAAAAAAATTTTTTTTTTTTTGTAGAGATGGTGGAGGGGCAGGGCTCAGTATGTTGCCCAGTCGTAAGATCTCTGAGTTATGGTAGCAGGAATTTCATGTACACTGGACAAATTCTACATCTGCATTATCTTGAGAGACAAGGATATATTTTATGTATCTAAGAGCAACTACATTCAAAATCCTTAAGAACAATAATCAAGTAATTTTAGAGCAGTATGAATCCTTACAGAGCATATAATCCAATTGCCTTGTTTTCTAGATAATTAAATTAAGCCCCAGGCATGTTAAATGATGTGGCTAATTAATGTACCTCTGTTGATGACAGTCACCAAGTCAGTGTTCTTTTCTCTGTATTTTCCTCTCTAACTACTGAAAAGTATCAGAATATACCAGCCCCAACTATGCCACTCTGGCATATAGGTAATTTTGCACTGAAGGCAATCGAGACTTAACAGATGGAAAAAGAAATCTTGGAGTTTCCCTTATCTGGCCAAGAGCAGAAACTTCTAAAAAATGAGAACTGCCAGGCCAGGCATGGTGGCTCATGCCCGTAATCCCAGCACTTTGGGAGGCTGTGGCAGGAGGATCACTTGAAGCCAGGAGTTCAATACCAGCCTGGGCAATAATAATGAAACCCTATCTCTAAAAATAAAAAATAAAATAAAATAAAGTCTGACATGGTGGTGTGCACCTGTAGTCCTAGCTACTTGGGAGGCTGAGGCTGGAGGATTGCTTGAACCCAAGAGGTGGAGTGAGCCTAGCAACCTGGGTGAGACCTTATCTCAAAAAAAAAAAAAAAAAAAAAGAGTGAGAACTGCCATAAATCCCTCTCTGGGGAAGTTTTACGGGCATGAAAAAGATGGAAAGCTGACACCATGATGAGTCTGCACAAACCTTAGTAAAATAACTCTTTATCTACCATTAGACTCACCATATATTTAATTCCCATAATTTACCACCTTTAGAAGACCAAACCCTTTTTCCTTTGTCTAGTCACAGTCACTTCTCTCCACAATTTATCTTCCTTTGTTAAAATGGTATGCAAGCTTTCAAGTCTAACTGCCTCTTTGGGTTTTCTTTTTTTTTTTTTTTTTTTCTGTTAAGCTTGTATGCATACAAAATTAAAAATACTGACATCAGTAAAATTTGTAATTTTTTTTTCTCCTGTGAAACTTTTGTCAGTTTAATTTGCAGGCCTTATACACGAACCTAAGAAGGCAGCGAAAAAGTTTTTCCTCCCCTACAATACTATGGCATTTCCTACCCCCATCTCCAAAGTGATGGGGGTAGGAAAGGAAGGCCAACAAGCTTCTTCAGAAGGAGGGTGTCACTTTGCCATCAGCTAGAATAATATTCAGGAGTCGATTTTGCTGTTGCTAAGCTGCTAAGCTGAGTCTACACGGATGGCAGTGAATATCCCCCAGGGAGAAGTAAGTACAAAGGGAAAGAAGGGGCCTCTCGGATGAAAGGCTTCCAACGAGAGGGAAGGCAGCTCTCCTTGCCTACAGGAGTCCTGTCCTCAAACATGTATTTGGATAGGAGAGAAGTGCAGTCTCATATGTGAGCTTAGAAACTTTGACAAGTTTTCATTTGGTCCAAAGCAAAAACCAAGTTTAAACAAAGAAAGAATACTGATAAGTGTTCAAGCTGTAGGAGGGGTTATCTCCTTTGGGAAAGAAAAGCAAATTTATGACAAATTAGGCAGTTCAGTTGGCAAAATTCAGAACAGGTCTCAGATGTGAAAGCCTGTTCTTCTTTCATTTTCACTGAGGCCTTTAGTTTGACTTTAAAACAATATTTTTTTTTTTTTTTTTTTTTTGAGACAGAGTCTTCCTCCATCACCCAGGTTGGAATACAGTGGCCCGATCTGCAACCTCTGTCTCCCAGGTTCGAGCGATTCTCCTGCCTCAGCCTCCTGAGTGGCTGGGATTACAGGCGTGCACTACCACGCCTGGCTAATTTTTGTATTTTTTTTTTTCAGTAGAGACAGGGTGTCGTCATGTTAGCCAGGCTGGTCTCGAACTCCTGACCTCAAGTGATCCGCCTGCCTCGGCCTTCCAAAGAGCTGGGATTACAGGCGTTAGCCACTGCATCTGGCCTAAAACAATTTTTTAAACATCTGGCCTTGGACACAATAGTCTAGAAATTAGTGATTACCAGTAACTAACATATATATTAAGGACATTGATAAAAAAGATGATGTAGCTTATATTTCACCTCAGTGAAAGTAAGTTACAGTAATAAATCACCTGGTTTTCTATTTATAGGCAAAGAGATTACCAGGAACAATATTCATAGAGATAGGAGCAACTGAGTAAAGCTTGTTTATAAATAGCCAGGATCTTTTCTGACTAAGGGATTATTAGTTTGTTGTAGGTTTCAGGACTCATTTGTGATTGGACCTCTATGTATGAATGAAGCTCAGTTTATTTTTGAGGAATGCCAAATACTAGAGAGAAAGAGTGGGCTAAATAAAGAAGTCTAAAGTTAAATAGATGTATTTTCCATCCCAATCTTCACCTTTCTCCCCTTGAAATAATAACACATTAACAGCCTTCAAAAGCGACACATAAACATACATGACACTTGAAATTGTTTACTTAAAACTGTATTACCAAGGCCTACTTTCATCTAGTTATGCTATCAAAATATCTTATAAGGAATTCAAGAGCCTTTAAACTGGGGCTTAACATGTAGACATTTCTTCACATTTTGCATTTGGCTGCAGTACCCTATGGAAAATACATCTGATGCACTTGAAAATATATTTAGAGGCCGGACGCGGTGGCTCACGCTTGTAATCCCAGCACTTTGGGAAGCCGAGGCGGGTGGATCAGGAGATCAGGAGTTCGAGACTAGCCTGAACAACATGGTGAAACCCCGTCTTTACTAAAAGTACAAAAATTAGCCAGGCGTGGTGGTGGGTGCCTGTAATCCTAGCTACTCAGGAGGCTGAGGCAGGAGAATTGCTTGAACCCAGGAGGCCTCTGTTCATTTGCAGTGAACCGAGATCGTGCCATTGCACTCCAGCCTGGGCGACAGAGTAAGACTCAGTCTCAAAAAAATATATATATATACACACACACACACACACACACACACACACATATATATGTGTGTATATATCTTTACAAATGCAGATGTGGGCTAGGGGTGGTGGCTCATGCCTGTAATCCCAACACTTTGGGAGGCTGAGGCAGGTGAATTGCTTGAGCCAGGAGTTTCAGACCAGCCTGGGCAACATGGTGAAACCCCATCTCTACAAAAAGTATAAAAATAAGCTGGGCATGGTGGGCATGTGCCTGTAGTCCCAACTACTTAGGAGGCTGAGGTAGGAGGATCGCTTGAGCCCAGAAGGTCAAGGCTGCAGTGAGCCGAGATCATGCCACTGGACTCCAGCCTTGGCAACAGAGTAAGACCCCATCTCAAGAAAGAAAGGGAAAGGGAAAGGGAAAGGGAAAGGGAAAGGGAAAAGGAAAGGCAAAGGCAAAGGCAAAGGCAAAGGCAAAGGAAAGGAAAGAAAAGAAAAGAAAAGGAAAAGAAAAGAAAAGAAAAGAAAAGAAAAGAAAAGAAAAGAAAAGAAAAGAAAAGAAAAGAAAAAAAATGATGCCTATCAAGCCAGAGGCAGAAGGTACAAGAGCAATCCGAAACACTTGTTACTTTTTTCATAGTCATCTTGGGCTTAAATGGTGATAAAAATAAGAGATGATTCAACTAAAATTCCTGTATTTAAGTATCTGAATCAAGAATCAAACTTGTTTCTTTTCAGTAAAGGATGCAGTATGGAGTAGAGTCAGAATGTGGTTAGCAGATAAGCAAGCACATCATTATCAAGAACATGTACTTTGTGATCCTGGGGAGTACAGCAGTATATTAAACTCAACAGTTTAAATAGCCATTCCAAATTACAATGGAAAGCAAAGGCAAAATATTCAAATTTTTGTCTCTCCAAGTGGAAATTTTAAAAAGTCACAAAATCCTATGACAAAACCCTTGAGAGGATTCTCTCTCCAAACCAACAAAAAAACCAAGCCAGCTCTAACACTTCCTGAGAAGGCCATCTCACATATTCCTAAGCAACTCCTTCCCTGATAACCACTCAACACTCCTCAGGGAACTCTTACTGGTCAAGCCTAAATCTTTAATGCTTTAGTTTAAACTCACTTGCTAGCAAGGTTAGAGAGTAGAATTGATTATTAGTCTACAGAATAACTGAAGGCTGTTAGTAAGCAAATGTTTGGTTTTATCCATCTACACACCATAACCTCTTTGTGTATAATTGTCCATTTTAAAAACTTCCTTATCTAGGTCCTGAGCAACTCTTCTGCAAAACAATACTACAGTGACAAAATGCTTAAAACAGAAAATAAAAGACATCACATATTAAATACTTAAATAGAACCATTTAGAACAAATTCAACATAAAATAAAACAACAGTCCTATATTTTCTGCAGTAATACTATTTTCCATGCAAAATTTTCACAAAGCTTTATCCCCTAATTTATGGATCATATTTAGGATTATAATATAACATTGGCAATGTTGGCTCTAATGTCTTGTGTTTTCTTTCAAAAATGATAAAAGTTGGGGGTAAAAGTTGGGGGATGGAGGGTGAGAGTGGGAAAGGATGCCTTAGAATTTCACTAACCAATATTGATTCAAAAAGGCCACATAAGTGTGCACCTGTAATCCCAGCTACTTGGGAGGCTGACACAGGAGAATCGCTTGAACCTGGGAGAGGGAGGTTGCAGTGAGCCGAGATTGCGCCAATGCACTCCAGCCTGGGCGACAGAATGAGACTCGATCTCAAAAAAAAAAAAAAAAAAAAAAAAAAACAAACAAAAAAAAACACATAAAGCTGGCTATGTTTCATAAAGCTTATTACCCCAGATTTTTCTTTTAATTTCATTTGTTGACATAAAGGGACTCTTTACTGAGCACAAACTTTGGCCATAAAGTCTATCCTCTGTTTGGACTGTCCTTCCATATGCTTAAAATAACCCTTTGACCCACAACTCTGCAACTGTCTTCTGTGTTTAACCACAGCGGAAGGAGGGGACAGAAAGAGGAAGAGGGAGAGCAAGCACTCAAGAAAGAACACATATGGCAGACATTAAAATTGGCAATGGCTCCTTGAAGGGCAATTATATAATAAATAAGAAACCCAGTAGCACTGAACATTGCCTGCCAGAGAAGTTCAAAACATCTTCATAAGTAAACCTGTGTTCACCACTCATTCCCACACTTCTGTGGCTTTCTCACAACTATCATTGATACTGCTCCTTTACTTCAAGAGACATTGAATCCCAGAAATAGCTTCTCTGTAGCAAAAGATCATCCAACTTCCTTCCTAAGGAACCACTGGCCCCAATTAAAATTTCTTTTTTTTTTTTTTTTTTTTTTTTGAGACGGAGTCTCACTCTGTCGCCCAGGCTGGAGTGCGGTGGCCGGATCTCAGCTCACTGCAAGCTCCACCTCCCGGGTTTACGCCATTCTCCCGCCTCAGCCTCCCGAGTAGCTGGGACTACAGGCGCCCGCCACCTCGCCCGGCTAGTTTTTTTTGTATTTTTTAGTAGAGATGGGGTTTCACCATGTTAGCCAGGATGGTCTCGATCTCCTGACCTTGTGATCCGCCCGTCTCGGCCTCCCAAAGTGCTGGGATTACAGGCTTGAGCCACCGCGCCCGGCCCTAAAATTTCATATTTTCCTGAAAACTGTGCTGATTTATTCTCCATTTGTCCTTTCATATTCATTATCTTCCCATCTCTGTCTTATTCCATGTCCTGTGAGGCTGTTCTCAAAAAATTGTGTCACCCCTTACAGTTGGGTTCAGGCAAGAGGAGAGAGAGGTTATTATATTAATTCCTCTGGTATTTCCAATATTTTCTATGTAGGGTATCGTTTCTTCATTTCCTATTTTATTTACTGGTCTCAATCACTATTTCTTCTGGTTCACAAAGCCAACAGTACACACATAAAGCTAAGTCTCTTTAGACTGCTGAAACATAGAATCACCAAGTACAAACTCCAAGGTTGAGCACAGCAAGGATTGTCATCATGCCTAGGTTGGTAAGAAGGTTGCCCTCCAAGTATTAAATAATAGGACAAGCTAGAACCAATATTTGATTTTTTCTATTATCATTTGATACTGAAATTTTTTTTTTTTTTTTTTTTAGTTGGAGTCTTGCTGTCACCCAGGCTGGAGTGCAGTGGCGTGATCTCGGCTCACTACATCCTCTGCCTCCCAGGTTCAAGCGATTCTCCTGCCTCAGCGTCCCAAGTAGCTGGGACTACAGGTGCGTGCCACCATGCCCAGCTAATTTTTTGTATTTTTAGTAAAGATGGGGTTTCACCATGTAGGCCAGGATGGTCTTGATTGTGATCCACCTGCCTCAGTCTCCCAAAGTGCTGGGATTACAGGCGTGAGCCACTGTGCCCAGCCTTGAAATATCTAATATGGTAGCACTTTGATATCTGAAGAATGAAAGGAAGGAAAGGAGGGAGGGAGGGAGGCAGGCAGAAGAGTAGGAGAAGGAGGAGGAGAACAACAACATCAACAACTAAGATGAGATTTCATTAAGAATTTGCTCTTTGGTTTAATTCAATCCTGCTTGTCAATTTTTACTTTCGTTTCAATTGCTTTCGGTGATTTCGTCATGAAATCTTTGCCTGTGACCATGTCCTGAATGGTAATGCCTAGATTTTCTTCTAGAGTTTTTATAGTTTTGGGTTTTACAGTCTTTAAACCATCTTGAGAATTTTTTTTTTTTCTTTTTTTTAGACAGAGTCTCACACTGTCACTCAGCCTGGTGTGAAGTGGCACCATCTCAGCTCACAGCAACCTCTGCCTGCTGTGTTCAAGCAATTATCATGCCTTAGCCTCCCAAGTAGTTGGGACTACAAGGTGCATGTCACCATGCCTGGCTAAGTTTTGTACTTCTAGTAGAGATGGGGTTTCACCATTTTGGCCAGGCTAGTCTCGAATTTCTGATCTCAAGTGATCTGCCTCCCTCAGCTTCCCAAAGTGCTGGGATTACAGGCATGAACCAACATGCCCAGCCTCATCTTTTTTTTTTTTTTTTTTTTGAGATGGAGTCTCACTCTGTCTCCCAGGCTGGAGTGCAGTGGCACAATCTTGGCTCACTGCAACCTCTGTCTCCCGGGTTCAAGCAATTCTCCTTCCTCAGCCTCCTGAGTAGCTGGGACTACAGGCATGTGCCACCACACCTGGCTAATTTTTTTTGTATTTTTAGTAGAGATGGGATTTCACCATGTTGGTCAGGCTGGTCTCAAACTCCTGACCTCAAATGATCTGCCTGCCTCGGCCTCCCAAAGTGTTGGGATTACAGGCGTGAGCCACTACACCTGGCCCCCTGGCCTCATCTTGAGTTAGTTTTTATATAAGGCATAAGGAAGGGGTACAGTTTCAATTTTCTGCATATGGCTAGTCAGTTCTCCCAGCACCATTTATTAAATATGGAATCCTTACCCCATTGCTTGTTTTTGTCAGGTCTGTTGAAAATCAGATGGTTGTGGATGTGCAGTCTTATTTCTGGGTTCTCTATTCTGTTCCATTCATCTATGTGTCTTTTCTTGTGCCAGTACCATGCTGTTTTGATTATTGTAGCCTTGTAGTATAGTTTGAAATCTGGTAGCATGATGCCTTCAGCTTTATTCTTTTTGCTTAAGATTGTACTGGTTATACAAACTCTTTTTTGGTTCCATATGAATTTTAAAATATTTTCTTCTAATTCTGTGAAGAATGTCAATAGTAGTTTAACAGCAATAGTATTGAATCTATAAATTACTTTGGGCAGTATGGCTGTTTTCATGATATTGATTCTTCCTATCCATGAGCATGGAATGTTTTTGCATTTGTTTGTGTCCTCTCTGATTTCCTTGAGCAGTGGTCTGCAGTTCTTCTTGAAGAGGTCCTTCACTTCCCTTGTTAGCTGTACTCGTAGGTATTTTATTCTCTTTGTAGCAATTGTGAATGGGAGTTCATTCTTTTTTTCTTTTTTTTTTTTTTTTTTGAGACGGAGTCTGGCTCTGTCACCCAGGCTGGAGTGCAGTGGCTGGATCTCAGCTCATTGCAAGCTCCGCCTCCCGGGTTTGCGCCATTCTCCTGCCTCAGCCTCCCGAGTAGCTGGGACTACAGGTGCCCGCCACCTCGCCCAGCTATTTTTTTGTATTTTTTAGTAGAGACGGGGTTTCACTATGTTAGCCAGGATGGTCTCGATCTCCTGACCTCGTGATCCGCCCGTCTCGGCCTCCCAAAGTGCTGGGATTACAGGCTTGAGCCACCGCGCCCGGCCGGGAGTTCATTCTTGACTTAGCTCTCTGCTTGCCTGTTGTTGGTGTACAGGAATGCTTGTGACTTCTGCACACTGATTTTGTATCCTAAGACTTTGCTGAAGTTGCTTCAGCTTAAGCTTTTGGGTTGAGACCATAGGGTTTTCTAAATATAGGATCATGTCATCTGCAAACAAAGATAATTTGACTTCCTCTCTTCCTATTTGAATACTCTTTATTTCTTTCTCTTTCCTGATTGCCCTGGCCAGAACTTCCAATACTATGTCGAATAGGAATGGTGAGTGAGGGCATCCTTGTCTTATGCTGGTTTTCAAGGGGAATGCTTCCAGCTTTTGCCCATTCAGTATGATATTGGCTGTGGGTTTGTCATAAATGGCTCTCATAAATGAAACTATCATCAGAGCAAACAGGCAACCTACAGAGTTGGAGAAAATTTTTGCCATCTATCCATCTGACAAAGGCCTAATATCTAGAATCTACAAGGAACTTAACTTTACAATAAAAAAAAAAACCATTAAAAAGTGGGCAAAGGACATGAACAGACACTTCTCAAAAGAAGACATTCATGTAGCCAGCAAACATGAAAAAAAGCTCAACATCACTGATCATTAGAGAAGTGCAAATCAAAACCACAATGAGATACCATCTCATGCCAGTCAGCATGGCGATTATTAAAAAGTCAAGAAACAACAGATGCTAGCAAGGTTGTGGAGAAATAGGAATGCTTTTACACTGTTGGTGGGAATGCAAAATTAGTCCAACCATTGTGGAATGTGGTGTGGCGATTCATCAAAGATCTAGAACCAGAAATACCATTTGACCCAGCAATCCCATTACTGGGTATATACCCAAAGGAATATAAATAATTCTATTACAAAGATACATGTATGTATATGTTCACTGCAGCACTATTCACAATAGCAAAGACATGGAATCAACCCAAATGCCCATCAATGATAGGCTGGATAAAGAAAATGTGGTACATACACACCATGGAATACTATGTAGCAATAAAAAGAAACAAGATAATGTCCTTTGCAGGGGACACAGATGGAGCTCAAAGCCATTATCTTCAGCAAACTAATGCAGGAACAGAAAATGAAGCCATTTTCCTTAGCAAACTAATCCAAGAACAGAAAACCAAACACCGCATGTTCTCACTTATAAGTGGGAGCTGAACGTGGACACCGGGAGGGAACAACACACACTGGGGCCTGTCAGGGGTGAGGTGGGAGGAGGGAGAGCATTAGGAAAAATAGCTAATGCATGCTGGGCTTAATATGTAGGTGATGGGTTGATAGGTGCAGCAAACAACCATGGCACACGTTTACCTATGTAACAAACCTGCACATCCTGCACATGTACCCCAGAACTTAAAATAAAAATTTAAAAAAAGAGAGAATTTGCATCAAAAGTCCTGGATAGCTGAAACATGGCCTTGTTGCTATAACTTGTTCTTATACAATGGATAGCTTATGCTGTATCTTAAAACAATACTTAACAAAAAGAAAATGTGTGACATAATATTTTTTCTTTGGCCTTTGACAAAGTTTCTTTTAACCAATAAATATTACTACCAATGGTCCTTATTCAGGCCATTTTTATCTAGATGCATTCTCATTTCAAACACAACAGCCAATAAGTCCCACATCTACTATGTTCAGAGCGCATGCTAACAAAAGAGAAAAAAATCATACTGCAAATCACAATGCAAGTCATCCTACTGAGGCTGAAAAAGGACTGACATCAGTCAGTCTAGGACTGCAACTTAATTACTGAGCAATTAAATTAAAATAACTCACCCCCAAACTCAATAGATACCCACATCATGTTGAGAGCCATGTGGGACTAAGATAGAGTCTGCAGGAAGTAACAGAATTTACTCTAATAAATGAACAGAGCAGTGCCTCAGCACCTACCAGGTGCTTTCAGAGCCACAGAATCTTCTGGAGGAAGTGTTTATCCGTATTCTCACAATCTCCCAGAAAAGGGCTAAGTATTACAGTATTAGTGTAATACAAAAACATTAATCATCACTGGACAATTACTGATTTTTCTGGAGATGTCATACAGGCATTTCAAAGGATTTTTGTGAGGACAGCTGATGACAGTGTTAGAATACTTAAAAACTAAAAAGCCTGCATTCCCATAAATTCTTTTATTCAAAAATAAACTTTACAAGAAACATGAACTTTCAAATGGCTTACTAGAAACTCAAGGAAGAGACATTTGGTATCTAGGAAATTTCAGATCTATCACTGATGAAAGTTACTGCTAAACAAATCTAAATGATCAGCTTTCCAAGGGACACACACAGGTTTAATATAAAATGGCAAAACTGGGAGGCCAAGGCAGGTGGATTGCTTGAGGCCAGGAGTTTGAGACCAGCCTGGGCCACATGGTAAAACCCCATCTCCACTAAAAATACAAAAATTAGCTGGGCTTGGTGGCACAAACCTGTAATCCCAGCTACTCATGTGGATGAAGCACGAGAATCACTTGAACCCAGGAGGCGGAGGTTGCAGTGAGCTGAGATGGTGCCACTATACTCCAGCCTGGGCAACAGAGTGAGACTCTGTCTCAAAAACAAACAAACAAAAGGCATTTTTAAAATAAAATAACATCAGATCTTAATTATTCAGCAATTAGCCAGGTCCTCTGCTGCTTGTCTTCCCCCTCCTTTGTTGGTCCATCTTTTAGATATTTCCACAAGATGGAAAAACAAAGTGAACTTAAACTGGTTAATCTGACCATATCACAGCAGCTCTGCAAAACATTTTCTGGAAAAGGAGATAGGAGCTATTGGGAGGAACTTGATTGATTGATTGATTGATTGAGATGGAGTCTCGCTCCATTGCTCAGGCTGGAGTGCAGTGGCATGATCTCGGCTCACTGCAACCTCCGCCTCCCAGGCACAAGCAATTCTCCTGCCTCAGCCTCCCAAGTAGCTGGGACTACAGGTGTGTGCCACCATGCCCGGCTAATTTTGTATTTTTAGTAAAGACAGGGTTTGACCATGTTGGCCATGCTGGTCTCAAACTCCTGACCTTGTGATCCGCCTGCCTCAGCCTCCCAAAGTGCTGGGATTACAGGTGTGAGCCACCGTGCCCGGCTGGGAGGAACTTTAACCGTGACTTCACACTACTTTGGAAAATCATACCTTATGGTGCAATTAAGGCAGAAGAATATTTTAATTCCCAAATATTTTCCTTCCTTCGATGACTAGGACTACTGTTAGTAGTCCTTGTCAGCCTAGATTATGTTTTTAAAACATAAGTACTCTCAGGAGAGGTCATTAACACCTTTCTATTACTTAAAAATCAAGAGATTTATTTTATCCCAGGAAGAATGAACCATGAAGTCTGCCTTAAAGCATTAAGAGGGACTGAGGCTAGGGGGTGTAGGACCAAACCCCGCAAAGCACAAGATATAAAATAATCAGGAAAATAACAAAGGCAAATCCCTCTCCTTACTCTATAATTCCTATCAGATACATACACAGATCCATAGGTAAAATATTTTCAGTTACTCAGATTCTCTGATCCATACGCTCCATGCCTGCCTGCCTTCTTTCTTTCTCTCCTTCTCTTCCCTTCCTTTCCTTTCCCCTTTCCTTTCCTTTTCTTTTTTTTTCCTTTTTTTTTTTTTTTTTTTTTTTTTTGACACGTCTCACTTTGTTGCCCAGGCTGTAGTGCAGTGGTACAATCTTGGCTCACTGCACCCTCCGTCTCCTGGGTTCCAGCAATTCTCCTGCCTCAGCCTCCCAAGTAGCTGGTACTACAGGTGTGAGCGACCATGCCCAGATAGTTACTGTATTTTTTAGTAGAGAAGGGGTTTCTCCATATTGGCCAGGCTGGTCTTGAACTCCTGACCTTGTGATCTGCATGCCTCAGCCTCCCAAAGTGCTGGGATTACAGGTGTGAGCCATCGTGCCCGGCCCATGCCTTTCTTTTTTAAAAATATTTTTTTTCTTAAGGGGTCTTGGTATGTTGCCCAGGCTAGTCTTGAATTCTTTGGGTCAAGCAATCCTCCTGGCTTGGCCTCCCGAGTAGCTGGGATTATAGATGCATGCCAACACACCTGGCTTCCATGCCTTTCTAATCACTCAGTTACCAAGGCTGCTAGGCATCAAGAAAACTTAGGGAACCTTACAAAGGGGGCATTAGCAAGATAATCTCAATAAAAACCAAAGTCTGAATTTACACATACACACATATACCCTACTGCTGCTGTGCTTCCATTTTTATCTGCAGGCTCAGGGCCTGTGCGCTAACAAGGCAAGACTCTAAAAACACTATCCATTCAAAGTTGTTTAAATTTCCAAGAAGAGAGAAAGTGGGACTGTGCCAAGAATAGGACCCAGAGGTTCTTCTTTTGGTTTGAGATTTCTTGGTTAGAAAAAAGCTAGAGCCATAATTAAGCTAGATAGATATTCCTGTCCTGCCAATATGTGGTCAAAAGGAACATGTATTTTGGCCCAGGCCACCCTGCCTTGTTTCTGAAAGGGAGAAAATAGTTTTGATCTTGCAAGAATGAGTGGTTCTTGGGTTGGATGAATTATGTACAGCTGAACCAAGAGTAATCACTATTCTTTTTCCCCTAGAGATTTCAAAGCAGTCTGACATACACTCTGTTCCCTGTTATAAGCCAGTGGATAAAAAAAGGTAAAGGTACCACCAATATTTGTTTCACTACTAGACAAACAAAAAAGAAAAAAGAAACCTAGAGATTTTCCCCAATTATGTGAAGCCCAGAATTTCCCACCTCTTTGATTCAACCTGTCACCAGCTAACTCCTGACTCACATCTGACTCCTGAGTTTTGCTACTTTCAAACCCAATTGGTATACATTTAACAGGGTAGAATGGGAACTAATTAGAAATACCTGATTCCGTATTGATTTACATAAGCATCAGGACTTAAGCATTTACAAAGGGATTTTAGAAACATCCAACAAAATAAAACAAAATGTAGCCAAGTTATACAAATACTAAAAGTTAAATACAATTAAATAACTGGCTAATTTCTCATGCATTAAAGGGCTGTAAAAAATTAAATATGGCCAGGTGTGGTGGCTCATGCCTATATTTCCTAGCACTTTGGGAGGCCTATGCAGGCAGATCACTTGAGCCCAGGAGTTTGAGACCAGCCTGGGCAACATGGCAACCCCATCTCTACAAAAAATACAAAAAAATTAGCTGGGCATGGTGGTGGGTACCTGAAGTCCTAGCCAATCAGGAGGCTGAGGTGGGAGGATCACCTGAGCCCAGGAGATCGAGGCAGCAGTAAGCTGTGATTGTGCCACTGCACTCCAACCTGGGTGACAGAGTGAGATCCCGTCTCAAAATAAATAAATAAACAAATGGCTAATTTCTATGTTTTTTCTTTTTTTTTTTTTGAGATGAAGTCTCACTCCTGTTGCCCAGGCTGGAGTGCAGTGGCACAATCTTGGCTCACTACAACATCCATCTCCCTGGTTCCAGCAATTCTCCTACCTCAGCCTCCCAAGTAGCTGGGACTACAGGTGCACACCACCACACCTGGCTAATTTTTGTATTTTTAGTAGAGACAGGGTTTCACCACGTTGTCCAGGCTGGTCTCAAACTCCTGACCTCAAGTGATCCACCCACCTTGGCCTCCCAAAGTGTTGGGATTACAGGCAAGAGCCAACACGCCCAGTCCTATGTGTTTTCAAAACATCACGTCCTAGTTCATTTTACAACTTCTCATTCTAGGCAGGATTTTTTTTTTTTTTGAGAAACAGTCTCACTCTGTTGCCCAGGCTGGAATGTAGTGGCATGATCTTGGCTGACTGCAACCTCCGCCTCCCAGGTTCAGGTGATTCTCCTGCCTCAGACTCCGAAGTGGCTGGGATTACAGGCAAATGCCACCCCACCCAGTTAATTTTTGTATTTTTAGTAGAGATGGGGTTTTACCTCATTGGCCAGGCTGGTCTTGAACTCCTGAACTCAAGTGATCTGCCTGCCTCGGCCTCCCAAAGTCCTGGAATTACAGGTGTGAGCCACTGTGCCTGGCCTTTAGGGAGTGTTTAATGATTACCTGTTAAGATTTTCTGTATTTTGCTGGGCATGGTGGCTCATACCTGTAATCTCAGCACTTTGGGAGGCCAAGGTATGTGGATTGCCCAAGCTCAGGAGTTCACGACCAGCCTGGGCAGCATGACAAAACCCTGTCTCTTAAAAAAAAAAAAAAAAATACAAAAATTAGCCAGATGTGGTGGCACATGCCTATAGTCCTAGCTACTTGGGAGGCTGAGGCAGAAGGGCTGCTTGAGCACAGGTCAAGACTGCACTGAGCTGTGTCTGCGCCACTACACTCCAGCCTGGCTGACAGGGCAAGACTCCATCTCTAAAAAAAAGAAAGAAAAGAAAAAAGAATTTTCTGTATTTTGAAAAACTTTGGCCGAAAGACATTTGGTTAAAAAATTATTTTTAGGTGCTCTGGTTTGTGTGTGGGAACTCATCTTATTTTTGGCTAAGTAGAACTAGTTCCCATATGACAATGGACAGCATACCTGAAGAACAACCACTGAAGAGCTGAAAGGCAAATCACACTGAACGAGAAATAAATTTCACTTAAATCTCAAAGAAACCAAAATGACAAAACTCTTAGCACATTAAAAAGAGAGTGTTGTTGATTTTAGTTTGAAGTTCAGATTAGGGCCCCTCATCATTCCTGATGAGGTTCATTCTATTTGCAACAACTCATTTGCAAACAACTTTGATAAACAAACTACAATATATTTACATGAAAGAAACAGCGAGGGATTGAAGAAAAAAAAAAATCCACAGCTGCGTGCAGCGGCTCACGTCTGCAATCCCAGCACTTTGGGAGGCCAAGGTAGGTGTATCACTTCAGTCTGGGGAGTTCAAGACCAGCCTGGGCTACATGGTGAAACCCAGTCTCTACTAAAAATACAAAAATTAGCCAGTGTGGTGGCACACGCCTGTAATCCCAGCTCTTCAGGAGGCTGAGTGAGGCAGGACGACTGCTTGAGCCCAGAGGTCAAGGCTGTAGTGAGCTGTGATCGGGCCACTGTACTCCAGTTTGGGCAACAGAGTGAGACACTGTCTCGAAAGGAAATAAAAAAAGAAATAATAATAATAATAATAAAAAAATAAACAATGTCATCCAGAGCTGCCTGAACAGATGCACATCATTATAGGCTGAACAAAATATGCAATAGTACTTGCTTTCTTTTTTTTTTTTTTTTTTTTTTTTGAGACGGAGTCTCGCTGTGTCGCCCAGGGTGGAGTGCAGTGGCCGGATCTCAGCTCACTGCAAGCTCCGCCTCCCGGGTTTTTACGCCATTCTCCTGCCTCAGCCTCCCGAGTAGCCGGGACTACAGGCGCCCACCACCTCGCCCGGCTAGTTTTTTGTATTTTTTAGTAGAGACGGGGTTTCACCGTGTTAGCCAGAATGGTCTCGATCTCCTGACCTCGTGATCCGCCCGTCTCGGCCTCCCAAAGTGCTGGGATTACAGGCTTGAGCCACCGCGCCCGGCCAGTACTTGCTTTCTAAGGATGATAATCTACAGATTAAGTCGGGGAAACATCATAATACATCTAATACGAAAACAGGAACACAGCATCAGCGATGAATTTGAAACTCCTTGGCAGAGGAGGAAAGCAGAAGTGGTACTAATCAAACCAATTCTGGGATTGCAGTTCTTCTCCAACAAAACGGATCACCAACTTGTTCTGCCATCTGTCTATTCCCGGTTTTCTCAGTGTGGTTTCTCGAAGTTAACTTATGACAGCACCAGTAGGCGGAAAGAGGCACAGTCAGAAAGTAGCCTTTCTCTTGACCCTTCTCTAAAGAAAGCAAATAAAGCTATGTAAGGAGGGCAAATGTTGAAATGACCAAGGATAAGAGGACTTTCAAATTCAGAAAATGCTGATTTGGGGAAAAAAAGTTTTGGATTTTGTTTTTGTTTTTGTTTTTTTTTTGGCTGGGGTGGAGTTGTATGGGTTGTGAGCATTAATTTTACTGGGTTTCCCACTGCAAAACCTCTTTCTATCTGTTTATATCTCTGTTTATATATGAGGCAAGGTGGCCTCTTATTCTCTGTATTAGTTTGCTAGAATTGCCACAGCAAAATATCACAGGCTGGGTGGCTCATGCAACAGAAATTTTATTTCTCATAGATCTGGAGGCTAAAAGTCCAAGATCAAGGTGTCAGCCGGTGTGGTTTCTCCTGAGGCCTCTCCTTGGCTTGTAGATAGCTTTTTTCTCTCATGGCCTTTTCTTTGTGTGCAGGTACAGTTGGTGTCTTGTGTGTGTGTGTGTTTAAGGACACAAGTCATTTTGGATTTGAGCCCCTCTCCCCCTGCCCCACAGTCTCATTGTAACTTAACTGCCTTTTTATGTGTTTATCTCCAAATACAGTTACATTCTGAGGTACTGGGAGCTGGAATTTCAATATATGAATTTTGGGGGGATGCAACAAAATATTCCCCAGTGCTTAGAGGGTCCTGTGCTTATCAAGCATCTGGGTAAGTGTTTGTGGTTGATGGTGATGATCTCACACCTATTTCCTGATTTGCTGCCCATATGATACAAATAATAATTTCTGGTATTTAGTCCAGAAATAAGAAAAACACACATAGACCAAAGCTATCTGCTTAACTGCCCAGGTCTGCCAGCCCAGTTTGGCAGAAGCCATATCTGGTCTCACCCTCACTGAACTTGATTTTGAAATGTAATTTAATTTACGGGGACTGCCAGGATAAAACCTGTGAGGATGGGGATTAGAAAATGGCACAAAAGAAATCTCTCCTAATCCCTACAACGAGATCCTATTAAGTGCCTTGACTGCCATGCTATATCCCAAAGTCTAGCCCTGAAGACTAACTTAGGATCTGGCACAGCATCCTGAGAGAGAATAATATGGGAATGAGGGATTAGGAGAAAGGATTGTAGTCATTGCATGAAGTTAGTCACCAATCTCTCTAGCTCAAATAGCTTCATGCAAACTTCTGGAGGTGGTGTTAGGCAGACAGGAAGATAGGAGGTTGCTTTATTATCTAAAGTTGAATTCTGACATCACTTGGGTTGCTGGGGCCTTTGTTCAAATGCAATAATCATCCCTCACATTAACAATGTGCCTCACAGTTTAGAAAGCCCTTTCACATGCATGATCTCATTTGATCCTTAGAACAGAACTGTTAAACAGGAAGAGATCAAGCCAGAAGGTAAGGCACTTTGAATAACTGTAAAAATGACAGAATTTGCCCATCTAACCCAAAGCACATTCTTTCAGTCATATTTGGCAGAAAGGTTTTAACAGAAAATGCAATGGACTTTAAGGGCTTTGATATACTTCTAATCTAAGTTAGGGAGGAAAAGAAAGTAAGACCTCATTTACTTAAAATTGCACACAATTCTATAAACTTGGTTTAAAAGTTCCATCCTTTACAAAAGACAGAGTAGGTAGTCAGGTCCCAACTAGGGAAGAAACAGACTTTCTTACTTGGATACCACTCATTCTTTGAAAGCAGTGGAGAGAATAGAAAAGTTGGGGGCAGGAGTAGGGGGCAGGGTATAGGAATCACTTCTGGACCCTTGGGAAAAACGAAATGCCTAAAAAATGAAAAGCGACTAAAGAAAAATCAGCATGGAAGACAGAAGTAGGAGAGATTTTGGTAAAGTCTGACAAATTGGAAGACATTAGCAAATTCAGGGGGAGCCAGAAATCACACAAAATAACATAAAATAATGATGATGATAACTAACAATGGTTAACATTTATTCAACACATATAAAATGTCAAGCATTATGTGAAGTGCTGTACATGTGTTATTTCAGTTAGTGAGAATAATTTTATCCCATTTTACAGATGAGGAAAGTGAGGAAAGATAAGGAGTAATTTGTTCAAAGCCACACAAGTCGTAAGTAGCAGAGCTGGTTTTAAACCCAGATCTATCTGGCTTCAGGACCTGAGCGCTTAACTGTTTCACAATCCTGACTCACATCCATATAGAACATAAACGCCATCATTAATAGTCATTAAGTATACACATGTAAATGTTATTCTAAGATTCAGTTAACTTTAAGAAAGACTCAAAGGAAAGCAGGGTATTGCCAGTCTAACACTCACAGTCAACCTTAAGTAGCCTATAAAAACCACTTTATGGACAGGCAACGAGTACATCCATTTTGGTAGATTTCTAGCATGAATGTAGCAGTGTGATGGCAGCAGCCCGGCTGAGTTAATACGCGCATGAGACCCAGGCAGAGAAGCATGTTATAAAGAGACTCAGTTCCTATTATGAGGCAAGGTGGTCTCTTATTCCTTCTTTCTGTGGGTGTGTGTGGGGGCAAAGAGGAAGGCAGGGAGGATCCAGTATATAGCTACTTATTACCATCAGCAGCAGAACTGGAGGCAAGGTTCATTTTTGTCGTTCTTTTTTTTTTTTTTTTGAGACAAAGTTTTCGCTCTTGTTGCCCAGGCTGGAGTGCAGTGGTATGATCTCGGCTCACCGCAACCTCCGCCTCCTGGGTTTAAGCAATTCTCCTGCCTCAGCCTCTCGAGTAGCTGGGATTACAGGCGCATGCCTCCATGCTCGGCTAATTTTTGTATTTTTAGTAGAGATGGGGTTTCGCCATGTTGGCCAGGCTGGTCTTGAACTCCTGACCTCAGGTGATCCGCCTGCCTCAGCCTCCCAAAGTGCTGGGATTACAGGCATGTGTCACCGCACCCAGCCAAGAAAAACATCTTAACTACAACTTAACATAGTTTCTCTGTAAAATTATAGTCTCTGTTTATCTCACCAACTTGGTTTGGCAACTTCTTTACCAATGGAGGAAGCAAGAACAGAATATAGTCCTAGCTGAGATGCCTTAGTTGGGTTTTGCTGGTTTCTGAAGAATTTTAGCCACACTTATAAAGTGTAACACATCTGAAATACTGTTGTTATATAATTTCAAGCACATAAAAAATACAACAGGGCCGGGTACAGTGGCTATGCCTGTAATCCCAGCACTGTGGAAGGCCAAGGCAGATGGACTGCTTGAGCCCAGGAGTTCAAAACCAGTCTGGGCAACACGGCAAACCCCATCTCTACAAAAAACCACAAAAATTAGCTAGGCATGGTGCCTCACGCCTGCAGCTACTTGGGAGGCTGAGGTGAGAGAATCAATTGAACCCAGGAGGCAGAGGTTGCAGTGAGCCAAGATCATGCACTCCTGTCTGGGTGATAGCAAGACCCTATCTCAAAACAACAACAACAACAACAAACCCCCCCAAAAAAAAACCCCACCAAAATTATGACTCTCCTATATTCTACTCAGATTCACCAATTGTTCAATTGTTTATATTTTACTATATTTGCTTTATCGGTCGTTCTCTCACACACAACCACTTGCAAGTACATGATGTCATGCCCCTTTATCTCTAATTAGCTTAGTATATATGTTCTAACTTACATAGCCACAGTTATATAATATTGACAAATACTATCTAATCCAGTCTATATTCAAATTTTATCAAATGCCCCAGTTATACCCTAAATAGACTTTTTCCCAGAATCAAATCTATAATCACACACTGGATTTAGATGTCATAACTCTTTTATCTTTTACTCACACTATTATTCCCACATTGAATGTCCTCACTACTTCTTTATCTTTCAAGGCCTAGATTAAGTTCCATTTTCTTAATGAAGATTTTCCTGATACTCCAGTCAAACAGGACTCTCCCTCCTCTGAATTAGTGGAAAATTTAATGATCTTATAAACGTGAGAAATATTGCACACTATGTGTGTGTGTGCCTAATCTATTGACTAGTTCCTCTTCCCAGTGATTAGTGAACATAGGCTTTGACATCGTACAGACCTAAACGGAAATCTAAATAAAGACTCCACCACTTTCTAGCTGTGTGGTTGGCTAGGTTTTAGTTTCCTAATCTGCAAAAGAGTGGTTTTAACTGATTTAACAAATAAGGTTGTTGTGAGAATTTAATGATAATGCATTTAAAGCAACTTCACAGTTTTTTTGGTGGTAAAACTGTGTCTTACACCTCTGATTTTTTACCATAGTATCTCATACTCAACAATATTAAAAAATATTGGCCAATTAAGCACTATCTCTGTTTACTTTCCCAAAGGGAAAAATAAGTGCTTTACTCTGACACTAATGCACTGCACCCCTGGCAATCTAGTCTGACCAAGGAACCTCACCGCCAGCCTGAAATCTGCAGCAGTATCCTGCTTCCTGGATATTCCTAATGGCTACCTCCTGATACCCTGCTCCTGCCTGTACAACACATGCATTGGCTAGTGGAAGAATACCAGAAGCACCAGAGTCAAGTGTGTTCCTTTCCTCCAAGCTCTGGGCATGACACTGGCCAGTGCAGCAGAGTGGAGAGTATGACAGGGCACCAAACACAAACAAGACTCCAGTCTGGAGCAGCTGAGAACGTGAGCCTGCTTAGGGGACTGCTAATGAGCACTGACTAAAAGCAGGGTCCAGAGCTCAGGTGCAAACTCTGTCTTTCCTGTCTACCCATCACTGGCAATCCTAAGAAAGAAGGGGAGAGTATTCAAATCAAGCAATTTTCTTATAATCAAACTGGGAGATAATTTTAATATTCAAAAATAACACTGAAAAACCAGGAAGTCCACAGTTAAGACACCACTCACAGTTCATTTCCATAATTCCCCTGCCCTCTTGATAACAGCCAGGGAGGTGGTATGCAGAATATTTCCAATCTATTGTTTTAGTATAATAATCTCATCCTCTCCACCTCTGAGAAAATACCAATAAAATTATTCTGCTTATGTTCAGTCAATCCTCTATGTAAGAGATTAGAACACAACAAAACAAGAATTACAGCAGCTGCATCAATTCTTCAAAGTACAGAAGTATAAACCTCGAGATTTGGGATCAAATATAATTTGGGGTTTTCTATGTTATTACTCAAGTATTCTATCATTTTTCTGTTTTTCCTTCTGTCAATCAGGACTTCAAATGAAAGTAAAATGCTACCTAGGGATAAAAATATAACACGAAACAAACCAGAAAAATCCCTGAATCCTTCACTTCAAACTGAGAGGACAGGCCTCCAGCAAAGCTAATGGAAAATTATATCCTCATAAATGGGCTGTAATGAGGGTTTACATTTGCCATCTGAAAAGAGAAAAGAAAATTCTAAAGCAAAGCCTTTATATTTCTCTTCATCAATGAAGAGTAAAAATACTGTAACACAAATATAAAATGAAACTTCCAATAATTCTGCCACTTATAGAGCAAAGGCCCTAAGTCTGAGTCTGCCCCTGAGAAATACTTATTAAACAACTGCAGGCTAAATCAATGTGATGACGATGAACACACTATACCCTGAAGGATGTTAGCATCTATTTCTTAGAATATAATGGCTCAGGCCAGGCGGGCACAGTGGCTTATGCCTTTGGGATAATCCCAGCACTTTGGGAGGCCAAGGCAGGTGGATCACCTGAGGTCAGGAGTTTGAGACCAGCCTGGCCAACATGGTGAAAACCCCATCTCTACTAAAAATACAAAAATTAGCTGGGTGTGGTAGTGGGTGTCTGTGATCCCAGATACTCAGGAGGCTAGGGCAGGGGAATCGCTTGAACCCAGGAGGCGAAGGCTGCAGTGAGCCTGGGTGACAGAGAGAGACTCTGTCTCAAAAATAAAAATAAAATAAAAATTAAAACCATAATGGCTCTATCGGAAATTTCCAGAAAATCATATATACTTTTTTTTTTTTTTTGAGACAGTGTCTTGCTCTGCTGCCCAGGCTGGAGTGCAGTGGCACAATCATAGCTCATCATAATCTTGATCTCCTGAGCTCAAGTAATCCTCTTGCCTCAGTCTCTTAAGTAGCTAGTACTACAGGCACTCACCACGACATCCAGCTAATTTTTTTATTTTTTATTTTTTTGTAGTGATAGAGTCTTGCTATGTTGCCCAGGCTAGTCTTGAATTCCAGGCCTTATGTGACCCTCCCACCTCTGCCTCCCAAAGTAGGGGGACTATAGGCATGGGGTGCCCAGCCCATATATTCTTTTGTAGACATTGTTAATTCAAGGAGAAAAATCTCTTCTCAGTTCACTCCACTGCATCACTCACGAGATCTTAATATAATGCTTAAAAGTTCAGTGTATTTAGAGCATTTTGAAGATTAGGGTTAGAAAAGAGTCTTTGCATGTAAATGCTGTTCTGCTAAACATTTTAACTACCAGCTCTGTTTTCTTCAAAACAGGTACTTGGCTCTTAATAGTGACAAACAGTCATGTGAAAGACTCCTGGGGCCTGACATTGTTCTGGAGAAACAAAAAAGTTCTCACATTAGGGAACAGCACCAACTGCTTCAGGCTATGACAAGCCCCAAAACATAAATCCCTTCCTGCATGTTTTTACAGTGTTACTTAACATCCTGAGAGCTTTGTGCTCTTCCAAGAGTCTTTTTCTCCCTGTAAGGACCAGGCACACTGTTTGCCCTCTTTTCCCGTCTTAAGAGAGGTCTTTATTCAACATGACCACCCACTGCACTCAATATTTGGAATCAGAAAAGGCCAGGTTCAACCATGAAGAAACTGGCAAAGTCTCAGGACTAAACAGTAAGCCCTTCTTAACCTTTTAAAATTGGATTTCTGCACTTGCTTTTCCTGAAAATAGTAGACTTGCTGATGTACTGGTTCAAACACATCAGTGTATCTTCCTCACCTACATTACCAAAGAACTTGTAGAAGGCTTCTTACTGAAGTCCTGAATCTGACTATGAATACAATTTAATAAAGCAGTGCTTCCCAACCTCTCTCACTTCATGGTACACACAGACCTTGAAAAATGGCACCTCTTTGAAAGCTCTGAACTAAAGGAACTTGAAAGTATTGATGACTACTAATGGGACTATTGGGGCTCAACACCTCCCCCCCAAAGCATGGCACTTTGGCATGCTGAGTACTTTTAACTAAAAGAGACTGGATGGCCCCAGAAGTAGCCTCAGAAGCCAAGCCTCTGACTTTCTCCTGCCCTCCTGTCTCCCTCCCCTCTTTCCCGTTTCAAGTCATAGAAACCAGAATTCTTCTTCCCCAGTGTGGGTCACAGAAACTAGAACCCCTCTCCCTCAAAGCAAGCCATAAAACCTAAAAAGGTCACTCTCTCCCTTCTAAACCCTTATTCCAGAGGGTCCTGCCCCATATCTGGGAGGAAGGAATGCTACACAGACAGGCCAATAAGAATCTGAACAGAAAGGCCTTGCTGAGTTTCCCCCCTCAGTCGATTACCATTAGAATATACCCTATGTACATTTCTACGCAACTGTCCATTCTTTATCATACCTAAGCATAAAAACAGTTTTCCCTATGTCTTGGGATCTTCATTCTGAAGCCTCCCCGTCACATAAAGCTTTGATGAAATAAATTTATTATGCTTTTCTCTTGTTAACCTGTCCTTGTTGGAGTGTCAGCTGTGACCCTTATGATGGGTGAGAAAAGGTATTATACTTTTTCCATCTTTACAAGGCTTAGGATATGCCACCCCAAAATGTGCCTCATTAGCATAAGGATTATTTTGAGAAATTTGTAAGTGAAATGCACATCTATAGAGGAAATCTCCATTCGTAAAGGTATCTCCCTCTCTGCACCAGGAAAAGAAAGATGACTAAATCACTAGAGACTCAATCAATAGAGAATACAGACTTAAATCTGCATTAATAAACCTTACCTTTGTTTTATGGTGCTTTTTGTGGCCATCTTAGCTGCGCCTTTCCCCACTCTTTTTTTGTTTCAGAGAATGACAGTATTTAAGCCTGATGTTTACCCCTTTGAGATCTACCCTAAAGATTTACTCATCTCTCTGGGTTATTTATCATATATACAAGAGGTATATGTTATTAAATTTCCATTTGTTTTTCTCTTGTTAATCTGTATTTTTTGAAGGGTATCCCAGATAAGAACTCGTGAATGGTGGAGGAGAAAATTATTTTTCCTCCCTATACTACAAAAGGTTAAAGTACAAGCAGAATTGAGAGAAAGGTATACAAAGATAAACATATTTGCCATCTAACATGGAGACTTTAATCACATAAACATAATTGTCTCAACTTCACGTGGCTCAGGGTCAATGTCCACATTGCCTCACAGGGCTGATCACTCTTCACTTCTGTCAGACCTCAAGGAGAAAGGGGATGTCAGAAAAGCAGCCAGCATTTGACTTGGGGCAGTCAGTTGTCAATGTAAGAATCACAAAACTGTAAGTCAGTGAATTAGGCATAAAAAACTAAGTGTCTTATACCTGCCAGGCATAGTCGTAGACAATGGGGATTCAGCTTTAAATAATAGTGTCTGCCCTTCAGCCAGGTGTGGTGGCTCATGCCTGTAATCCCAACACTTTGGAGGCTGAGGCAGGAAGACCGCTTGAGCCTAGGAGTAGATGACCAGACTGGGCTATATAGTGAGACCCCATCCCTATAAAAAAATAAAAAATGAGCCAGGCATGTTGGTATACCCCTGTAGTCCTAGATACGCAAGAGGCTGAGGTGGGAGACTGACCCCAGGAGGTCAAGGCTGCAGTGAGCTGTGATTGTGCCACTGCACTCAGTCTGGGCAACAGAGACCCTGTCTCCCACCCCCGCCAGAAAAGGGCAATTTCAATAGATTATGTAGGGCTAGATGTGGTGGCTCACACCTATAATCCCAACACCTTGGGAGGCAGGAGGATCACTTGAGGTCGGGAGTTTAAGACCAGCCTAGGCATGTGATAGCAAGACCTCATCATCTCTACCAAAAAAAAAAGATCAAGATCATGTAGATTAATACTTTTCACGTCATGAGAAAACTATTAGCCACCTCCCAGGCAGTTTATTCAAGGAAATAAAGACAATGGAATAAATTACAGATAGAGGCTGACCCAGTTCCAAAATTCAATTCTCACATTCTTATCTAGTTGTTAGGGTTAGTGGAGTTACCTCTGTCCTTTGATAACATACAAAAACAGGATGACATCATTTATAGGGAGATCATGAAGACCTAGACAGTATAAAATTACAAAGCACAAGACCAGAAATCAGAAGACTGAAGTTATAGGATCTACTTCCAATTCTATCACCTAATACTCTTGGGAATTTACATAATTAACTTAAAACTCTTGGAGCCTGACTTTCTTCATTTATTCTATCCCACTTCATAGGGTTTTTAGAAAGTTTTAAGAAGGCAATAGAATAAAAGCACCTGAAAATATTTAAAGCATTGGACAAATGCTAACTATAACTGACTAATCAAAATGTTTATAAGAAGACTCAAATGAGAAGAGATGGGCGTAGCTACATTTAAGACCAAAATGAGTTCCTGCTCCTATATATTAGCTGTTTTAAAACCTTAGCTGCCATTCTATTGTCCCCAAGAGCTTTGGAGGAAATGGATCCCAAAAAATGATATCAGGGCTTACAGAGTGCTTTTTGGTGATTACCCTCAACCTCACCGAGCCAGATCAGAAAATTACTTTCTGAAAGGTTTTTCATTTCTTGGTATGCTAATTACTTTCAATTAAGAGATAGGAAATAAGTATGAAGTCACTTCTCTTAGCTATTAAGTCATTATCAAGCACCTTGATAATCTCTGTTCTTCTTGGAATACTGCCCTTTTGGGTATCTCTATCTTAAATTCAATTGCCTGTGGGACAGACAGGCCAAGTAGACAGTTAAAGCTGGCTGGGGCAATATGGGGAGAGTGAGGAGTGGTGGGATTGAAGTGCTGAGTACAGTATCATCTAGAAGGATAGTAACTTCTCAGCTCTAGCCTGTTATTTATAGAAAAGTGGGCCCAGTGTTGCCAGATCTTTGTTATTTCAAAAGATTACGGAAACTACATTTTGTAACACACGCCCAATTTTATTTTATTTGCACAATGTTTACAGTTATCTAGGTCTACTACAAATGGAAGGATATAAGAGCATACCACTCCAAAATATGCCACCTTCGCAGAATGATTTTTTTGAATTGAAGGCAATTGATAAACAGGAGAAATGCTTTGCCTAAAAGCAGAACATAAATCTCCTTTGTGGAAATGTCCCTACCTTTTATACAGGAAGGGCAAAATGACTCTTAATCACCTGAGATGATTCTAGAGTCTTATTATTATTAGCTCATAGATGGCAAGAGAGAAATCTGCCTAACAAACCTCCCTAAAACAACCCCTATATTTACCTTCCCTAGAAAGATCAAACCCCTTTTTTGTCTTGTACATCTCCACAATTTACCACTTTTTGTTAAAAATGGTATATAAGATCTCAGGCCTAACCACCTTAGGTCTTTATTTTTTTTCTATGAAGTCCTCCACATGCACATGTAATAAACCGTTTCTCCTGTTAATCTCTCTTCTGTCCGTTTAATTGGCAGGACCCCAGACACTGAAACTACAGGGCAGAGAAAAATTTTCTCCTCTCCTACAAAAATTATAGTGCAGAATTCTCTGGCTATGAAAGGATGAGTTATGTATTTAAAAAGTATTTTGCCTAAAATACTTTAAGGCATTGTGATGCCAATATATGTGATGCCAATGTATACTTTATCATTCTGATATGGGGAAGTAAATATTAAGCAGGGCTTTGCAAGCTAGAGACGGGAGACAGTTCAGGCTGGGCAAACATAATATGCAAAAATACTGAGGTAAGAAATATGGCTGGCATGCTAGGGGGATAAACAGACTCATTTTGCTGAAAGATAGGATTCCTTTTGAGAAGGAATAGGGCATAGGTGGGAAAAAATGTGAAAGACATTGAATTCTAGAGTTTTTTATAACCTTTAAAGGAAAGTCTGTAGATAATGGAGAGCCATTATGAGGAAGGGATCACTATATTTCATATCTTGTCGAGGGTTATGTGTTACTGTTCTTTCCATTTTTTCAAAAATAGAAGATAAAGTTGAATGTTGACACATAAAACTTAGAGTTCTAAAAAATTCCCAAATGAATGCCAGTTTAACCAACCACATTATAAGTAAATGCTGTTGGCAATGTGGTAGTCAAGGCTTTCAAAGCAAAAATTAAATGATCTCAAAGAGGCTATTTCTTTCTAATCAATAAAAACATTTAGAATTTAAAACCCAAAGAAAAGACTACTGGACAGTTTGGCATTTTGTCAGGTTCATCATCAGGCAGAGCTCTCTTCAACCTGCCTGAAAGTTGGCAAGAAGCTGGATGGAAAAGACTGGCCTCATAAAAGTCTTCAACCAGGTACAACAGCCCCAGAATGCATTGCCATCCATATTCACCACGTAGAGACATGCCTCCAGCAGCTCATGTTTCAACCTCAGAGCCACTTTTGTTGTCTTCTGCAACAAATGATTCCGGGGCTACCAGTCCAGTTGATACTCTCAGTAAAAATTTCTAGAGACAAATGGCCAGGAGAATAGAGCCACTGACCCTCACCTTTACCTGCAACACTAAAATACCAAATTCAATGAACTTTGTTCTTTTACAGAAAAATCCTAGAGGACAGAGTTGAAAAAGCAATATATACACTGCTAAATCACTTAAACTTTCCTATAAGACAATGAGGGAACCATTAATGAATTTTGCCTAGGTAAATAACATGATCCTTAAAATTTTAAGGATTTTAAGGAACACTAACCTGGTGGTAATATTCAATATGGCTTGAAGTGGTGAGAAAGATCAGAAGCAAGCAGGAAGACCAGCGTAAGCAGATGTAGAGCTGGCAATGAATGAGCATGGTAGACCTGCAGAATAGTGAGGAGGCAAGTCTGGGTCTCACAGGGCCTAGGGACCCACCAGGAACTGTTGCTACTCTTGCAAGCATGTAGATTAATATTTTTCTCCACCCTTCCTTTGTTTCTTGATTTACAGTCTCTCACACACACGAATGTGCACTTTCCACATAGTCTTGCTTCTACTTACCAATTCTTTTCTTTTCTCTCTTCCAGAAAACTTCTGCAGTATACAGATGGCCAATAATTAATACCTTAACTCAAATTCTACGTGACCTCTGTTTTGGTGCTCATCACCACCTGGCAGCTTCCCTAAGTCTATAAGTTGAAAATCGTGAGTTGACTCTATGTCTCAAAAACTATTCTCTCTGTCTGAGTGAAACTCATCACACCAAACCATGAAATACTTGTTTAGAGTGTGGACAGGTCACCCCCCATTCAGGGTCTCCTCTGATCTAATTAGCTGAGGCCAGTAGTAGGGTTGAAAAGCTGGCATGCTCTACCATTCACACAGCAAGGGTATAGGGAAAGTAGCTTCCTGTAGGTCAGCTGAAAGGGTAGGACAGACAAAGATACATATCTTTTGCTATAGCTCAGAAAAAGCAGAAAATAGAGCTACCCTGAGTAGAACACAGAGAATGTTAAAAACCAAGAATGTTAGAAGTGATGGCCATTTAAGATTAGCAAATACATATATAGGATTAAATGGTACTGATAGAAACAAATTGACTATTTGACTAAAAATGATGTATATGTGCCCCTTGGTCCAAGCAAAGTGCCATATATAAAGAATTAGTTTCACCCAAGTGAAAATTGTTCATTTTCTGCCAGGCACGATGGCTCATGCCTGTAATATCAGCACATTGGAAGTCTGAGGTTAACAGCATTGCTTGAGTACAGGATTTTGAGGCTGGACGTAAGCTGTGTTCACACCACTGCACTCCAGCCTGGGTGAAAGAGCCAGACCCTGTCTCAAAAGAAAAAAAAAAAGTTCATTCTCTAACGTATTTCAAAGGTATTTTAAATATAATCCCTGACATAGTTTGGACATGTGTCCCTGCCCAAATCTCATGTTGAATTGTAATCCCCAATGCTGGAGGGTTGATGCTGTCTTTGCAGCAGTAAATGAGTTACTGAGAGATCTGGTCATTTATTATTTTATTTTGAGACAGAGTTTCACTCTTGTCGCCCAGGCTGGAATGCAGTGGCACAATCTCAACTCATTGCAACCTCTACCTCCCAGGTTCAAGCGATTCTCCTGCCTCAACTTCCCGAGTAGCTGGGATTACAAGAGCCTGCCACCACGCCCAGCTAATTTTTGTATTTTTAGTAGAGATGGGGTTTTGCCATGTTGGCCAGGCTTGTCTTGAACTTCTGACTTCAGGTGATCTACCTGCCTCGGCCTCCTAAAGTGCTGGGATTACGGGCGTGAGCCACTGCACCCGGCCCAATCTGGTCATTTAAAAGTGGCAATCCCTCCCCTTCCCTCTCACTCATAAAAATTGAAGTTTCAGAGATCTGATGTTCTTATGATTTTCTAAGAACTTACAGGCCGGGCGCGGTGGCTCAAGCCTGTAATCCCAGCACTTTGGGAGGCCGAGACGGGCGGATCACGAGGTCAGGAGATCGAGACCATCCTGGCTAACACGGTGAAACCCCATCTCTACTAAAAAATACAAAAAAAAAAACTAGCCGGGCGAAGTGGCGGGCGCCTGTGGTCCCAGCTACTCAGGAGGCTGAGGCAGGAGAATGGCGTAAACCCGGGAGGCGGAGCTTGCAGTGAGCTGAGATCCGGCCACTGCACTCCAGCCTGGGCGACAGAGCCAGACTCAGTCTCAAAAAAAAAAAAAAAAAAAAAAAAGAACTTACATATTATGTAGCATTAATAACATATTTTAATAAATCATATTTAAGTTTAATAAATGCGATTTACTTTTAATAATTATATATAGCTAAATAATCTGAAACCCAAAACACAAACCCCCAAAATTAGTATAGGCAAGGAAGGTGACAGACAAGCAAGGATTTCAATAGAAATTAAAACTTATAGCAAGCAATTAAGCCCAGATTCTGACAATCATAATAAGAGATTTTTCTGTTTTCTTAGAATTTTTTTACAATTCAATCTACTATTATGTTATATAAATTTGCTTTTTTTTCCTTTCTTTTTTTTTTTTGAGACAGAGTTTTGCTCTTGTTGCCCAGGCTGGAGTGCAATGGTGCGATCTCAGCTCACCACAACCTCCACCTCCCAGGTTCAAGCAATTCTCCTGACTCAACCTCCCAAGTAGCTGGGATTACAGGCATGCACCATTATGCCTGGCTAATTTTGTATTTTTAGTAGAGATGGGGTTTCTCCATGTTGGCCAGGCTGGTCTCAAACTCTTGACCTCAGGTGATCCGCTCACCTCGGCCTCTCAAAGTGCTGGGATTACAGGCATGAGCCACTGAGCCCAGTCATAAATTTGCTTTCTTTACATGGCTGTTTCTTGAACCTAGAAGACAGATTCTGTTTTGTTTACAGTTTTATCTCTAGCACCTAGCATTGTGCCTGGCACATAGCAGGCACTTCTGAATGATGACTGACTGGCTTGTGGGAAGAACATAAGAATGGAACAAAGTAAGGGATGTGTTTGCTGTTGTTGCTTTTTTTGAGACGGAGTCTCACTCTGTTGCCCAGGCGAGAGTATAGTGGCGTGATCTCAACTCACTGCAGCCTCTGCCTCCCGGGTTCAAGCGATTCTCCTGCCTCAGCTTCCTGAGTAGCTGGGATTACAGGTGCCCACCACCACGTCCAGCTAATTTTTGCATTTTTAGTAGAGATGGGGTTTTACCATGTTGGTCAGGCTGGTCTTGAACTCCTTACCTCAGGTGATCCACCCATCTCGGCCTCCCAAGGTGCTGAGATTACAGGCAAGAGCCACCACGTCTGGCCTGTTGTTTTCTTCTAAATTTGTTGTAGAGATGGGGTCTCACTATGTTGCCCAGGCTCACTGTGAGCTCCTGGCCTCAAGTGATCCTCTGCTCTGGTCTCCCAAAGTGTTGGAATTACAAGCGTAAGTCACTGTGCCCAGCCTAATGGATACAGTGAATATTGCTAACCCATATTATTATCCTATAACAAGCTTCATCAAAAAGAATTCTGATGGGCTGGGCAGTGGCTCATGCCTGTAATCTTAGCACTTTGGGAAGCTGAAGCGAGTGGATCCCTTGAACTTAGGAGTACAAGACCAGCCTGGGCAACAAAGTGAGACCCTGCCTATACAAAAAATACAAATAGTAGCTGAGTGTGGTGGCATGTGTGTGCAGTCCCAGCTACTTGGGAGGCTGAGGTGACAGAATCGCTTAAACCTGGGAGGCAGAGGTCGCAGTAAGCCGAGATCATGCCACTGCACTCCAGCCTGGGTGAGAGAGCCAGACCCTGTCTTGGGAAAAAAAGAAATACTGATGGCACACATTACAATTCTAATTATTGAGAATAATTTACTATAGATGATACAAGGTTCCATTTCTGTTTATGTTGCTGATTTCAGGAAACATGTATAAAGAAGCAAATTTTTCAAAAATTTTTGAAATTGCTCAACTGGTCTGCCCAGTGAATTATAAAATTTAACTAAAAGTTGAAAGCAAAGATGACTACATGCTAAGTTCTATATATGGTGTACACCCAAAACAAACAAACTCATGATAGCGTGGAAGAGATGTATATACTGAAGGGGCCAAGAGCCCTCTAAAAGTTCACTGAAAAAAACCACTGACATGGGGCAGATTAATAGAAGAAAAGGCAGACAAATCTATTTAACCTGTATTCACAGAAGCCTTTACAATGGAGAGCCAAAGATACAGGGGAAATTTTCCATTTTTGTGCGTAGGTTCAACAAAGTATGGAAGAGGTATAGAAATATGATTGGACAAAAAGGGTCTAACACCAAAGAATCTAAAACTAATTGAGTGGAGAAACTCAGCAAGGCCTGTCTGTCTAAATTCTTCTCAGCCTCTCTGAGTATGCATTCCTTCCTTCTGGGTGTGGGACAGGACTCTCTGTGGAACCAGGGTCTTATGGCCTACAGTCAAATAAGGGAGGTCAGATCATTTCTTTATGGCCAGTTTTTACATAGAAAGGCAGAGGGAATGTTAGAGTAATACTTTTAGGCTTTACGGCTGGCTTTGGGGACAAGGAGTTCTGGTTTCTATGACCCGCCTTGGGGAAGAGGGATTCTAGATGCCATGGTCAGCTTAGGGTAGAATGGGACTGAGAGACAGGAGAGCAGGGGGGCAGGAGGTCAGAAAAACTTCTGCTTTTTTTTTTTTTTTTTTTTTTTTTGAGACGGAGTCTTGCTCTGTGCCCCAGGCTGGAGTGCAGTGGCGCGATCTCGGCTCACTGCAAGCTCCGCCTCCCGGGTTCACGCCATTCTCCTGCCTCAGCCTCCCGAGTAGCTGGGACTATAGGCGCCCGCCACCTCGCCCGGCTAATTTTCTTGTATTTTTAGTAGAGACGGGGTTTCACCGTGTTAGCCAGGATGGTCTCGATCTCCTGACCTCGTGATCCGCCCGTCTCGGCCTCCCAAAGTGCTGGGATTACAGGCTTGAGCCACCGCGCCCGGCCAAACTTCTGCTTTTGAAGCTTTCATTTTGGGGTATTGTTTTCTGAGACCCAGCAATACACAATGAACTACAATTTGAAGTAAAAGGTCAAAGATATAATAGAAAAGTTCTAGTTCAGACAGTCCAAGTGATACAGAAAAAAGAGAAAAGGTTTAAGTATTTGAGTGCGTATTAAGTCTGACTGGAGGAATTACAAGTTTCATGAAGGAAATGGCATCTGTACTAGGATTTTCATAAGAAATATAGGAATATTTTGAAGCAGAGGGAATATCAAAAGTACAAAAATAGTACAGAGGGTGTTTATATAAATTTTTAAAGTCTAGTCTCATGGAAGAGGAGTTCAGGTGATTTATAGTAAACGTGAGATATCATTAGGCATTAGGACTTCATACTCCAGGTGATGGGAAGCTATGATACAATAGGAAATATATATGGTCTTTGTTTTATGGCTCCTAAAATCCTTGGAATCTCATGATAAGAGTATCTTTCGTACGCTAATGGGATGAGTGGTGGCTGGAGGCCCCTAGATAGCTTCAAGATGGGGCTGGTAGTCAGAAAGGCCAAAGCATGATCTGAGGGTTAGAAATTTCAGTCCTATAGGCTGACCTTCAGGGAGAGGAGAGGAGATGGAGATTAAGTCAATCACCAATGGCCAATGATTTAATCAATGGTGCCTACATAAGAGAGACTCCATAAAAACCCTAAACAACAGGGTTTAGAGGGCTACCAAGGTGGTGAGCACACTGAGGTGGTGTACCTGGAGAGGGCATGGAAGTTTTGAGTTCCTCCTCCATACCTTGGTAAGTAAAGAACTTTACTTCATGAGCTATTCTAGCATATTACTGAACTGGGGGTAGGGATCATGAGAATGCCCAATTTGTAGCTAGATACAAGTGTGGGTAACCTGGGGACCATATATATTTATAGAGAGAGAGAGGCAGGGTCTTGTTCTGTCACCCAGGGTGGAGTGCAGTGGTGCAATCAGGGATCACTGCAGCCTAGACCTTCTGAGCTCAAGTGATTCTCCTGTCTCAGCCTCCTGAATAGCTAGAACTACAGGTGCCTGCCACTATGCCCAGCTAATTTTTTAAGTTTTTTGTAGAGATGGGGTCTTGCTATGTTACCCAGGCTGGTCTTGACTTTTGGGCTGAAGTGATCCTCCCATCTTGGCCTTCCAAAGTGCTAGGATTACAGGTGTGAGCCACCATGCCTGGCAGGAACTCAATACTTTTGACTGGCATCCAAAATGGGGTTAAGACCTGTGGGGTCTCCACTAACTCTGGGTAGTATCAGAATTTAATTGTAGAACACCCAGTTGGTATTCAGAAAATTAGAGAATTGGTTGGCATGCAGGGGAGAAAAAACCTATACTTTTGGTGTCAGAGGTGTTATGAATAAAAGCCAAGAAAAGCCAATGAGGACTAAGCTCTCATTTTTTTTTAAATCTTGCCCAAATTCCTATCTAAGAGATCTGGGGAGTCATGTCCTACAAACCATAAATTCTTATCAGATGGGTTTTATTTAACCCTATATGTCATGACTTACTTTCCAATCTGACTCTGGCATAACGTATGAGACAGGCAAAAAAATCAAAATATTTAACCCCAAAACATGTTTCTCTGCCGTATCTTGAAAATGTCCCTGCAAAGCCATCCTTTGTGGGGGAAAAAACCTGCATCTGTAAAGAATCTCTATTAACACAGCTAGATCTTTTTCTTCCAGGCCCTCCCAATCCTGAAGAGATTAGCTAAAGTCTAGCACCTTTTAAAGATCTGAATAGGAAACATTTTTCATCTATTGTCTCTAAGGACAGCTACTATAAGACTTCAAAGGAACCTTGGTCTCCACAATCTTTTATCTTAACCTGAATATTTCCTTTCTATGGATTTTAGGTCCTTAGATAAACTCAACCAATTATCAAACAGAAAATGTTTAAATTTACCTACAGCCTGGAAGTACCTCCCTGAGCCCCCTGCCCTTCTCCCCGCCCCCTGCCTTTGAGTTGCCCCGCCTTTCTGAACCAAACCAAAGTATTTCTTAAATGCATTTGATTGATGTCTCATGCCTCCCTAAAATGTATAAAACCAAGCTGTGCCCTAATCACTTTGGGCACATATTCTCAGGAGCTCCTGAGGGCTATGTCATGGGCCATGGTCACTCATATTTGGCTCAGAATAAATCTCTTCAAATATTTTACAGTGTTTGACTCTTTTTGTTGACAATAATCTGGTGCACAAACATGTGGGGCCACAGAGAAGACTCAGGGCCCTGAAGGAGTTGCCTGAAACCGGAGCGAAGGTACTAGCAGGGGCCCACTGAAGCCTCACCGAGTTCTAGCTTCTCCTCTGGTGAAACTGGTAAGTCCTCCTGAGTCCTGGACCTCCCATTTTTGTTGATGCTCCTTGATTTATTCTGAGCTGTTTTTTTGTTGTTTTGTTTTTTTTTTCTCTCTCTCTTTTTTCTCCTAGGAAGTTGGTTAAAATCTTAATTTTGGTTTCAGAGGTGTATTCAAAACAGTCTTTCTTCATTGCCTTTTCTCTCAAAATTAATCTCAATTGGCTTGTCTGTGCGCACTTTGCTGAGGAACTGAACTGACACTTCTCGTAAGTAAATGAGAGAGTGAGTTCCTCAACTTCGAAGAGAAAGGACATTTTGCTCCTCCCAGTCAAAAGGTACCCCTGGGTGACCGGGGACCTTGTGGGAGTGTCTGGGGGGTTGACTGTCTGTGACATGCAGCAGCCCTATAGGAAACTCCCCAACAAATATTAATTTAAGAAGGCTTGTCCAGGAAACGCATGTAAGGGCTGGTCAGCCAGTGTTTGGAGCCCTCTCAGAGGTGACAGATCTCTGAAGAGAGAAACTGAGACACGTAAGAGGGTAGAAACGACTCAGTGTTGAAACACTGTAAAGTGCTGCCCACAAGCAGCACATATCATCCACCACACAAAAGCCTTAGGCCACAGGTCAGTTGCTCTTAAAAAAAAAAAAAAAAAAAAAAAAAAAGAGAGAGAGATGGCAAATAAACCCACCAAAAGAGAGGAAAGGCAAGGAGAGCAGTCCCCAGCAGGCACCCCAGCTGGGTTTATGTTTAATAATTATGGTGCCTTGACTTGCAAGTATTTATGTAAATGGGAAGATCTTACTAAAGATGACCTAGGTCTAAGGTTTCCAAAATGGGGAACTTTTGATATCCCTAAATTGGTTTTCTTGTGTGCTAGATTAGAAACATTGGCTCCCACATCAAAGTAAATGAATGGGAATCATACTTAGCTGGCACCTAGAATCATCAAAAAGAGGAAATGATAAGCTTGCCTCCCTTCAGGAAGTTAACAAAAAAAAATTTTTGAAACTGTCTCGCCACTTCTGAAATCAGGAAGGCTCCAGAAACTGTCTCCCCTTCTGCTCCTCCTGACTCTCCGCTCTCTCAGAACTTCCTTGTCCAGACAATTTCATTTTTCCTTCTCCCTCCCCTACTCCCTTGCCTCAAGCCACAGGGGGACCAGAAATAGCTGGAGAAAATAATATAGTAGTTGCTCCTTTTAGGGGAAAACCTATAGGCAGAGGGGATCCTAGCATAATGTACATCACCTGGACGAAATCAGAGTTAAAGGCCTTGGTACCTGGATTCTCCGATCGGACTGAAGATCCATTTGGGTTTGCTAAGGAATTCCAATTAACACTTAAGACTTATGATCCAGGGTTCTCTGACCTGTATCAGCTGATTGAGTTACTGGTCCCCAGAACAAAGCTGAAGAATGGTTTAGAGTAGCAGATTGGCAACAGCCTTTAGAAGATTTTGACAAAGGCCGGGCGCGGTGGCTCAAGCCTGTAATCCCAGCACTTTGGGAGGCCGAGACGGGCGGATCACAAGGTCAGGAGATCGAGACCATCCTGGCTAACACGGCGAAACCCCGTCTCTACTAAAAACACAAAAAAAATTAGCCGGGCGAGGTGGCGGCGCCTGTGGTCCCAGCTACTTGGGAGGCTGAGGCAGGAGAATGGCGGGAACCCGGGAGGCGGAGCTTGCAGTGAGCTGAGATCTGGCCACTGCACTCCAGCCTGGGCGACAGAGCGAGACTCCGTCTCAAAAAAAAAAAAAGAAGATTTTGACAAAACAGATGCTGCTGGAAGACAGAAATGCAGCGAGCTTTGCAATCGCCTCTGTGAAACTACCACAGATACTCCCCAAGGTTATAGATTGGGCAAAGGTGAAACAATGTAAAATACACCCAAACAAAATCGTGCCTGACTTTTATATCAGGTTTGAAAAGACATTCAAACAGTTTTCAGGAATACCCCTGGGGAAAGTAAGTGACACCTCACTAAATTCTGGGTTTATGCAGAGTTTAGATAAGGAGTTAGCAAACCTAATAAAGAGGAATAAATGTGGCTTGGGCTTCCTTGCCCACCAGCCACCTAGTCAACCCTAGCTGAGCTAGCTGTCACAATCGTTAAGAAAGAAAAGGAGGCCAGGTATGGTGGCTCATGCCTGTAATCCCAGCACTTTGGGAGGCTGAGGCGGGTGGATCACTTGAGGCCAGGAGTTCGAGACCAGCCTGGCCAATATGGTGAAACCCTGTCTCTACTAAAAACAAAAAATTAGCTGCGTGTGGTGGTGCACGCCTATAATCCCAGCTACTCGGGAGGCTGAGGCAGGAGAATCTTGCTTGAACACAGGAGGCAGAGGTGGCAGTGAGCCAAGATCGCGCCATTGCACTCCAGCGTGGGCAACAGAGTGAGACTCTGTCTCAAAAAAAAAAAAAAAAAGAAAAGGAAACAGTCTCTAAAATCATGAGTTTACAACTAAAACAACTTAGCAACCAAGTTGGGAGTATGCAAGGGTCCCATGGTCCCCAGAGATCTAAGCGTCCCCCAAGAGGAAGCAATTTGCCACTATTGCAAAAAGAAAGAATATTTTAAAAAAGAATGCAAAAAACTTAAATGGGCTCTTGCACAAAGAGAGCTAAGAGCCCCAGAGGAAGGCACCAGAACAACTCAAAAACCAGAAGAGGGATGCTCTGAGGGAATAGAGAGGGTTTCCCCCCTACTTCTAACTAATGCTTTAGGAGAAGTAGAAATAGCCATAAATGGGGAAAATACCAGAGCCCTTGTCGACACCAGCGCTACACTGTCAGTCCTCAAGCCTACCTTGAGTAAAAACCCTCTCCCTCGGAGTAAAGAAAAAGTCCAAATGGTAGAGGTTTCAAACTCTTATTATAGCCTTTAAATCAAATCCCCTTCAATCTTAATTAGGAGAACTAGTGGGGCATCACTTTTTCTTATAGTAGATAGTGCCCCCATACACATACTAGGATGGGATTTCCTAGAGACCCATAATGCTCACATCTCATTTTCACAGAAGGGAGAAATGATTCTCAACTTGGGAGATGCAGAAGACTTACAAAAGCCCACATGTATATTATGCTTGTGAAAGTTAATCAAGATTCTGGACAGGAAGAATTAGAGCCTTTCTTATCTAAGGTACCAGACTCCCTATGGGCAAACTCTTCCATAGATACTGGGAGAATTCAGTCAGCAATCCCTATAGAGATAACCCTAAGTAAATCCAAACCCTGGCCAAACATAAGGCAATATCCCCGAAGACCTGAAGCCTTACTAGGAATCAAACCAAGCATTCAGGACGATTTAGACAAAGGACTCATAATACCCTGCACCAGCCCTTGCAATACACCAGTTCTCCCAGTTAAAAAGCCAAATGGGAAAGGCTGGAGATTTGTTCAAGACCTAAGAGCTATAAATAAAACAATAATTCCTAGACACCCTGTTGTTCCTAACCCCTACACCTTATTGTCCAATATTCCTATCACTGCCAGCCACTTCTCTGTTATTGATTTATGTAGTGCATTCTTCAGCATACCTGTGGGGCAAAATAGCCAGTATCGTTTTGCTTTCACTTGGGAAAATCACCAATACACGTGGACAGTCTTACCCCAGGGCTACTCAGAAAGTCCTACTTATTTTTCTCAAATACTAAAGCCAGATTTAGATGACACTAAATTTCCAAATGAATCTAGTATGTGATTTATTGTTATGCTCATCTTCCCTACCAAAATGCAGAGAAGATACTGTCCACCAATTACAATGGCTTGGTTTTAGGGGACACAAAGTGTCAAAAGATAAATTACAATTTTACCTCCCCAAGTTAAATATTTGGGACATATGATTTCCCCAAGGGGGCTATTAATAAACGCTGAGGGAATCTCTGCTATTATGACCTTTCCCCTGCCCAAAACTAAAAAACAATTAAGAGGATTCTTAGGGTTAACAGGCGATTGCAGGAGTTGGATTCCAAACTACTCCTTAATGGCCCAACCCCTATATAAAAATCTGTAACAGACCCAGGTGGACCCAATCCACTGGGAAGAGGGGGAAAAATACAACACATAGAAGATCTAAAACAGGCTCTCACCCAAGCACCTGCTCTAGGCCACCCCAATTACAGTCTTCTTTTTACCCTCTTTGAACATGAAATAAATGAGAATGCTCTAGGAATATTAACTCAAAAACATGGTGACTTCTTGTTGAGAGCTGTTCATTCTAAAATGTAGTGAAATTCAATCTAGTTCTGCTGATAAAGATCATCAGTTTTGAAAGGTTACTGATTTTTCTCTTCCCTTAGTTTTTTGCCCAATATATGGAGAAAAGTAACAGTCGATCTTTTTTTTTTTCTTTTTTCTTTTCTTTTTCTTTTTCTTTTTTGAGATGGAGTCCCGCTCTGTCGCCCAGGCTGGGGAGCAGCGGCGCGATCTCGGCTCACTGCAAGCTCCGCCTCCCGGGTTCACGCCATTCTCCTGCCTCTCGAGTAGCTGGGACTACAGACGCCCACCACCACGCCCAGCTAATTTTTTGTATTTTTAGTAGAGACTGGGTTTCACTGTGTTAGCCAGGATGGTCTCGATTTCCTGACCTCGTCATCCGCCCACCTCGGCCTCCCAAAGTGCCGGGATTACAGGCGTGAGCCACCGCGCCCGGCCCAGTAACAGTCAATCTTAACATTTTGTTTTCATTGTTTTTTAATAAAGCTGCTAGGCAGTGGTGCAGCATTCCTACCTAGTGTCATAAAAACAAAATACTTACATAGCTTTCTTAAAATGTAGGAATGACATTACATTTTTAGGAGACAGTTGCTTTGCACTACTTACTTAACTCTTTTCCATATATTGTGAAACAACCTTTTGAATATGGAATCTTACTATTTGAATAGAAATGTGCATGTATGATACACATACTTAAGCATGTGTGTGTGTGTATATACATATATATATATGCATACTGTGAAACTTGACTACACAACATAAATCATTTTTTTAAATTCCAGGAATGGGTAGTCTGATCCGGTGATTATCCTTTTGAGGCTAAATAGATTATTATCTTGTTATTTAGGTTTTTACTCCCAGTAGCAAGGCATGCTGAGTCAGTTGCACTCATATGATTATTGTTATTTAAAACTAAAAATAAAGGCTGCATTTTCAAAGATAAATTGGAGATTGCTATTGGTGAAACACAGCCAAAATACTGAATCTGATATACATACAGGTTTCTACAGGAAGATATAGAGTAATTTAGAATTTGGAGATTTAATAACCAGGGCTACCCAGAAAAAGTGACTTGATAACATGGTACCAATAAGTAAGGGATGCTCTCTCGGTTTGAGTTTGCTACTTTCAAGATTTTAACTTCTCAGGTCATTAATCAAAATTACTGTGTAAGTTAGCCAATAGAATTTTTAGGTTAAAACAACAGATGGGGGGTTTGTGGAGTGTTTAATGTCATGGGCATTTTTAGTAGCATAGACCCTTTGTTCTGCATTTGAATGTTGCATATCTTTGTCACAGCTAATCTTCCCTCCCAAGTTTGCTATTCAAATCAAATGCCTGAATGACATTTCTGGTAGTCTGATGTATTTTTTGAGGAAGTTTGTGATTCCAATGCAGGTGTCTTCATTACCATTTCCTCTACACTGCAGAAGAAGCAAAACTCCTTTGTGAGAATTACTGCACATGTGTATGGGGAAAATCGTTCTGAAAGGCTAGAATGATACAAGTGAGCAAAAGAAGTTGGTCAGCTTGACTATGGAGTGGTGGCAATAATCTCTAAACATTCCAAAAGACCATGAGCTGAACCTAAATTCCCTTGGAATCTGAACAGAAAAGGAATATCAAATTGCCATTTGAAAACTGACCAGCTAATCTGGACCTCAGAGATATATCAGCCAGTGGCCAAAGCCATTTCAAGTACAGAAATTGTATTGAGACTACAGCTAAATAAATTTGAACATTAAGTATAATTTTTCCACTTTTCCTCTTTATAAGCATATTTGTAAACTCAAAGCTGAGCAGAAGTGATGTTATTCTCTCAAGTTCGATACTGAGTTGATTGACTGCTCCCTTACCCCTCACTCTTCCCCTTCCCTTTCCTAAGGTAATAGTGCACAATTTAGGTTATTTTTGCTTCCGAATTTGAATAAAAAACCTAATGCCATGGATTTTTTTTCTTTTGCAACACACCTGTTTATCACCTTGTTTAAATGTAAATGTCCCCTCATGCTTTTGAAATAAGTTTCCTTTTGTAAAACAACCACAACCACAACCACAACAACCAAATATGGTGACAATCACAGCCCAACTTGTTATTTCAGTCAACGGTTAGATCCAGTTGCAAGGGGGCACCCTCCTTGCCTGAGGGCTATACTGGCTGCAGCCACCTTATGCAAAAACATCAAAGAATTTGTCCTAGGGTCCCCTCTGACCCTAGGGTGCCCCCAACTCTGTGAAATCTCTTCTAAGCTCTCACTACAGTCAACACTATTCTGTTAGCTGCTTTGCCTCTTATGAGGTACTCCTGCTTTCTGCCCTCAACATCATTTTGAAGCACTGTAACACTCTTAACCCTGCTACCTGGCTCCTGCTTCCAGGTGAACAAAAAGAGGAAGAGGAACATGACTGCAATCTACTAACCAATATCTTACTCTCCCCTAGGGAAAAATTAGAGGAAACTCCCATAGAGAATGCCGAATTAATGTGGTTCACGGATGGTTCCTATTTAAGGGACAACCAGGGGCATTACCAGGCAGGATACGCCATCACTTCCATAACAGACATAATCAAAAGTGCCCAACTCGAAGGAATCAAATCAGCCCAGATGGCTGAATTAATAGCATTAACTAGAGCTTGTAAATTAGCTAAAGGAAAAGTGGCAAATATATATACTGACAGCCAATATGCTTTCGGAGTAGTCCATGATTTTGGCATGCTATGGAAACAGAGAGGATTTCTGACCTCATCCGAATAGCCCGTATGAAATGGGCACCAAGTCTCGGAGTTACTAGAAGCAATTCAGATGCCAAAGCAACTTGCAATCATAAAAATTTCTGGGCACTCAAAGGATAACACTCAAGAAGCAAAACGAAAGAATCTACCTGATGCTGCAGCAAAGAATGCTGCCCTAGGAAAGATGGCCTGTCCTGTATGGCAATGTAATTTTCGTCCTACAAATACCCTCACTACAATTCTTTTACAATATCAATAAGCATCTACCCCTCAAGAGAAACGGAAGGGAGGTATGTTTGACCCAAGTAAAAAATTATGGATAGGGCCTAACAAAAAACCCATAGTTCCCATAGGTGCACAGTTGCCTTTCCTTCAGTTTATTCACAAAATGACTGATTGGGCCTCCGAAAAAATAGTATCATGGGAACACAATACTTTTGGAAACCATCCCCCATGGTAGCCCAAAAAGTATACTCTTGATGTATTATATGCCCAAAACCGAACCCTAGCAAGCCCTTACATGGCTCCCAAGGTCATTTTCCTTTGCCAATAGGACTTTTTGAAGTATGGCAGTTGGAGTTTATCCAGATGCCACCATTGCAAAATTTCAAATATATGATGGTTTTAGTTTGTATGTTTTCTCATCGGGTAGAAAGATTTCCTTGTTGGACGGCTACCACCTTAACAGCAGGGAGAATTTTGTTAGAATCATTCCAGTTTGGGGAATTCCTTCTGAACTGCACAGTGATCATGGGACTCATTTTACTGGACAAGTTGTTCCATCCATTTGCAAAATGTGGCCAATAACACAACATTTCCATTGTGCCTACCATCCCCAATCCTCTGGGTTGGTGGAACGGACAAATAGCACAATAAAAACTCAATTAGCTAAGCTGACAGAGGCTTTCAACCACCCTTGGCCAAAACCCCTCCCACTCATCTTGCTTAATCTTAGATCAACTCCTTTTCAAAAACATTGTTTATGGCTCTGTGAAATCGCAACAGGGAGACCTAACAAATAAAACAAAGCTGGTAACAGAATCTTTCCACAGTGAGCTCCCGGGGGCTGCTGACCCCAAAGACCACGGATTACAGCCAGGTGACTTTGTATATTGGAAAAGACTCCAACTGAAGGATTCCCCACAACCCCACTGGAAAGGACCTTATCAGGGACTTTCAACTCTCACACTGCAAAGTTAAAGGGAGTCACTTCTTGGATTCACATTTCACTCCTAAAACCAGCACCACATTCCTGACCACCCCTGGACTTCTGAACCAGTCTCTGACACCTGCCTGCGAATCAAGAGAATACTGGAGGCTCAGCCAGTCTCTAGAGCTACAATGAAAGCAGACACACTTCCAGAGACGCTGGACCACGCCAGTCCTCATGAACCCTAAAATAACTCTCATTCTTACTTTCCTTGCTATAGAATATTGCTAAAACCCTGAATGTTTTAACTGAGACCCTTAAGAAGCTGTTTGGGATCGATGCACTCTCTTCCTTGGTATAACTTTCTAAATGGGTGCAGCTATACATTCCCTTGCTAAAGCCAGGAAAATGTTTTACTTGTTCATTCTCATTCCCACAATCTCCTCTGTCTGCCTACCCCACACTCCTTCTCTCTTCAGACCTGAAAATTTCTCCTGGTCCTCTGTAACCTCAGCAATCTCCCTGCAGGCAAAGCCCACATCATTTGGTATGATATAGATCAGGATGCAATGAAGAGTGTTATACGGAACAGCACCATTCTAAACATTCCCCAAGGTGTCCAGTTTTTAGGGTGCCTCTATTATAGGGCTGCAACCAAATATGACGTCCTGCAGGAATACTTGCCTAACAATGCCTCAGGACGATCACTGAGAGGGTCTAACCAGGTAGAACACTGCATAACAATAGATATTGGGGATTATTAGTTGAGGCAATTGCCTGGTTACAATGGGAAAAATCTAGCTGCCTCCTGTATAAACTGCCATAGCATGGCCTGCCCAAATAACTACCAGCCCTGTGCTTGTGGCTGGATCCTCCTATCCAGCACCAACCACACTGACCCTACCCTTAAAGAACTATTTATGGTCAAGTGGTGGACAGAGGTCCCTGACAGCACAAATTCCACCCTAAGACCAGGGTGCCTCTGGGAAGCATTATGGAATACCCAGACATGGGCTTACTTAGGTGTAACCTCCACTCACCTAACAATTGTTTGGGATACCCAGCGGTTCTGGATTGACTCCATTTATCCAAATTGTACAAATGCCATCAGTATACAATGGCAACAACATCCTGGTGGATACACCAAAATTGGCCACCCAAAAAACTAAAGCGTGACCTCACTGGAGGAGTTGGAGTTGGGCTAGGTATATTGGGGCAAGCCGAATTCATGACTAATGAAGAGAGACATTCTTTAGAAAAAAATTCCCTATCAAAAATAGGCCACATTGAAGGAATGCTATTCCAAGAAGAAGGAAAGCGATGGGAAGCTGCTTTAAAAGATAATACAGACTCATCAAATGGACAGAAGAAACCAGACAAACCATGAAAACATACTTCCAAACTCAAAGATGGGAACAAGCATGTACTCTTACCCAACAGGGGCTCATGTCTATTTTACTACAAATGGAATCTGAGGTGGCTATGAAGCAATGGCCTACAATCCTCAGTTCTGAGGCACAATCCAAACACCTGTGGAAAACATATGGTCCACCAAACTTATGGAGATTTTTGGATGGTAAATGTGACCTTAAACATTGTATTCTCAGAGCACAGGCACCGAAGTTAAATGAGGTTCAAAGGTACTCTGTTGTCCAACTGGCAGGCATTGGGACTATTATAAACAATACAAGAATACTCCCCCTGGGAAATAGGTGGGCTATTTTAGCTGGTAATAACACATGGCATCCCATCTCCCTTTCAGATTGTGAAAACAGAAAAGGAGAATGGCTATGCCCTCAAACTACTTGGAACCCTGATTTTTCCCAAACTTGGCCTCTAATATCCACCCCAATGGGACATAACATCTGATATATGGGGAAGGGCCGCTTCTGTTGGGAGGGACAAAAAAACAACATTGTAGAATTATATGACTTCTCCTGTAACAAAACTTCCTTTTCTCTTCCAAGTACCAGTATATGGTGCAATACAAAAGTGGTTGGAAAAACAGACTTGTCCACTGTTAACAAGTCCTATGACAATTTAGACATTGAGGACCAGGCGTTCCTTGCATTTGATTTATACCCTCCTCAGGATGTTATATCTATGGAGACAAATTGGCCAGAAGAGACATTAAATTTATTAGATTCTGATTTAGTGTCAGTCCTACAATCCTCAAATAAGATCTATCATAAGGTTCAAATGACCCTTGATAAGGAGGGTAAACACATTGTGAGCCTGATCAAAGAATATGATAATGCATGCAGTGGTTTTTTTGGCTGGTTAGGTTGTTTACTGCCCTCTGACTCTACCTATAACCTTCTTGGACGCCTAATCTTTGCTATCTTTATGGTATTTGTCACTGTATTAGGATTAAATATCTCTTGTAAATGTTATGCCAGATACAGCAAAAGGAAAAGGCACAATTAAAGAACTGGATCATGATAGCTCACAAAATAAACATGACCTGGGATTTTTTTCTAGACTAAACCCTAGGCCTGACTCCATCTCACCCCTTAAACTATTGGCTATTACATCAGGTTAGACTGTGTGATCCCCCAGTGATCCAAATCACAGGTATTTTAAAACTACTGCTACCAACCACACTACTCTAGGAATGAGCCTTCCTAGTGCCGTGGGACCTTGCCAAATGACCAAATCAGACAACTCTAGGAATGAGCCTTCTTAGCGCCGTGGGATCTGCTGCTGTTTGGTGGCCTGCATATGCATTCTCAGGAACGCTTTTTGGCCAAGAAGAGGGACTGAGGACAAAGCTCTCATTTTTTATCTTGCCCAAATTCCTTTCTAAGGGGTCTGGGGAGTCACGCCCTACAACCATAAATTCTCATCAGATGGGTTTTATTTAACCCTATATATTGTGACTTAATTTCCAATCTGACTCTGGCATAACAAGAGACGAGGAAAAAAAATATTTAACCCCAAGACATGTTTCCCTGCCATATCTTGAAAACGGCCCTGCAGGCCAGGTGCGGTGGCTCACGCCTGTAATCCCAGCACTTTGGGAGTCCAAGGCAGGTGATCACCTAAGGTCAGGAGTTTGAGACCAGCCTGGCCAACATGGCAAAACCCCGTCTTTACTAAAAATACAAAAATTAGCTGGGCGTGGTGGCATGCTTGTAATCCCAGCTACTTGGGAGGCTGAGGCAGGAGAATCGCTTGAACCTAGGAGGGTTAGGTTGCAACGAGCCAAGATCACGCCACTGCACTCCAGCCTGGGTAACAGAGTGAGACTCATCTTAAAAAAAAAAAAAAAAAAAAAAAAAAAAGAGAAAATGGCCCTACAAAGTCATCCTTGTAGGGGAAAATCTGCATCTGTAAAGAATCTCTATTAACACAGCTAGATCTTTTTCTTCCAAGCCCTCCCAATCCTGAAGAGATTAGCTAAAAGTCTAGTACCTTTTGGAAACATTTTTCATCTATTGTCTCTAAGGGCAGCAACTATAAGACTTCAAAGGAACTTTGGTCTCTACAATCTTTTATCATAACCTGAACATTTCCTTTTCATGGATCCTAGATCCTTAAACTCAACCGTCAACCATAAAAATGTTAAAATTTGCCTATAGCCTGCAACCTCCTCCTCCCCCACTCCTTTGAGTTGTCCTGCCTTTCTGAACCAAACCAATGTACTTCTTAAATGTGTTTGATTGATGTCTCATGCCTCCCCTAAAATACATAAAACTAAGCTGTACCCCCACCACCTTGGGCACATGTTCTCAGGACCTCCTGAGGGCTGTGTCACAGGCCATGATCACTCATATTTGGCTCAGAATAAATCTCTTCAAATATTTTACAGAGTTTGGCTCTTTTTGTGGACATCATTAAAGAGTTGTCAAATGGTCAGGTGTATATTTCAGAAAGCAATATGTAGGACTAGAGGTAAATGATTAGAAACCAGAAAAAGAGGACTTGATCTAGGGTAGTGGCCATGGGAGTAAATGGGTTGGTACACAAAATACTGTAGACATATAGGACTAGGTAACCAAATGAACTATAGATGAGGGAGAGAGAAGTAATGAAGACCATTTATATTTCCAGCCTGGGTTATAAGTTTGATGGCAATGCCATTAACTGAAACAAGAAACGGGGAAAAACATTTGAAGTAAAAATGTCATATTGAGCTAAAAGTGCCCACAGTACATTTATGTATCAGTGCTTACGATGCAGTTAAAACATGTAGATCTGAGTTTTTGAGAAAAAGGGAGAGCTAAAGACATGAATGTGGAAGCAGCTCACAAGGAACTGAAAGCAAAGATAGTGGGGCATGGAGGGTGGATATGATTTTCAAGTGAAAGCCCAGAGAGACAAGAAGAAAGCTAAGGCTGGAAGTGTATTTATAAGACAAGTAATGAAGTACCGAGGAAGACATCAATGAAGAAGACAGAAAAAAGAAAGGAAGGGGAAACAGGAGAGAGCAGTGTCAAAGTCAAAGGAGGAAGGAGAAATCAAAGTTTCAAATATAAGTGAATTGGAATGAGAAATAAAAGAGGATGTGGGCTCTGGTAGTTAAAATGTTACTCATGACTTTTGCCAGAACAGTTCAAGAAAAACAGCGTGAGGAAGAAGATGGTTACCCCTGAGACTCAGGAGTGAATGGGAAGTGAAAAAGTAGAGACAGTGAGTATAGACTATATTTTAATGAATTTTGAGAGTAAGGCAAAGGGTCTCCAATTTCTCATTAGAAAACACGGATATTATCTCCGTACTAACATATGGTGGATGCATCAGAAGGCATTTTTATGAAATTTATCAAGGTTTTTCTTGTTGTTGTTGTTGTTGTTTGAGATGGAGTTTCACTCTTGTTGCCCAGGCTGGAGTGCAATAGCAGGATCTCAGCTCACTGCAATCTCCGCCTCCCAGATTCAAGTGATTCTTCTGCCTCAGCCTCCCCGGTAGCTGGGATTACGGGCTCCTGCCACCACGCCCAGCTAATTTTTGTACTTTTAGTAGAGACGGGTTTTGTCACATTGGCCAGGCTGGTCTCAAACTCCTGGGATTACAGGCATGAGCCACTTCGCCCTGCTTATCAAGGTTTTTAATAGGAAAATACCTTTATCTCAGAAGAGTGTTTGAAAATAACATTGGGTCCTGTTTTTCTACAAGTATGCCAAGTAGAGTTTTCTAATATGAGGATTTATTATCTACCCTCCATTTGCATTCAGTTCTTTCTTTGATAAATCCTGAAGCAGCCATGACCCTGACAGACTCTACCTCCAAATCATTAAAACGTTAGGGTATGTGAACAATAATTATGAAGAATTTCAGAAAGACTGACATATATTTTCATTCAGTAATTTTGTTGAAGCTTTAAAAACACATTTTGCTGTTTGGAGAACATTATTCAGAAATTCTTCCAATATTAGGCTGCGTGCAGTGGCTCACACCTGTAATTCAGCACTTTGGGAGGCCAAGGCAGGCGAATCACTTGAGGTCAGGAGTTTGAGACCAGTCTGGCCTACATAGTGAAACCCTGTCTCTACCACAAATACAAAAATTAGCTGGGCATGGTGGCACACGCTTGTAATCCCAGCTACTTGAGAGGCAGAGGCTGCAGTGAGCTGAGATCGCACCATTGCACTCCAGTCTGGGCAACAGAGGGAGACTCTGTCTCAAATTTAAAAAAAGCAAAAACAAAAAAGAAATTCTTCCAATATTAGATTGCTGTTTTACATACAGAAATTATCTTTATTAAAGAGTTAACAATGTAAGCAACCTGTACCCAAAATAAGTTTTGGATCCTAGGTTCACTGTCTAGTTCTGGGGAACATTTAAGAACAAAGCACTATTCACATTGAGGACATTTAGTTTATAAATAATAAATGGTAGTGTGTCCATTTCTTTTTGTAAAGTCTTAAATATTTTTGACGAGACGGGCCATTATCATTAAGTATTTATCAAGCACCTACCAGAAATGCTTAGTCAAACATGAAGGGCACTAACAGGAACAAAAGGGAATTTTTTTTTTTTTCTTGAGAAGGAGTCTCGCTCTGTCGCCCAGGCTGGAGTGCAGTGGTGCGATCTCGGCTCACTGCAAGCTCCGCCTCCCGGGTTCACGCCATTCTCCTGCCTCAGCCTCCGGAGTAGCTGGGACTACAGGCGCCCACCACCACGCCCGGCTAATTTTTTCTATTTTTAGTAGAGCTGCGGTTTCGCCGTGTTAGCCAAGATAGTGTCGATCTCTGACCTGGTGATCCGCCCATCTCAGCCTCCCAAAGTGCTGGGATTACAGGCGTGAGCCACCGCACCAGGCAACAGTCCTTATAGTTCTAAGAACAGCAACTGTGGACTTAGAGAGGGCTAGAAAGATTCAGAAAGTTTTTAAAATTTGTCCCCACCTTTGCTTTTAACTCTATGTGAAGGAGCTTCTAACCTCTTAAAGACCACAAACTACTTCTGTAATTAGGGTTATAGTTATTTGCCCGCTCACTTCAGAGGGCCATTTGAGAATTATGAGATAATATTTTTATAGCTCTTTTAACTGCACAGATGAAAGGCCCTAATTATTAATGACCAGTAGACTTATTCCCTTTCCTTTTGTTTTCTGGCAGGTGACTAGTGGAATTATTCTGATGTCATTTTTCCTACTTAGGTTTCCCTAAAGTCTGTGCTTGGAAAAGGATACCAAAAGAACAACCCCTTAAATATAAGTCTCGATTTGTCTAATCTAGATGTAGGCCAGTTAGAACAGTCATGGAGCCTATGTAAAGCATTTAAAAGAATACTACTAAGACAAGACATGTTATAAAAATAATAGTCCTCATGTAGAGAACAAAAAACCATTCAGAAAGCAACTGATGGTGACATATTTTTACCTCATTACAAAAAAAGACCAAATGAGCCTTTTTGAGAAGTCACAAAATGAAATACAGTTGACCCTTGAACAATATGAGTGTGAACTGCATGGGTTCATTTATACACAAATTTTCTTACCCCTCTGCCACCCCTACAACAGTAAGATCAACCCTTCTTCCTCCTCAATGTGAAGGATGAGGATAAAGAACTTTATGACGATCTACTTCTACTTAATGAATAGTAAATATATTTTCTCCTTTTTTTTTTTTTTTTTTTTTTTGAGTCTTGCTCTACCACCCAGGCTGGAGTGCAGTGGGTGCAAATCTCAGTTCACTGCAAGCTCCGCCTCCCGGGTTCACAGCATTCTCCTGCCTCAGCCTCCCGAATAGCTGGGACTACAGGCGCCCACCACCACGCCCGGCTAATTTTTTGTATTTTTGGTAGAGACAGGGTTTCACCGTGTTAGCCAGGATGGTCTCGACCTCCTGACCTTATGATATGCCCGCCTCGGCCTCCCAGAGTGCTGGGATTACAGGCATGAGCCACCGCGCCCGGCCTCCTTATGATTTTCTAAATAACATTTTCTTTAGCTCACTTTATTATAGTATATATAATACATAATGCATAAAAGATAAGTGTTAATCATCTGTTATGTAAGGCTTCTGGTTAGAACTTAACTACTTCTGGCTATTAGTAGTTAAGTAGCAGTAGTAGTTAAGTTTTTGAGTAGTCAAAATTATATGTAGATTTTTGACTATGCTGGGGGTGGGGGAGTTGGTGTCCCTTAACCCCTTTGTTGCTTAAAGGTCAACTGTATTTAATAATGAATTGAGAAGTCATTGTGTAAGCCATGTGCTCCCCTGACTTATGACAATGGAAGTTGTGTTTAGAGCTGACCCTATGAAGAAAAACAAAACAGTACAAAAACAACCCAGGAACCAAAGTTTTAAGAATTGCTTTAATTAGGAGAAAACAGAAAGATGTTTAATTAAATTTTTTAGAAGCCAGAATTTCAGTAGCCAATCAGACTGAGTACTCTGCAATGTGTTCATTGATGAGTGGTCAACAGACAGGAATAGCTCCATGAAAACTAAAATTCTTCTAGTCTCTAGGACCTAAGAATATTTTCTGTCACTCCCTCTGTTTTGGTCACACCTTTCTCAGATGCTGGATCCCTTATACACTTGAGTATCATCCATAAATCTCTATACTCTAAAAATCTGTCCTTCTTCCCCTTGGGCAAAACTTGTTAAAAAATTCACCTACAAACAATTCTTGACAACAATGTTTAATGTGAATCTAATGAAATCTCTAGACTTACCTTTCATCTTACAGGAAACAGAGGAACAAAAAAAAGTTGAATGACAAAATGAATAAGTAGGAAGTAAGGCATTCTATAACAACACTGACTTAGACACTTCAAAAGAGACAGAGAGAGAGAAAGAGAGAGACAGTGAAAAGACTACTGTAGATGAGTAGGATTATTCTAGATCAGAAGTTTGTGGCAAACTTCAGCTCATGGGCAAGTCTGGCTTGCTCCTATCTTCTTCTTCATTAAAGTTTTATCAGAATATGGCAAGGCTCATTCATCTTCACATAATCTGTGGCTGCTTTTAGGCTACAATGGCAAAGTTGCATAGCTGCGACAGAGGCAATGTGGCACACAAAGCCTGAAATATTTATTATCCAGGATTTTTTTTTTTTTTTTAATTGAGACAGGGTCTTATTCTGTCACCCAGGCTGGAGTGCAGTGGCACAATCATGGCTCACTGCAACCTCAACTTCCTAGGCTCAAGCAAACCTCCCACCTTAGGTGCTGCCTCGAGTAGATGGGACTACAGGCATGTGCTAGCACACCTAGCTAATTTTTAAATTTTTTGTAGAGATGGGGTCTCAGTATGTTGCCCAGGCTGGTCTCAAACACCTGGGCTCAAGCCATCTTCCTGCTTCAGCCTCTCAAAGTGCTGGAATTACAGGTGTGAGCCACCGTGCCTGGCCAAATTTAACAAAGATGTCTCCTAAAAATGAGAGATGCTAAAAAGGGGAATTGGATAGCTGATATCAAGGAAGGGAAGGAAACTTGTTTTTTTTTTTTAACTGTATATGGTTTTCTAATTGTTGATTTTTTTACATGTGCATATGTTACCTATTTAAAAAGCTAAAGCTTAAAACCAACCAACCTATGTTCAAAATCAAAACAAAAAAATTCTTCTGCCTCAGGCTCCTGAGTAGCTGGGACTACAGGCATGCACCACCACACCCAGCTAATTTTTGTAGTTTTAGTAGAGACGAGGTTTCACCATGTTGGTCAGGCTGATCTTGAACTCCTGACCTTGTGATCCACCCGCCTCGGCCTCCCAAAGTGCTGGGATTACAGGCATGAGCCACCGCACCCAGCCAATACAGCCTAAAAATTTTAAACTGTTTTGGTTACACATGATCACAAAGCTGGACAGGGACAGAAAGTGAAGAAATGAAAGCTTCCAACTTGACTGGGAGAGCCAGTCCACTGCCCACAGACCACGGGGCACGTCATCTAAAGGAAAGACAGAGGTGTGGGAGACAACCTAGCTCCAGGTCCTCCAGCAGCTCCTAGTTCCTGCTGGTGCCAGGATTACCACTTGAGTGTTCTAAGGTCTCCCCGCTTCAAATTAACAGAGATTAAAGGGATACAGAAACAATGCAGTATGAGAACATTTATGAGATTCTGATTCAGGTATCAGCAAAGTATGTATGCCTTTAGAACTGGAAAAAAGTCTATGTTCTGTTCTTCAACATCACAGAGACATAAAAATTCAGCATTGCAAATCAGAAATGTATACAAGCTTTTGTAATTTGGTCACTTTTCAGGTGAGAGACGTCCTATATCTAATTCCTAACCCTCCATCCAGTGATAAATATCAAATTAATGGATATAAGGTTAACTTTGTGGTCCAAGCATAAATGTAGTATATACATTTCAGTGACATTTTCTAACTACCAAAAAAGGGAAATTAGATTCCTGACTTATACTCTATACAAATTCCTAGTAGGTTACAGATTTAATGTTAATGCCAAAAACAAACAGAAAAACCCGAAACAGAATGGTTTTAGAGATCTAAAAAGAATCAGGAAACCTCAAATAAAAGCCTAAGATTGACATATTTGAATATATAAAAATTGAAATTTTTTCTGAAGAAAAATCATTAACAAAGTAAAAAAAGCAATAAACTATAATACATAATAGATTTTAAATTCCTATAATTCAAAAAGCTTTTATAAATCGATAAGAAAATCATAAATCATCCAAGAGAAAAAGGAGGTATAGGATGTGCACAGGCAATTCGTAAGAGGAAATCTAGATAGCTAGTAGACATGACAATAGACTCAACCTCACTGGTGGACAAGGAAATGTAGAGTAAAACAACAAGGGATATAATTTTTTAAAAAAATCTAGATTGGGCCGGGCGCGGTAGCTCACACCTGTAATCCCAGCACTTTGGGAGGCTGAGGCAGGCAGATCACCTGGGTCGGGAGTTTAAGACCAGGCTGACCAACATGGAGAAACCCAGTCTCTACTAAAAATACAAAATTAGCCAAGTGTGGTGACACATGCCTATAATTCTAGCTACATGGAAGGCTGAGGCAGGAGAATTGCTTGAACCCAGGAGGCAGAGGTTGCAGTGAGCCGAGATGGCACCATTGCACTCCAGCCTGGGCGACAGTGAGACTTTGTCTCAAAAAAAAAAATCTAGATTGAGAAAAACTAGAGTATAACGTTCAGGGATGGTAGAGATGTAGACAAAGGAACAATCTGATATGTTGCTGGCAGAAGTGTGAACTATTACAACCTTCTGAAAAGTGATCCAGCAGTAGCTATTAAAATTAACACATGTATACCCTTTGCAACAGAAATCCTAATCCTAAAATCAGAAAACAAAAGCACCAGTATATAAGGGTATATATACATATATAAGACTTTTTCTTTTTCTGGTTTGTAGTAGCAAAAACACCAATAAAAACAACAAGGTAGAAACATCTTAAATGTCATTAACATCTTGCCCAGAACATGGAATAAGTATTATGCAGCTATTAAAAAAGAAACAATGTTATACTTGTATCTACTGAATTGGAGAGTTGCCCATGATCTATTCAGTAAAGCAACTTGCCTGAGTAATATATATAATACAGCCAATTTTGGTAAAAAAAATTCCAACTGTCATCCAAAACTCCGTAAGTATGATTATGTTTGTATTTGCAGCAGAAATGATGTCAAAGAATACTAATATTGGTAGAACTGGGGATATCTTATTTAAACTTTGTGTATTTTTGTATTTTTCAGTAGTTTTATGAATATGTATTCTTTTGTAATTTTTGAAAAGGAGCTTGACAAATAAAATTTACTTAAGAGTTCTTTATCCCATTTAGTGACTATTTAAAGAGAATTGGGACTATGAACTCCTGTTCCTCTGCTGGAAGTCAATTCCATTCAACAACTTCCCCAGTGATTTCTCCCCTGACCACAACATGGCCCAAATGTACATCTCAGGCACCAATTAACAAATATCAAGTATACAGGTTATCCACTTACTCAAAGTATACTTATTTTCAGCCAACTCTACTGGGTACTAGGGACAGGGCAGTGAATAAGGCAGGTACAGTGCTAGTATTCATCTCTTTTTTTATTTTTTATTTTTATAGAGACAGAGTCTCCCTATGTTGTCCAAGCTGGTCTCAAACTCTCAGGCTCAAACCATTCTCCTGCCTCAGCCTCCCAAAGTACTGGGATTACAAGCATGAGCCACTATTCCTGGCCCAAGTCTTCATCTTCATTCTGGTTTCCTTTATGGACATTCTTTGGAAGCATATTGTTTATATGATTCATACCATAGGTAGGTACAAGAGCAAACCACAGAGATGCCAGCCATTACTACAGGAGGAAATCTGAGTTGCAAAACTATTCACATTTTCCAGGAAGTATAATTCTTTGAGGTGCTAACTTTTGGAAAGATTATATTCAGACCTTTTGGAAAGATTATATTCAGAGATAATACTTTCCAGTGCTTCACATTCTACCTCTCCCTATTTATTTAAAAGCTACATAAAAGCCCTATATAGCAATTCTCAGTGAATTTCCAGTTCAATCCATTTTTTTCTGTTGACATCTGACAGACACCAGCAGAGAGAATTTTGCCTTAAGCTTGGAAAGTTCTTGCTTAAAGTGATGTCTCCAGGAATAAAGTCTGAGGAAAAGTGGTTTGTTTCTAAGTATGTACTATGTCCATTCACTATGCTACCTAAAAAACACAAAAAATGTAAACCCAAGATAAAATTCGAACACCCCTCTAACCATCTGAATGGATTTCCTCCTCAGTCAGGGTGTCAGAGGTGTTCAAACCAGAGCAACTCCATCTTGAGTGAGGGCTAGGAAAATGAGGCTGGGATTGCTGGGCTGCCTTCCTAGCATCTAGCCTCCAGATGTTTCCGGTTAAGGGAACAGATTGATAATATTCACTAAACAGACCCAGACTTGGGAGTGTTCTAATATCCCAATATATGGAGAGCAAAGGCATTCCTAATTTTGCTTTAAAGATGATAATATTGATTCTTGCAATTATCACAAACCCTTGTAGCAAGATCACATCCCCCCATGATCTTTTTATCCTGTCTATAAACAAGCACTGTACCCAGGGTGGATGCATTCCTTCTCTTTCAGGAACACCCTACTCTGTCTATGGAGCAGCTGTACTTTCACTACTTTACTTTCTTAATAAACTTGTTTTTACTTTGCACTGTGAACTCACCCTGAATTCTTTCTTGAGTGAGATCCAAGAACCCTCTCTTGGGGTCTGAATCAGGACCCCTTTCCTGTAACAAGGGCACTTGTAAAATTTAACCTGAAAGACTGGTTCAGGACATGATGGGAGGTGGGGGTCAGACATGCCTCATTATACCTCTCTGGCATTAACATCAACACAGACTTTAAGTCTGAAAATAAACATTTTACAACCCGTTCTCTCTAAACTCTACCACCTGAAGGCTTCCTCTGCAAATAAGAACTTTGGTCTCCACAATTCTTTTTTTTTTTTTTTTTTTTTTTTGAGACGGAGTCTCGCTCTGTTGCCCAGGCTGCCTCAGCCTCCCGAGTAGCTGGGACTACAGGTGCGTGCCACCATGCCCAGCTATTTTTTTTTTTTGTATTTTTAATAGAGACAGTTTCACCATGCTGGCCAAGCTGGTCTCAAACTCCTGACCTTGTGATCCACCCACCTCAGCCTCCCAAAGTGCTGGGATTACAGGTGTGAGCCACTGTGCCCGGCCCCACATTTTTTTTTTTTTTTTTTTGAGACGGAGTCTCACTCTGTAGCCCAGGCTGGAGCGCAGTGGCGCGATCTCAGCTCACTGCAAGCTCCGCCTCCTGGGTTCACGCCATTCTCCTGCCTCAGCCTCCCAAGTATCTAGGACTACAGGTGCCTGCCTCCATGCCCGGCTAATTTTTTGTATTTTTAGTACAGAGGGGATTTCACCGTGTTAGTCAGCATGGTCTTGATCTCCTGACCTTATGATCCACCCGCTTCAGCCTCCCAAAGTGCTGGGATTATAGGCCTGAGCCACCGCCCCAGCCCCACAATTCTTTATCTTAAGCCAGATATTCCTTTCTGTTGATCCCAGGTCTTTAGATAAACTCAACCAATTGTCAAACAGAAGAATTTTAAATCTACCTCTAAGCTGGAAGCCCCACCCCACTTCAAGTTGTCCCATCTTTCTGTACCAAACCAGTGTATTTCTGAAATGTATTTCATTGAAGCTTCATGTCTCCCTAAAATGTATAAAACCAAGCTGCACCCCAACGACTGTGGGTTCTGAGGACCTCCTGAAGGCTGTGTCATGAGCCATGACCACTCTCATTTGGCTCAGAATAAATATATTTATTTATTTATAAATCTCTTATAATATTTTACAGAGTTTGGCTCTTTTTGTTACAAAGATTAGGTCCCTGTCCTAGAATTTGCAATCCCACAGAAGAGAGAGAAATATAAATAGATCCTGTCCATAATGTGAAGTAAAGTATGACAATAGGGATGTGTGGGAGGCTATACAAGTTGCCTATGACATGCATAACAATGTCAATGCTGTTTGGTTGGCAGACTCTAGAAAAAGAAAATCCTAATTTGAGAGATAAAAATACCTTCAACTGAAGTGTTTTTCCCTTCCACCTGTCACTTCTCAAAATAGAAAGAGGAAACTAATTTGGTTAACCCTGTGTTTAATATTCACTATTTGTTCCTTTTATAATATTAATTCTAACAAGTATACCTAACAAAATAAATGTGCAATTTTATTACAAATTGGAATAAATAATATTTCTTCCTTCTCTTAAACAAAATTAAACAGAGCAAATCTGTTTACAGTAAGTAACTGAACACCTTCCATTTGATTCTGCCAAGTTACATCAATCTTTCCCTTCTAATAATTTTCTTTTTTAAGATAGGGTCTCATTCTGTCACCCAGGCTGGAGGGCAGTGGTGCAATCATAGCACACTGCAGCCTCAATCTCCTGGGCTCAAACGATCTTGCCACCTCAGCCTCCCAAGTAGCTCGGGCCACAGGAATGAGCCACTACGCCAGGCTAACTTTTTAATTTTTATGGAGACAGGGTCTCGCCACATTGCTCAGGCTGGTCTCAAACCCCTCCCGGGCTCAAATGATTCTCCCGCCTTGGCCTCCCAAAGTGCTGGGATTACCAGCGGGAGCCACTGTGCCCGGCCTAAATACTCTTAATAAATACTCAACAAGCCACTTGTTTGTCTCGGTATATGCCCCTGCTTTCTCATTCCTTTCCTTTGTTTTTACTACTCTTTTTTTTTTTTTTTTTTTTTTTTTTTTTTGAGATAGAGTCTTGCTCTTTCGCTCTGGCTGGAGTGCAGTGGTGTGATCTTAGCTCATTGCAACCTCCGCCTCCTGGGTTCAAGTGATTCTCGTACCTCAGCCTCCTGAGTAGCTGGGATTACAGGTGCACGCCACCATGCCCGGCTAGTTTTTCTGTTTTTAGTAGAGATGGGGTTTCATCATGTTGCCCAGGCTGGTCTCGAACTCCAGGGCTCAAGTGATCCACCTGCTTTGGCCTCCCAAAGTGCTGGGATTACAGGCGTGAGCCACCGCACCCAGCCACTGTTTTTACTACTCTTTCAACTTGACCTCTTCCCCAACTCTGTTGTCTCCTATCTACCTATTCTTCAAGGCTTAGGCCAAAGACATCCTCTTTTACGCATCCCTCTCAGATGCCAATCTCACCACCTTTTGCCTCATCTTGGTCCCTCTCAGCATTTTATCTGTCCACTCTCCTGGCAATCATCCTTTCCCAACAAAGACATTATGTACATCACAGCTCTTTTCCACCAACAGGAATCTGATTCATTATTGCATCTACACAGTATTGTGAACATAGTAAGCATTCAACAAATTATTGATCTGTTAAGGGATAAAAAGATGAGACTTTGTACCACAGTCAGACAGAGTCAGAGAAAATGAGAGAAGCCGAGTCCTTTTGCAAAGCTTGCAGATGCAGCCAGGGTGGCTAAGACACTGGGAAAGGAATATTGCAACAGCAAGGTCTTTTCCATTCCCTTTATTATATTCTCCCCCTACAGAATTCAGAGAAAAAGTCTAGAGAACTTACAACAGAGTGGTCTCAGACTGAGATATTCTAGCAATTCTGCTGGAAAACCTCTTTCTCTAAGACTTCCAAACCATTATATTGCCATGTGACAACATATGGTTCATACAAATCAGATGTCAAGAAATTTGCTTAGTTTTTATGTCAGTTAGCATTTACTGAGCTGCTACACTAAGAAGTTGTGCCACACACTTAAAACATGTGTGTTAGTGTCTGAATCATGAGTTGTAGCTCTCAGAATGGGGTGGGAGCCAGAGGTCTGGGGCCAGGGTAGCAGAACTATGAATGGAATTTGAGTTCTAGTTCCTCATGAATTATGAAGCCTTCGGAAATTCATTTGGGAAACTCATGAATCCACTTTCATTCTGTTCAACTACAAAAGAGGAGTTACAATGCTTACCTCATATGATTATATCCAGAGATAACTGAGACAGCATAAATAAGAGGCTTTAGCCAGAGGATGATACATTATAGATGGGCTTTTAAAATTTTTCTCGTAAACTCAGATTCCTTAAAGATCAAGCTGCAGAATGGGAGTGAGGAAGTGGGGGTAGTGACTGTGATAAACTGGAGACATTCTAAACTGCATTTAAAACGGAACAGCCACTATTCCATCTTAGCCAATTACTGCTATAGAGGAACACAGGCCCAGTGATGTTTTTATTTTTTTTTAAAGAGAAGTTGGAAAGTTCACATTAATGTGAATTCTGTTTTTTTGAACACTGACATGTAATTGAAATTTCTGAAAAACATGTGCACCAGGCCAGGCATGGTGGCTCACTCCTGTAATCCTAGCACTTTGGGAGGCCAAGGTGGGCGGATCACCTGAGGTCAGGAGTTCGAGACCAGCCTGGTCTATGTGGTGAAACCCTGTCTCTACTAAAAATACAAAAATTAGCTGGGTGTGGTTGCATGCGCCTGTAGTTCCAGCTACTAGGGAGGCTAAGGCAGGAGAATGGCTTGAACCCGGGAGGCAGTGGTCGAAGTGAGCCAAGATCACGCCATTGCATTCCAGCCCGGACAAGAGTGAGACTCTGTCTCATAAACAAAAACGAAAACAAAAAAAAAACACAAACAAAATGTGCACCAAATGAAGCATCTGTTAGCCTAAAAGTGTAAGCCATCAGCTTGCAATCTATGCCTTAATGGCTAAGAGGGAAGGGAGAAATGACAAATATATTAATAGTTCCCCTGCTAGAAGCTCCAAAGACTTGGTGAGAGTGGAAGTTAATGCCTAGTTATGATTTTACCACTTAGTTCTTGTTTCTTCCTGTGCTGTGAAAAGGATAATAGATAAGATAGATTAGACGAACTAGATACTGCTGTTCAGAGACAATCCCAAACACAGAAAGCAGCAACCCTGCATACTGTTTAGCCTCCTGAGTTTAGAGTGTTGTATAATACAGAATTTGACTGGTTTGTCCCAGGTTCCTGGTAGAAAGCATCTAAACCTTGGAACTTCCCAAGTGACCAGGAGAGTGTTTGTTCTTCATGGTGGGCCCTGGTAGTGTAAACTAATGAGGCAATTCATTGTGGGCCCCCAGGGAGCTCATGCTAATGAGATAACTCAGGATGAGGGGTGGGCCAAGCCAGAAAGACCAACCAAGTGATTACAGGGATGGGGCTTTGAGCCACTTAATATTAGCCCAACCTCAGGACAGAGGAGGTCTGAAGACTGAGTTCAATCATATGGCCAACCTTCAATCAATCATGCCTATAGAATGAAACCTCAATAAAAATCTTTGGACATGAGAGTCTCAATGGAGCTTCCTGGTTAATTAACACATCGATGTGATGGGAGGGTGATGTGCCCTGATTCCAAAGGAAGAGTGCATGGAAGCTCTGTGTTTGGAATTCTTCTAGACTTCACCCTATGTGTTTCCTCATTTGGCTGGCCCTGGTTTGTATAGTGTTAAGAGAAAAAATAAACTGTAAAGTATTTTAAAGAGGTTTATTCTAGCTAGGCATGGTGGTCCATGCCTTTAATGCCAACACTTTGGGAGGCCAAGGCAGGTGAATCACCTGAGGTCAGGGGTTAAAGACCAGCTTGGCCAACATGGTGAAATCCTGACTCTACTAAAAATACAAAAATTAGCCAGGCATGGTGGCGGCACCTGTAATCCCAGCTACTTGGGAGGCTGAGGCAGGAGAATCACTTGAACCCAGGAGGCAGTGAGCTGAGATCGTACCACTGCACTCCAGCCTGGGCAACAAAAGTGAAACGTCATCTCATAAATAAATAAACAAACAGACAGACAGATAAATAGATAGACAGATAGATTCATTCTGGGCTGATTTGAGTGATCATGGCTCAGGGTATAGTCTCAAGACATCCTGAGAAAGTATACCCAAGGCAGTCAGGTTACAGTTTGGTTTTAAACATTTTAGGGAAATGGAAATTACAGGTAAGGTATACATTGGTTCAGCCCAAAAAGGCAGGACATCTTGAAGTGAGGGGTTACAAGTCATAGGTGGGTTTTAGGGATTCTTTAGTTGACAATGGGTTGAGAGAGTAAAGCTATTGTCTAAAGACTTGAGGTTGGTAGAAAGGAATGCTTAGGTGAAGATAAGAGGATGGTGGAGGTCAAGGTTCTTGTTACATAGATAAAGCCTCATAGGTAGCAGGCCTCAGAGAAAATGGATGGTAAATGTCTGTTTTTAGAACTTAAAGGCATCAGACTCTCAGTAATCTCTCCTAGATGCAGGAAAAGCCTAGAAAGGGAAGGCCCAGTTGTATTAACAGAGATTCTCTACAAACGCAAATTTCCCCCACAAAAGATGGCTTTGCAGGGCCATTTCAATAGGTTAGCACTGTGGCAGCCATCTGAAAATATGTCAAAGAAATATATTGTGGGGCTGTTTCCTGTCTGTGCTGCTGGGCCTGGGAACCCATCTGGTGGTCCACACAGGGCAGTGACACAGAATTCTTTCATTGCCACTTTGCCAGCTGGGCTCGCCACTGGGCTTGCTTTCCCCACTCCGCCTGGCGGACTGCACTCAGCTAGCACTATCAGCCTGGATCCCATGCCCACCACAAGTGAGCGAGACATGGAGGGCAAGGGGTGTGTGAGCGAGTGAGTGCAGGGTCCATCCATGGTGCATGGCCAGGCATGCTGGCTGCTGTAGCAGGGCAGACAGCTCCAGACTCCAGGGCAGACAGGCATGAGCTCCGTACAAGGCTGTGGCTGGACCAGGCGTGCCTCAAGCAGCTTCTGTCTTGGGCACTAGCATCTAGATGTGGGGAATGCAGTGGTGCCCGAAAATTCAGTGATGCCAGCAAATGTGGAGCCCCAAGGGAGCAGAAGCATTGCTGCTCTTCACTCCTGTGGTCTGGCAGACAAGAGCGTGTCACTGCCTGCAGCTTGGTGAGCTGGCCAGGAACATGTTACAGCACTTTTCATACCCACCATTCGGCAGGTCCCAGGTTCTTGTCCCATGTCCAAGAAGAATGAGGTTATGTGGACAACTGAAGAGTGAGCAAGGTGGAGAAGAGTTTTACTGAGTGACAGAACAGCTCTCAGTGGAGAGGGACCTAAACTGGGTAACCCCTACCTGAAGGCAGGTAGTCCCAATGCGTGGCTGAGTCCAGGGTTTTTATGGGCTCAGAATGGGGGAGTAAGTGCTGATTAGTCCATGGATGGGCCTAGAAAAGCACCATTTGATTGGTTAAAAGGCATCGAGGAAGTCCTCACTCTGGTCAGGGACTTTACCCAGAACTGGCAGCTTGGTTTTCAGGCTTTAATTTGTCTTTGGTTTGAAGGTTGGGTTTCACCGGGGACCTGCCCCTGTTTGCCTAGGAATTTGTCTACCTCCTGTCACTATCAGCAGCATGGGGAGGTGGCTCATAAAAGAATACACACACACACACACACACACACACACACACACACACACACATATATATAGTAGTGTGTGTATATATATATATAGTGGAGTAAAATATTTTTATTTTCTTCAGGGTCTACTATCTGTCATGTGATACTATACTACAGTGAGGCTGGAAAGTAAGCCACATTATACTGGGTTAATTTAAAAAAAAACCATTTAACAAGATGTTTATGGTTTGAGGGTGTGGCTGAACACCTGCCTTGCATGGGCTTAGGTCTTATTTATAATTTGGTATCTTACTGCCATAAAGAGTCATTTTATCAGTCATATGATCTCTATTTTAAACTTAATGCTAATCAGTTGTGCCTAAACTCCAAAAGGGAGGGCATATAATGAGGCATGTTCAACCTTCCTTCCTATCATGGCTGGGAATTTAGTTTTTCAGGTGGCTCTGGGGTTCCCACGGCCAAAAGAGGGTCTGCTCAGTTGACTGTGGGGTGAGGGAGGCCTAGGATTTTATTTTTGATTTATAATAGTTGATTTTTATAATTTTTTTTGATTTTTAAAAGTTTTCTTCCAGTGAATGGATCACAATAGTTTATAACTAAACTGTAATCATAAGTAGAACTGGCCCCTCCATATGTCAGAGGCATTTGAACCAGAGCAACTCCATCTTGAATAGGGTCTGGGTAAAATAAGGCTGAGACCTATGAGGCTGCATTCCCAGGAAGTTAAGGCATTCTTAGTCATGAGATGAAATAGAAAGTTGGCAGGAGATACAGGTCACAAAGACCTTGCTGATAAAACAGCAAGTGGTAAAGAAGCCAGACAAATCCCTCCAAGACCAAGATGATGATAAAAGTGATCTCTGGTTATCCTCACTGCTCATTATGTGCTAATTATAATGTATTAGCATACTAAAAGATACTCTCACCAGCAACATTACAGTTTACAAATCCCAGGGAAACGTCATGAAATTACCGTATATGGTATAAAAGGGGGAGGAACCCTCAGTTCCAGGAATTGCCCACCCCTTTCCCAGAAAACTCATGAACAATCCACCCCATGTTTAGCATATAATCAAGAATAACAATAAGAATAAGCAGCTGACCAGCCCATGCCTCTGCTCTGCCTATGGAGGAGCCATTTTTTATTCCTTTACTTTCTCTTTTTTTGAGATGGAGTCTTGCTATATCATCCAGGCTGGAATGCAATGGCACACTCTCAGCTCACTGCAACCTCCATGTCCCAGGTTCAAGTGATTCTCTTGTCTCAGCCTCCCAAGTAGCTGGGACTACAGGCATGCACCACCACACCTGGCTAATTTTTTGTATTTTTGGTGGAGACGGGATTTCACCAACTTGGCCAGGCTGGTCTTTAACCTCTGACCTCAATTGATCTGCACACCTTGGCCTCCCAAAGTGCTGGGATTATAGGCGTGAGCCACTGCGCCTGGCCTATTCCTTTACTTTCTTAATAAACTTGTTTTTGCTTTATTCTATGGACTCATCCTTAATTCTTTCTTGCCTGGGATCCAAGAACCCTTTCGGGGTCTGGATCAGGAGCCCTTTCCAGTAACACATATACATGGGTTTCACATCCTGCAAACACTTTGTTTCCTTTTCTTTTATCTTTTAGTTGTTGTTTTTTTTAGAGACAGGGTCCTGCTCTGTCATCCAGGCTGGGTTGCAGTGGCATGATCATAGTTCACTTAAGCCTCAAACTCCTGAGCTCAAGTGATCCTCCTGCATCAGCCTCCACAGTAACTGGGATTACAGGAAAGCACCACCATGCCTGGCTAATTTTTAAGTATTTTTTTTAGTGACAGGGTCTTGCTATGTTGTGCAAGCTGGCCTCAAACTCCTGACCTCAAGCAATCCTCTTTCCTCAGCCTCTCAAAGTGCTGAGATTACAAGCGTGAGCAAGTGCACCCAGCCAACTATATTTTTGATTTACTATTTGTTGGAAAAAAATCACTAGTAAGTGGACTTGTGCGGTTCAAACCCATGTTGTTCAAGGGTCAAATGTATAGTGCTTTCCTGAGTTCTGTGAGTTGTTCTAATTATAGAGCCCGAAGGGGGCTTGAGGGATCCCTCCAATTTATAGCCAGCTGGTCAGAAATGAAGATGGCCTGGGACCCCAACTTGCAACAGGCATCTGAAGTGAGGGCAGTCTTGTTGGCAACTGTGCCTCTAACTTACGGGTTCTATGCTAACTTTGAGTGGTTAGTATCAGAATTGAAATATTGCAGTATATTCTAAGTCTCTAAGTTGAAGACTTACCGCTATTAACACATTTTGATAGATCTAAATTGTTGATGCCAGAAAGATTTTCAATCTCAAGAATAATCGAGAGCCAACAATTTAGCTTATAGTCTGAATTCAACAGCTTGTATCTCAGCCACAAGTGATAATGTTAGGAAAAGAAGTGCCAAATGTTACACTGAGAAGACAAAGTCAACTTGGAAATTATCTCTCTCTTAAAGCAAAATAAAAAACTGACATTTAGTCTCCCTTGAAAACTTCTTGTTATAAGTCTGCCAGCCAAGAAATACAACCAGTGAGGATTTGTCCTTCAGGTCCCAGAAAAATGTACTGTTACTTATTTTTGGTCAACTTTAAGTCCTTGTCCTACCCACCACCTGCATCAATTCTGTTCCCTTCAATTAATATCCCACCTGAGTTTCTACTCCTAATACTATCTGAGCTCTAATTATTTTAAGTCAAATAAAGTGCCTGGCCCTAATCAATGAGAACCTCTCCTTCTGTCACATTATTTCCTATCAGATTGTTATTTTCGCTGTCTTACTGAAAATCTTCAAATCTCCCATATTTGCCTCTTTCCTTATTCTACAAAGTCCTAAAACACATAGAGTTAACATCATGTTAAAACTTGATGTTGGCCGGGCATGGTGGCTCATGCCTATAATCCCAACACTTTGAGAGGCCAAGGCAGGAGGACAGCTTGAGCCCAGGAGTTTGAGCCCAGCCTGGGAAACACAGTGAGACCTTGTCTCTACAAAACAAAAAAATGCCAAAACAAAAAATGTGATGTTAACACCACAAAAAGTAAAAATAGAACCAGAAAATATCTGCCTTTGTTATACAAAGCAAAGTTTTCCTAAATCCCCTATATTATAGCTCTAGACAAAATTATTTAATATAGTTGGATTTATTGATTGACAGTGGTATTCCCATTCTCCAACAAGGTCTTTAGTATCTTTTCACCTATCTTAAGTTTATAATACCACTATCTTTGAAGCTGCTGCACCTTCCTTCCCAATTGCATTCTCCAATCTTACCCTTAGAGGTAACTACTATCCTTGTAGTAACTGTCAGCAGTCATTTTGAATTCCAGCAGAAGTTGTTAATTTTGATGAAGTCTAATTTATGACTTTTCTTTTATGGATCATGTTTTTGGTGTTATGTCTAAGAATTCTTCGCCTAACCCCAAATCACAAACATTTTCTGTTTTCTTATTTTGTTCTGCAAAGCACATTGTTAAGAGAATGAAAAGCCAGAAACTGGGAGAAAATATTTGGGAGAGGTTTTATAGTTTTATGATCCATTTTGAGTCAATGTTCGTATGTGGTTCAAAGTCTCCTGCTCCCCTCAACACATACAGATGTCTAACTGTCCCAACCCTATTTATTGAAAGAAATACATCCTTTCTTCGTTTAATCATCTTGGTTGAGAATCAATTGACCAAATATCTGTAGGTCTAGTTCTGGACTCTATATATTATATTATATTAACTGGGACCACGAACTGAATGGCTTTATCTGGTGGCTACATTGTGATCAGTGTGTTCCTTCATTGGCAGGAATTTAATAGGGTAATCAGCATAGAAAATAGGATTAAGAATTAATAAAGATCAATTCTAGTAAAAGTCCCATCAACAATGACCTTGTCAGGGCACACAACACTATACCTCAAAATATGGCACCTTGGCATACTTAGTATTTTAAGCTGAAAGAAACTGTGAAAAGCTTAGAAGCAGAAAAGTCTCTGACCTCTCTCTAGAAGATCCTCAAAGTGACAGGTGTCCTACCCTATATGCAAAGGAAAGGAATCTTACAGAGAAAGGCCAAGAAGAATCCAAGCAAACAGACCTTGCTTAGTTACCCGCAGTTTATTACCACAGGATCATATGTCCACTTTTGTCCAATCATACTTCTAAGTAACTGTCCATTCTTCATCAAACCTAGGCATAAAAAATATTTTTCCCTGGGTCTGTCTTCATTTTTGAAGGCTTCCAAATTTGCAAGCTTTTCTCTTGTTAATCTGTCTTGTTATGAGGCATCAGTCATAAACTTTTTTTCCCCTTTAACTTAAGTCATACAACTCCATGGGGCTTGGGGAAAATAATGTGTAACAACAAAAGACTGTTGAAGGTCAAGTAAGCAAACAGGAAAACACCTAGAATGAAATACACAAATAGAAGATCTGTTCTGATTTTTCATTTAGAAGACTAATTTTAAGTATTTATAAAGGCCAAGTTCCATATTTTTTTCCACATCTGATATTGAAACTTGAACCTAGGATTTTTTTTTCCTTTTTTCTTTTTTTGAGATGGAATTTCGCTCTTGTCACCCAGGGTGGAGTGCAGTGGCACCATCTCGGCTCACTGCAACCTCCGCCTCCCGGGTTCAAGCGATTCTCCTGCCTCAGCCTCCCAAGTAGCTGGGATTATAGGCATGAGCCACCATGCCTGGCCTGAACCTAGGATTTTAACAATAACAAATAGCCCATCAATCTATATAGCTTTGGGCCAGGCACGGTGGCTCAAGCCTGTAATCCCAGCATTTTGGGAGGCCGAGGCGGGCAGATCACATGAGGCCCAGGAGTTTGTGACCAGCCTAGCCAATATGGTGAAACCCTGTCTCTACTAAAAATAGAAAAATTAGCCAGGCATGGTGGTGCACATCTGTAACCCCAGCTACTCAGGAGGCTGAGGCGCAAGAATTGCTAGAACCCAGGAGGTGGAGGTTGCAGTGAGCTGCAATCCCGCCTCTGCACTCTAGCCTGGGCGACAGAGCTAGACTGTGTCTCAAAAAAAAAAAAAAAAACAAAACAAACAAAAAAAAACTATATAGATTTGATCTTGCTTTAGGTTGGGTGCAGTAGCTCACGCCTATAATCCCAGCACTTTGGGAGGCTGAGGTGGGCAGATCATAAGGTCAGGAGCTCAAGACCATCCTGGCTAACATGGTGAAACCCCATCTCTACTAAAAATACAAAAAATTAGCTGGGCATGGTGGTGGCCGCCTGTAGTCCCAGCTACACGGGAGGCAGGAGAATGGCATGAACCTGGGAGGCGGAGCTTGCAGTGAGACGAGATCGCGCCACTACACTCCAGCCTGGGCGACAGAGCGAGACCCTGTCTCAAAAAAAAAAAAATTTGATCTTGCTTTGCATCCCTGATCAGTCATTACAGAAGTGAAGCAGCTGTAGTCAAAATTTCCCCTCACTGTTCCCTGGGAGTTTAGGCATTTTCATTATCACTTTCATGCAGACATTTTGCCCTCTTTTCCTCCCTCAACCTAAGTATAGGTATCTGAATGCTAAACAAAGATCATTTTAAGAGCTAGAGCACAGTAGTGGAAACAAAAAAAAAAAAAAAAAAAAAAAAAAAAAGTGGGGTAGGGAGTATCTGTGGGTCATTTTAAGAAATAACTGTAAGATTAGAAATGACAAATAATTCAAGAATCCAGTTGTCCTCTCTCCAATTTTATCTTTCAGAAGAAATAAGGACAAGTACCCTTAGTCAATTCAAATTAAACCCCAGTAATGCCAGTTTCACTGCCTAAAAATAGCCAGATTGAGTGGGAAATTCTAATGTACCTCTGGGGTGCTAAGCTGAAAGACCCAATTTCTACACCTGGGTCTGTCTCACACTCCTTCCATTGTGATTAGCTATTTCCCATTCTTATTTCTTTTTCTCTTATTTTTCTTTCATAGCTTTCAAAATTCTAATTTAATAATTAAACCACATAACAGAATTCAAATCATCACAAAGAGGTTTCCAGTTAATTTCCTCCTAAATTACATTGAAACAACTATGTTAATTTTTGCTTTGAGGTATGTATAATCTATCAAAAGTTTCACCCTGAAGACTTTTACTAAAAACAAACGAACAATTACAATAAACATCATACCTTCACGATCTAAATGGTACTATTTCTGATAAAGCATTTGAAATGAAAGCAACAACTAAATTCCAAGTTACCTTTAAAGTAAGTACATATAAGGTCCAGGTGTGGTGGCTCATGCCTGTAATCCCATCAATTTGGGAGGCTGAGGCAGGGGGATGGCTTGAGCCTAGGAGTTTGAGACAATGCTGGGCAACATATGAGACTGTGTCTCTACGCACACACACAAAAAGTAGTCAGGTGTGGTGGTGCACGGCTGTTGTTTCAGCTACTCAGGAGGCTGAGATGGGAGAATCGCTTGAGCCCAGGAGGTCATACCACTGCTCTTTAGCCTGGGTAACAGAGTAAGACCCTATCTCAAAAAAAAAAAAAAGTATGTATAAAATGTCACTATTGTACTTTACTGAGTCATGGTGGCCTGAAGTTATAATTAGTTTTGTTCATATGTTCTGAATCCATCTCTGCATGCTATTGATAGAATTTCAAGTTTCATCGCCCACTTACCCAGGAAAATATATCATATATATGTTTTTGAGACAGGGTCTTGCTCTGTCACCCAGGCTGGAGTGTAGTGGCACAATCTTGGCTCACCACAGCCTCAACCTCCCGGGCTCAAGCCATCCTCCTGCCTCAGCACCTGTAATCCCACAAGTAGATGGGATTACAGGTGCTTGCCAACATGCCCAGCTAATTTTTGTATTTTTTAGTAGAGATGGGGTTTTGCCATGTTGCCCAGGCTGGTCTGGAACTCCTGGATTCAAGCAATCTGTCTGCTTCAGCCACCAAAAATGCTGGAATTACAGGCATGAGCTACTGTATCTGGCATAGCACATATTTTTATGATGACAAATATTGACACAAAAAGGCTGTGTTCCTTTGACTTACATATTTGCTTTCCTTTGACTTATATATTTGCATCCATCCACGCAGAATAACTTTAATAATACTATCTGAATTAAAGTAGATGGAGACATTAGTTTCTAAGAACATGATACGCAAATATTCTTTAAAAAAACTTTAAAAAACATTTAGAAAGGTTAAATAAATACATCTTTTTAAATAAATGGCTAAGCTCACAAAAAAAGCAAGAGGGCCAAGAACAAAGAGGGAGTTGAAAATCAATGGATTTTACTGATTACACAAGACAGAAGACAATGCCTGAGGGCTATGCAAGCCAGAGAGGGAACTGAGACTTCTGTATGAAACTGTAACCTTCAGAGAGCTTTCTCCTCAGCAAAAGAATGAACAAGTCAAAAATCTACTTAGAAGATAACAAAGAGATCACATGAGCTCTCAATGAAAAATTATAAAACACAGGAATAAGAAAGCTACTATGGGCTGGGCATGGTGGCACACTCCTGTAATTCCAGCACTTTGGGAGGCCAAGATGGGTGGATCCCTTGAGGTCAGGCATTTGAGACCAGCCTGGCCAAAATGGTGAAAACCCGTCTCTACTAAAAATACAAAAATTAGCCAGGTGTTGTGGCACATACCTGTAATCCCAGCTACTTGGGAAGCTGAAGCAGGAGAATCGCTTGAACCCAGGAGGCGGAGGTTGCAGTAAGCTGAGATCATGCCATTGCACTACAGCCTGGCAAGAGTGAAACTCCGTCTCAAAATAAATAAGATGTTAAAAAATAAAAATAAAAAAGCTACTATGTGTGATAATAAACAGAAACAAGTAACAGCATTTAGACCTGTAAGAACTTCACAAAATGGAATAATCAGATACAGAATAAAAATTATTTCATTCTATTTTATTTTTTGAGACAGGGTCTCACTCTGTCACTCAGGTTGGCATACAGTGGTGTGACAGTGATGTGATCACCACTCACTTCAGCCTCAACCTCCCAGGTTAAAATGATCCTACCTCAGCCTCCTGAGGAGCTAAGACTATAGGCGTATGCCACCATGCCTGGCTAATTTATATATATATATTAGAGACAGTGTCACTATGTTGCCTAGTCTGGAAGAATATATTATTTTAAATGACCAGATATGAAAAAAAGCCAAATAGAATTTATTGAAATGAAAATATAATCACTAAATTGAAGTCTCTAATCTCAAAGAAAAATGCTAAAAATGCCCACACTGTTGTTTATACAAAAGAGTTTAAGTTAATTTCTGCATAGAAAATTCTAGAAACATGCAGGTCAAAAGTACCCAAAAGTAATTAATTAATGTAGCATCATTACTCTAAGAAATACAGTCCCATGCTCTGGAATTTGTATTTTGACTACACTATAAGAAAAGCTGTCTTGTTCACGCTTTCACTCATTTAAGAAATATTAGGCCGGGTGCGGTGGCTCATGCCTGTAATCCCAGCACTTTGGGAGGCCGAGGCGGGTGGATCATGAGGTCAGGAAATCAAGACCATCCTGGCTAACACGGTGAAACTGTGTCTCTACCAAAACTACAAAAAATTAGCTGGGTGTGGTGGCACGCACCTGTAGTCCCAGCTACTCAGGAGTCTGAGGCAGGAGAATCACTTGAACCCGGGAGATGGAGGCTGCAGTGAGCCGAGACTGCACCACTGCACTCCAGCCTGGGCAACAGAGTGAGACTCCATCTAAATAAAATAAAATACATACATAAATAAATAAATATTTATTGAGCACCTCCTATGTGTTAGACATCAATAAAATTAAGAAATATTTATCATCTATCAGTACTAAATTGAGAGGTGATACTTACTTTATAGTTATAAAGAAGAATTTGATTTTTATGTCGAGGTTCAAACAGATTAAACGACTAAGAAATTTGCCAAGATTGTGGAGATTTCTATTTCTATGCTTAGAAAAAAAAAGTATGACTGGAAATCAGAATACTTATGTAGCCAATAAACTATGTCTCAATTTCTCATATATTAAATGCTGACATTGCTTGCTATATTTACTTCATAGAGAAATTGTAAGGAAAACACAAAAACAGTTGTGAATAGGCTTTAAATGTGCTACAGAGATACAAGGTATTAGCCAAATAATGTTTTAAAAAGGAAAACAAAAAGCCAACACATTTATTTGATTTGTCCTGTACATGCTGATCTAGGAATATTATGTTTTAAAAGAAAATCTTAAACGAAAGGACAGTGTATTAGTCCATTCTCACACTGCTATAAAGATACTACATGAGACTGGGTAGTTTATTTAAAAAAGAGGCTTAATTGACTCATGGTTCCACATAGCTGGGGAGGCCTCAGGAAACTTACAATCATGGCAGAAGGGGAAGAGGCCCGTCTTACTCGGCGGCAGGCAAGACAGAGCACAAGCAGGGGAAACTGCCTTATAAAACCATCAGATCTCATGAGAACTCTCTCATTATCATGAGAACGGCATGGGGAAATCACAACCACGATCCAATCACCTCCACTGGGTCTCTCCCTCCACATGTGGGGATTACGGACATTATCATTCAAGATGAGATTTGGCTGAGGGCACAGCCAAACCACATCAGACAGCATTGAGACAATTTTCCATAGGGCTCTCACATTTCTGCAAATTTTGTGAGCAGAAGCACAGACTGCCTTTCTTCCAATCTATGTTTTCAATAATGTTAGTAGAGTGAGCAGCCTTGGAAGACAGAGCAAGTGTCACCCTCCAGAGCAGAGGTCAGGTGTACTTACTGTCTACTGTAATAACATCCCTGACCAGGAGTCAGGATTCCTGTCCAATAAGGTACCCAACTGCATATGCAGGTATCACCTGGACCTTTATGCACCACTTTGGTAGAATTGGGGCTCAGGCAAAAGGCACAAATGCTGATGTTCTGGCTACTGCCATTACTGTGGGTTATAAAGTCTTGCAGAGCTGACCCAGGAATCTTGTAACTTCTGCCAACATCCATAAAACCATGGAAAACTAACTTGTTAGCTTGAAAGTAGGGTACACACTCAGATGCTTCACAGTTCTTGAGATAAGAACCATAGCAATTCATCTTTATCTTTAGCATAACATATTAAGTAAATGGGAACATATTGTTTTAAGCTTAAGAAATCTTTAACAATCCAATGAGGTCATCACAGTGAACAGTTTATTCAAATATCTGTATTCTGTTGCTCCAAGATGGTCTTCAGTGGCCTTCCAGCTCAATATTAATATCTACCAGGGCACTTCAGCAAAGCCAACCCAATAGTCATTATTTCCTCACAGAAATATTTACAACTCATTTATTGCAGCACTACTCACAACAGCAAAGATATGGAATCAACCTAAGTGTCCATAAGCAGATAAAGAAAATGTGGTATATATACACGATGGAATACTATTAGGTCATAAAAAAGAACATTATGTCATATGCAGTAACATGGATGGAACTAGAGGTCATTATGTTAAGTGAAATAAGCCAGGCACAGGAAGACAAATACTGCACGTTCTTACTCATATGTGGAAGCTTAAAAAGCTGATCTCATAAAGGTAGAGAGTATAATGATAGATACTAGAGGTTAGGAAGGATGGGTATGTTGGAGGGAGAGGAGATGAAGAGAGGTTGGTTATTAGGTACAAACATACAGATAAAAAGTATAAGCTCTCTCCTTGGACAACAGAGTGACCACAGTTAACAACAATATATTGTATATTTCATAGTAGTTAAAACAGAGGACTTGAATTGTTCCCAACACACAGAAATGATAATACTCAAAGTGATGGACACCTCAAATATCTACTTGATCTTTACACATTCTATGCTTGTAACAAAGTATCACATGTACTCCATGAATATGTAAAATATTACACACCCCAAAGTATATATATTTAGGACTTAAATTCCTCATTTCCGGCTTTCCTTCACTCCTTTTGAAGGAAATGTTTTTAAAATGTTAGATGCAACTTAGCATTTGAAACATCATTTTGCGTCCATAGAATGAATACGAGTTGTAAGAACAGGAAAAAAACCAGCACGACGAAAAGCAAAAATCAAAATGTAAAGAACCATGTATATTTGAAAACTCTGTCAGTTCTAAACCATTTTAGTATCTAGACATTTTTCCTCATAAACACATGCCAACACACACAAAAAGATCTAGAGGAGATCTATATAAATGCATGTTTGCTAATGGAAAAACAACCCAAAGTGCAGAACTCAATTAGAGTAAATTTATTACCCAGGGATGGTTCAGGTGTGATGTGTTAATAGTTTGTCATTACTCAACAACAGCTGGTTAAACAGGTGTGCCTTTGTGGCTTGTTGCTCTGTGTCTTATAAATTGAGTACAGTTGGTAGGCAATGTATTATTTTACTACTAGTTGATGATGACACAATATTACAAGTAGCAGATGTGTTACTAGCAGCACCCTGCCAGGACAATGTTTAAAGACCTTAACAAATCTCATAAATTCACAAGCTCCCTAGGACCAAAATAATCCAAAAACAAACTGCAATATACCTCTGTTAACCTTTGATGAGAATCAAGTAATTTTCTAAAAACTGAGTTAATTATATAGAGATACATGTTACTGATATTAACAGTATCCAAATATATGTGTGTGTACATACATATATCTTGGAAATATGACTGTAAGCACCTAGCACATTGTTCTATTTTCTTCCTTCAATGAGTAGCCTCTGTTTTCCATTAAGTACTGCTTTATATTTTTCATTGAGTTTTTGTTCTAACTCAAATTCTATAGGTTCAAAAGGATGTTTCAAATACTAATGTAAGCTGCATCTAACTTTTATTTTTTTTTTGCCTTCCTGTACTAATAAAGACTTCAGCTTCTAACATAGGGTCTCATTCTGTCACCAAGGCTGGAGTGCAGTAGTGAGATCACAGCTCACTGAAGCCTCAACTTCCTAGGCTCAAGTGATCCTCCCACCTCAGGCTCCCTAGTAGCTGAGACCACAAGTGTGCACCACCACACCCTGCTAATATTTTCTTTTTTATTTTTTTGAGATGGAGTCTTGCTGTGTTGGCAGGCTGGAGTGCATGACGCAATCTCGGCTCACTGCAATCTTTGCCTCCTGGGTTCAAGCGATTCTCCTGCCTCAGACTCCTGAGTATCTGGGATTACAGGCGCCTGCCAGCGCACCCAGCTAATTTTTGTATTTTTAGTAGAGACGGGTTTTCACCATGTTAGCCAGGCTGGTCTCGATCTCCTGATCTCATTATCTGCCCACCTCAGCCTCCCAAAGTGCTGGGATTACAGGCGTGAGCCACCATGCCTGGCCACTCTACTAATATTTAAAGTTTTTTTTTTGGTAGAAACAGGGTCTCCCTATGTTGCCCAGGCTGGTCACGATCTCCTGGGCTCAAGCAATCCTCCTGCCTTGATCTCCCAAAGTGCTAAGATGACAGGTGTGAGCTGCTGTGTCTGGCCTAACATCTGACATTTTATAAAAAGCACCTCCTATAATACTACTACTGTGGAAAGCTATATGGAGATACTGATAAATCTTAAGACATAAATGAACAGAGATAGTTGTTCCTTTTTTTTTTCTTACTAGCAAGTAATGGATTAATTGGTTTTATTTTTTCACTCTTGTCTCAGGGTTTTTACAGGATAACAATTTGTAATAAGTTATTTATTAGGCACAAACCACTGGTCACAAACTGTAGGTACATTTTAAAAAATCTTCAGTATCTAGGTCAGGCATGGTGGCTCATACTTGTAATCCCAGCACTTTGTGAGGCCGAGCTGGGTGGATCACCTGAGGTCAGGAGTTCAAGACCAGCCTGACCAACATGTGAAACCCCGTTTCTACTAAAAATACAAAAAATTAGCCAGGTGTGGAGGCGAGCACCTGTAATCCCAGCTACTCGGGAGGCTGAGGCAGGAGAATCGCTTGAACTTGGGAGGGGGAGGTTGCAGTGAGCTGAGATCGTGCCATTGCACTCCAGCTTGGGCAACAAAAGCGAAAATCCATCTCAAAAAAAAAAAAAAAAAAATCCTCAGTATCCTTAGGAGTTACAATTGGCATCTTATAGAAGAGAAAATCAAGATTAGAAAGAGCTAATGTCATTTGTACAGATCATACAGCTACAAGCAGTAGGATCAGGATTCAAATCCAGGTCAGTTTGACTCCAAAATCCTTGCTCATTTCACTAAAGACAGCTATTTAATTTTTATTTTTTATTTTTTTGTTTCTGTTTTTGTTTTTTGCTGTAACTGTCTATTCACTAATTTCACTCCTTCCCTTCCTTGGGTGAAACTGAAATTTATGTAGCCATAGTTCCAACTGCTTTGAAGGAGCTAAATTTAGTATTAATACATTGACAAACTAAGTTGATACAGGTTACTGTAGATACTTTAAAAAGACACAATAAAGTCAAGGATCATAGAAGATGTGACCTCAGTTTTTCCTGGAATACTTTCTGTTCTTCTTCTTTGCCTATTGATTTTTACATTTGCAGGATTGAACTCAGGATGTCAGCCTTCCATGACATCCCCAATCTGGGTTAGATGCCCTCCTGTGATGCTTTAGCATCAAAGATATTTGTTTCTTAATTTTTTAAAGGAAAAAGTTAATGCTGGAATCAGAGGAATCTGGTTAATGCAAGAGTTGAGACTACAGTTTCAGTCTCTTGACACACTCAGATTTCCCCTCTTAATCATGTTGCTTTTTTATGTCCAGTTTTTAGTAATGGATATAGAATATCAATGACAGCTGTGTCCCTGGTGTCTAGAATCCCAAGGAGAAGAACTCTAAGGCATTGTTTGAAGTCGTCTTTCTCCATTCCCTTTTCCAACAGGTGTAGGTGGCTTTTTTTTCTTTTAACATTAAAGGAAAATGTTCTACTTTCACTAATGATGGAGTACCTTATATTTAGCCTATTATTCCACAAATGAGAATTACAAAAACTGGACAAAACAAAACAAGAACAAAAACTATCTGAAGGCACTGAAAAACAACAGCAGACACAAATTGCTGCAGAGGTGACACCTAGAAATGGCATCAGCTGGGAGAGTTAACTGACCGCCCCCCCCTTTAAAAAATTTTAAACAGCTTTTTGCCAATGGCAGGCTTCAATGAGTGCTGGGTCAGGTAGTACTATCTGCAGTCTTACTGGCTTGAGGAAACAAGAGTGCAGCATTTAAGACACTAGATTAGCCAGAAATGGAAAGGAAATCCTCTGAAGAAAGACAACCACACATGCTGGGAATGGTAGCTCACGCTTGCAGTCCTAGCACCTTGGGAGGCTGAGGCAGGCGGATTACGAGGTCAGGAGTTTGAGACCAGCCTGGCCAACACAGTGAAACCCCATCTCTACTAAAACTACAAAAATTAGCTGGGTGTGGTGGTAGGTGCCTGTAATCCCAGCTACTCGGGAGGCTGAGGCAGGAGAATTGCTTAAACCTGGGCGGCAGAAGTTGCAGTGAGCCAAGATTGCACCACTGCACTCCAGCCTGGGCAATACAGCTAGACTCCATCTCACAAAAAAAAAAAAAGAAAGAAAGAAAGAAAGAAAGCCAGCCACACATAAACCCACACTCTGCATATAAACTCTACTGAGATTTCTGGCTGACAAGTAAACTCTGAATGTACAGGACAGATTCTAAGAAGCCCAGATAAAGTTAAAATATCTGAACAGAAGTTTCAGCAGGTACCCACTGCAGGCAAGAGAGAGGTTGGAGTTAAGACTCAGTCAAGTTAACTGCCTGCAAACACAAAAAAATTCAACATTTCTCAGAAAATCATAACAGAATCCATAATATCTACAATGCAGCATTCCCAATGTCCAGTATACAATACAAAATTATTAGCTATATAAATAAACAGGAAAATATGACACACACTCAAAAGAAACAGTTGGAGACCAAACTTGAAATTACCTAGGTGTCAGAATTAGCAGAGAAAGCTACAGTGATAACTATGATTAAGGATGTAAAGAAAAAAGATGTTTGAAAATTAACACACAGGTAGGAAATCCCAAAAGAGAAATAAAAACTATAACCAAAATGATATTCTAAAACTAAAAAATATATTTGAGGTAAAAAAGAAAAAATTCCCTAAAAGGTGAAAACAGCAATGATGGAAGGGTCAGTGAACTAAAAGATAAATGGAAAGAAATTATCCAGTTTGAAAAGAGAGAAAAAAAGATTGGGGGGAAAAAACAGGGCCTGAGAAACATGTGGGATGCAATATTAAAAAATTTAACATCTGCATATTGGACTCTCATAAGAAAAAGAAAGGGAAGAGCAAAAAACTGTCTTTTGCTGAAGACAAACAACAAAACTGTTGCTTGGCTGAAACTCCATATTCATCAAAAATATCCATCAAGAAGGCCGGGCGTGGTGGCTCAAGCCTGTAATCCCAGCACTTTGGGAGGCCGAGGTGGGTGGATCACGAGGTCAGGAGATCGAGATCATCCTGGCTAACACGGTGAAACCCCGTCTCTACTAAAAAATACAAAAAACTAGCCGGGCGTGGTGGCGGGTGCCTGTAGTCCCAGCTACTCGGAGGCTGAGGCGGGGGAATGGCATGAACCCGGGAGGTGGAGCTTGCAGTGAGCTGAGATCGGGCCACTGCACTCCAGCCTGGGCCACACAGTGAGACTCCGTCTCAAAAAAAAAAAAAAAAAAAAAAAAAATCCATCAAGAATAAAGATGAAATAGAGATTTTCAGATAAGCGAAAACAAAGCCAACTCCCTGCCCAACATACCTGCACGACGAGAAATGCTAAGGGAAATTCTTCAAACTAATGGGAAACAAAACTAGATGGCGAAACAGATCTTCAGAAAGAAATGAAGATCAGTGGAACTGATAAATATGTGGTTAAATATATAAGGCTATGTTTCATTCTCTCCTCATCTACTGGAAATACATGACTACTTAAAGTAAAAGTTATAATACTGAAATACAGGGTTATCACATTAAGAGAAAAAACCATGACAACTACTGCATAAAAGAAGAGTCATAAACAGAATTCTGTGGTTGTATAATTCTTGAAGTTTAAATTAAATGGTATTGTTTTATTTATTTTTGGAGACAGGGTCTCACTCTGTCACCCAGGCTAGAATGCAGTGATATGATCTCAGCTCACTGCAGCCTCAACCTCTCAGGCTCAAGGGATCCTCCCACCTCAGCCACCCAAGTAGCTGGGACTACAGGTGTGTGCCACCACAACCAGCTAATGTTTCTGTATTTTCATAGAGGCAGGGTTTCACCATGTTGCCTAAGCTGGTCTGGAACTCCTGAGCTCAGGCAATCCACCCACCTCAGCCCCCCAAAGTACTGGGATTACAGGCATGAGCCACCACCCCAGGCAAAAGGGTATTGTTTTAATTCTAAGTATACTGTGAGACGTTAAGAATGTATATTGTATATAGTCCCAGCTACTCGGGAGGCTGAGGCAGGAGAATGGTGTGAACCCGGGAGGCGGAGCTTGCAGTGAGCCTAGATTGCGCCACTGCACTCCAGCATGGATGACAGAGCAAGACTCCATCTCAAAAAAAAAAAAAAAGAATGTATATTGTAATCTCTAGTGCAATCCTAAAGAAAGATGTAGCTGTAGCTAAAAACCCGAGAGAAATTAAAATGAAATTCCCCCCCCAAAAAAATTCATTAAGCTGTAAGAAGTAAAAAAAAGGATAAACAAGAATAAAAACAGAAAGCAAAATAGTAGACCTAAATCCAACCATGTCAACATACTAAACATAAATGGAGAAAGCACTTTAAAAGCAACACTGAATTATCTACAATAGATGCACCTCAAATACAAAGACAAGTCAGAAACCGGTTGGAAAAAGACATTTGATGAAAACGTAAGTATAAAAAGGCTAGCTTGTGTCTATAGTCCTAGCTACTCGGGTGGCTGAGGCAGGAAGCTCTCTTGAGCCCACGAGTTCAAGGCTGTAGTGGGTTATAATCACACCTGTGAATAGCCACTGTACTCCAGCCAGGCAACTTAGTTCCTTTAAAAAAGCTTCTTATGGCATAATGTTTCGGGGGGAAAAAAATGGGGAGAGACTATATTATTTTCAGATATATACTCCAAGATAGAGTATTACCAGAAATAAAGACTGACATTTCTAATGATAAAACAGGACAGGCATAGTGGCTCATGCCTGTAAACCCAGCACCTTGGGAGGCCAAGGTGGGAGGATCGCTTGAGTCCAGGAGTTGGAGACCAGCCTGGACAACACAATGAGACAAAAAAAAAAAAAAAATTTTTTTTTTTAAATTAGCCGGGTGCCGTGGCTTGCACCTGTGGTCCCAGCTACTAGGGAGGCTGAAGTGAGAGGATCACCTTAGCCTAGGAGGTAGAGGCTGCAGTGAGTCGTGATCACACTACTGCACTCCTATTTAGATGACAGAGTAAAACCCTGTCTCCAAAAACAACACAATAAAACAGATAATTTATCAGAAAAATATAATCATAAATGTAGATATGTCTGATATAAAGCTTCAAACTTTAAGAAGAAAATTTGTGGCCAGGTGCAGTGGCTCATGCCTGTAATCCCAGCACTCTGGGGAGGCTGAGGCGGGTGGATCACAAGGTCAGGAGTTCGAGACCAGCCTGACCAACATGGAGAAACCCCGTCTCTACTAAAAATACAAAATTAGCTGGGCATGGTGGCACAGTAATCCCAGCTACTCAGGAGGCTGAGGCAGGAGAATCTCTTTAACCCGGGAGGCAGAGGTTGAGGTGAACTGAGATTGTGCCATTGCACTCCAGCCTGGACAAAAAGAGGGAAACTCCGTCTCAAAAAAAAAAAAAAAAGAAAGAAAAGAAAATTTGTTGTTATTTAATACCCCCTCCTTTTTTTTGAGACAGGGTTTTGCTCTGTCACCTAGGCTGAGTGTAGTGGCACGATAATGGCTCACTGCAGCCTTGACCCCCCAGGTCCAAGCAATCCTCCTACCCCAGCCTCTCAAGTGGCTGGGACCACAGGAGTGCACCATCATGCCTGGCTATGTTGCCCAGGCTGGTCTCCAACTCCTGGGCTCAAGCAATCCCACCTCAGCCTCCCAGTGCTGGGATTACAGGTATAAGCCACCATGCCTGGTGTTAAGAAGAAAATTTGAAGGATGAAGTGAGAGGACTGTGTGAGTGCAGGAGTTTGAGACTAGCCTAGGCAACACAGTGAGACCTTTGTCTCAAAACAAAACAAAAAGAAGAAAATTTGAGAGAATTAAAGGCAGAAACAGATTTTTAAAAAATCTCTATGATTGTGAACTAACATCCTTCTCATAGTAACTGAAATAATAAATAGATGAAAAAAGAGGCCGGGCGCGGTGGCTCAAGCCTGTAATCCCAGCACTTTGGGAGGCCGAGACGGGCGGATCACGAGGTCAGGAGATCGAGACCATCCCTTTCGGTCCTTGAGCACGGGGGAACAAGGTCGTGAGAACAAGCTCTTGGTGAGGCGCAGCCATTTCATCCATCCTCGGTCTGCGCCTTTCGCAGAGCTTCCAGCAGCGCTATGTTGGGCCACAGCATCTGGAGGTTCACAACCTCTGTGGTCCGTAGGAGCCACTATGAGGAGGGCCCTGGGAAGAATTTGCCATTTTCAGTGGAAAACAAGTGGGCGTTACTAGTTAAGATGTGTTTGTTCTTTGGATCTGCATTTTCTGTACCCTTCCTTATAGTAAGACACCAACTGCTTAAACAATAAGGATGTTTCAGTTCGTCCATTTACCAGATATGAAGAGCATTTTAAGAGATACAGCCTCTGGAAATGGATCAAACTCTAACTCATGGCATGCTAGATATGTTTTTCAATAAACTTATGACATGAAAAAAAAAAAAAAAGAAAAAAGAATCAGTATGGACATAGATCATGTGAACAGCACTATTAACCAACTTAATCTAATTGACATTTGTAAAATACTACACTAACAACTCCACAAAATTGTTCTTTTCAAGTGTGCATGGTCTATTCACCAATACAGATCAAATGCTAAGTCAGAAGGTAAGTCTCAATAAATCTCAAAAGATGTATTGTAAACTTACATAGAGTATGTTCTCTGAGCATAATGAAATTAAATCAGAAAGCATCAGTAAGATACCTAGAAGAGCCCCAAGTATTTGGAAATTTAACATAATATTTTAAAATAAACCATGCTCGAATGCCACATGCAGTGTTTGGAAAAAAAATAAAAATAAAAACAAAATACACCATGGGTCAAGAAGAAACCACGAAGTTAATTAGAAAATATTTTGGACTGTGGTGGCTCAAACCTGTAATCCCAGCACTTTGGGAGGCCAAGGTGGGAGGATTGTTTGAGCCTAGGCATTTGAGACCAGTCTGGGCAACACAGGGGGACCCTGCCTCTACAGAAAAACAAACAATTAGCCAGGTATGGTGCTGCATACCTGTAATCCCAGTTACTCAGGAGGCTGAAGCAGGAGGATAGCTCAAACCCAGGAATTTGAGGCTGCAGTGAGCTATGATCAAGCCATTGCACTCTAGCCTGGGTAACAGAGTAAGACTCTATCTCTAAGAAAACTTAAAAATAAATAAATAATTTTGAACTGAATGATGAAATCCAACACATGAAAATGTGCTAAATTTTAAAGCAGTGCTCAAAGAGAAAAGCTTTAAACAAAATTCTTCATAAGGCCGGGCACGGTGGCTCAAGCCTGTAATCCCAGCACTTTGGGAGGCTAAGACGGGCAGATCACGAGGTCAGGAGATCAAGACCATCCTGGCTAACACGGTGAAACCCCGTCTCTACTAAGAAATACAAAAAAACTAGCCAGGCGAGGTGGGGGGCGCCTGTAGTCCCAGCTACTTAGGAGGCTGAGGCAGGAGAATGGTGTAAACCCGGGACACAGAGCTTGCAGTAAGCTGAGATCCGCCCACTGCACTCCAGCCTGGGCAACACAGCGAGACTTTGTCTCAAAAAATAAATAAATAAATAAATAAATAAAATTCTTCATAAACACACAATCTTAACATTAGCAAATCAAATCCATTAATATATCAAAAATATAAATCTTGAGCTAATAGGGTTTATCCCAGGAATGCAAGGTAGTTTAGTAACATCACACATACACACATATATAGGCACATATATATGGATATTACATTATCATTTTTGGCTATGAGATCATATATATAATCCAGGTCAGTGGTCCCCAACTGTTTTGGCACCAGGGACTGATTTAAGGATGATTCAAGTGCATTACATTTTTTGTGTACTTTATTTCTATTATTATCACATTGTAATATGTAATGAAATAGTTATATAACTCACCATAATGTAGAATCAGTGGAAGCCCTGAGCTTGTTTTCCTGCAACTAGATGGTCCCATTTAGTTGCAGGATTGGGGGTGATGGGAGACAGTGACACTTGAAGTGTGTTGCTTATGTCCAGTCTACTCTGTAACAACCTTGTTTTGGTTGCTGTCACTGCAGAAAACGCTGCTTCACAAAGAATGTGGGAAACAGAAGCAGGCTTTTGAGTGCATTTGTGGCAATCTCAGAATATTCTGCCTTGACTTTAACCCAGAATGTATGGAGATTTGAAGTTGTCTCAAACATACTTTCAAGGCCTCTGTCATTTGCAATCTCAAGCAGTTAATCCTCTTCTAGCATGGACAAAGTCAATTCACCTGGCTTATTCACAAATGGGTGGTGGATCCGTTCCTTCCCAATTCAGGGGTCTTTTGTGGTTGGGAAGTAATGCTCAAACTCTTTTGAAAGCTGAGATTGGTGATCATGCACCAGCTGGGAGAAAGAAGGCCTTGGCTCAATCTCTCTCAAAATCTCTGCAAATGTTTGAAACATGTCAGAAATCCTAATGTTCACTCATCGCCCCCATAATTCCAGTTTGGCTTTGAATGCAACCACTTTATCTGCCGATTTAAACACTGTCATCATTCTCCTCTGAAGTGACAGATTGAGTTCGTTGAGCAGGTTGAAATGTCACACAAGCAAGTTTTGCCACCCATTCTGTGTCACTGAGATGTGCTGCCATTGGTGACTGTTTTTCTGAAAGAAATGTCTGGAGTGGCTCTCGTAACTCAAAAACTCTGGCCAGTGAGGGACATTTATAAAGCCACTTCACTTCTGTGCACAAGAGAAGATGTGTGTGCTCTGCATCTATCTCCTCACAGAGCTATGTGAACATGTAGAGGCATGTACTTAAATGTGGATGCTAGTTTTAATCACATCCTGCAAAATGTTAAGTTCAGGTGACATTTTGCAGCTAGCTAGCCTTTCTCTGTGGATGACACAGTACATAGACTCACATTCGGAAGCAAACTCTTTGACCCAAGTAGTGAAACCAGAAAGCTGTCCAGTCATGGCAGCCACTCTGTCTGTGCATATGCTGACACAAAATGACCAATTCCATTTTCCTGATATGTAATCATTCAAAGACTTGAATAGTTCTGCAGCTATGGTGTTGGTTAGCAACAAAAGTGCACATAACATATCCTCATGCACATCCTCCTGAAAAATATAGTGCACAAAAACAAGCATCGTTGCCTTGTCAACACCAGTAGACTTGTCAACCTGGATTGCATGCCACAGTGACTCATTAATGCTCTCTAACAATTGTGCCTCAATATCCTCTATTTAATCAATTCAACTACTTATGGTGCTAGCTGAGAGGTACATGTGCCAGCTTCTGAACTGTGCCCTCTCCTGAAGGTTCAAAACAAATGTCCTTAGGATCAACTCTTTACCAATAGTAAAGGGCTTCTTAGCTTTAGCAATGCGGTTAGCTACTAAGAATGATGCTCTCAATGCAGACACATTTGAAGTGGTGGCCTTCAATAATTGCTTCTGTTCTTTGTGTTCACATTTTTTTCTTTTGAAAAACTCCAGAGGCTTGTCTTTTAATGCAGGGTGCTGGGTCTCCACGTGGCAAAGCAGTTTTGAAGCTTTCATGGCTTCAATGGATAGCCCCAGTCACCACATATACAAAGTGGGCTTGGAGAATGTGAATCACCTGTTGCAATGAACCTGTAATTTAAGTAGAACTCTTGGTATTTTCTTTTAAATGCAGCTTTCTTTTTTGCTGACAGTCTCAGAGTCTTCTGCTGTCTCATCACTGGGTCTTTCCCTCTTTTCAAAGAAACTCTTGCTTTTTACTTATTTTGGCTAGAGTTAGCTTGTGGGCTAACAAAACTGTCAGTGAGACAAGTGCGCAGTGCAGGAAAAGAGGCTCTCTTCATTCTTTTTCTTACAGTTCAAACCTTAGACCTCAGTTCATTAGCCTCAAAAACCATTATGTAGATCAAAGTTGAGAAGTAATATTGTTTCTTCTATCCACTAAGAAAGCAAGGTGGAAGTATTGCCCTATTTTTTTTTAATTGCATAAAACCCTAATAATAAAAATTTGACACTAAAAAAATCCAAAAATAAATAAATCAAGATGAGTACCTCCAAAAATATTGAGCAAATTATTTCCTATTAGCTGGTCTGGGTCTTCATTTATTTTCCAGAGACCCCAATTTCTTAAAGTTCCAAGTTCTGTTTCTATGGATAGTATCCTGCTCCTACAATCATCTTCCTCTCATTATTTTGTGTCTCACATTTTAATACTCTGATGTATTCAGAGGGTGAGACAGGCATCAGAATTATAAAAAGTATTGAGAATGATACTTTTTGTTTTCTGTTTTTGAGACAGGGTCTCTCTGTCACCTAGGTTGGAGTGCAGTGGTGCGATCACAGCTCACTGCAGCCTCAACCTCCTGGGCTCAGTGAAGGCTGAAGTGTCCCACTTCAGCCTCCCAAGTAGCTGGGACTATAGGTGCACGCCACCAAACCCAGTTAATTTTTGTATTTTTTGTAGAGATGGAGTTTTGCCATGTTGCCCAGGCTGGTCTCTAGGGCTCAAGAGATTCACCCACCTTAACCTCCCAAAGTGATGGGATTACAGGTGTAAGCCACCACACCCAGGCCAAGAACGTATTTTTGATCAGGGTAGGTTTTATACCTAGGACTCTGAAGACTGGAAGAATCTTCCATAAACCATGACCACTAGTTGGCTGTCCCTTTGGCCCAAATGATAAAGAAACTGCAGTGATTAGTGAAAAAATAAACTCTGTAGTGGTATATGGAAATTCAAAAAGAGAAGACAGATTATGTGAATATGCTAATACATAGCTCATATCAGGAGATATGTACCTTTACCCTTCCTACATCCTACTACCTGACCTGTGTGTCTTGGGTTACAAGGACAAGGACCATACCCAAGGAACAATGGAATAATCTGATGGAAAAGTCTAGGACCCTGAAAATGTGTGGAACAGAGCCTATCTCTGGACTTTTACATAAAAGAGAAATAAACTTCTATATTTTTCTTCTAATTTTAATCTATGTATTTATTTAAAGACTGGGTTATAAGACTGGCTAATTTTTGTATTTTTGGTAGAGATGGGGTTTCACCATGTTGCCAAGGCTGGTCTCGAATTCCTGGGCTCAAGCGATCTACCAGTGTCAGCTTCCCAAAGTGGTGGGATTACAGCCATGAGCCACCGTGCTGGGCCAGTTTCTATCGTTTTAAAGCCTTTGTTAATTTGGCTCTCTATTATTTGCAGCTGAACTTAATCCCAACTGATACAGTAGGTAAGGAGAAACAGGATGGTTAAGAGATTCCTTTTGAGTGAGCTGTAGAGTCATCTCATTGAAGAAGACTGAAAGAGTGGATGATAATTATCTGAGAAAGGAGATGCAGAACTTTTTATTACTATTCCTCCAATATAATGTGGCAGGTCTGAAGAGCCGTTTGTATACAGAGTGAACTTGGCTTAGTAAACGAGCTAAGTCCTTGGTATAGTCACCGAATGCTAATAGTTGCTATAAAGCCTAATCACATTGGTAACTGGATAGAATACGTGAGCTTACTAAACCATTAACATGCCTTACTGAATATACAGCTTTTAAAACCTTTGGACTATTTACAGTGTTGCTTTCAATCAATTCCAGGAGGTCCCAATGGAACCAATTATGATATAACTATAGGAAACTTAAAAATTAATTCCTGAAAGAGTCAGACCTAAGAAAATCCAGATAACAATCACTCATCAGTGCAACAGGGCTAACTAACCAATGGGATACATTATGTAATCTACCGCAGAAATTTGTCAAATTAAAGAAACTATCAAGACGCTTGAAAGAGTAAAGTATCAGAAGACAAAGACCAAAGATGAGGAGAAGAAAGTCTGTCATCAGTCACTGACCTTTTAGATTGATAATTAAGATGCACATATGAAAAAATATTAGTTTTCAGAACAGCAATAACATTTCTTACTTTATAAAATGACTCTACAATTTTTCTTTAAACATGATGCTTTCTACAAATTACGAGTTGAGATTAGAGAAGTATGTATGGTTTACTGAACCCTCAGAGATCTCAGATGGCTTATAAGTTACATGGAGTTTTAAAATAATAATAATAATAGTAACCCCTCCAGAGTGTAAGTTAATTTCTTGTCAGTCTAGAAGCCTATCATGAGATAACACTGAGCCTATCTAAGGTGAGCAGATAAATAAATAAAATATAATTAAATAAAATATAAATAAACTGCATTAAAAGCATAGAGCAAAGGGTAATTTTCTCTAACAATCTGGAAACTTCTTTACAGTCTTCTCATTAGAGGGCATTTCTGAATTAATAAGTAAATGGAAAATAAGATTCAAAACAACAATTTCACCTACAGATTTTAAGTGCCTGCACATATCAAAGCAAACTTGTACTTTAACCACATATTTGTTAAAAAAAACTGCCAATTTTAAGGAAGAAAAGGGGTTCTGTTTGTTTCTGTTTTTGTTTTTGATTCACGAGTGCTGATCTTCTTCTGAAAAGGTATTTCTTTAAGAAAAAAAAGTTCATGTTCTTCGACTAGGTCAAGTTTCAGAACATCAGTCATGCATCTTCAAGAGAAACAAAATCCAATTTAAAGGGACTGACTTTTCTCATTTTAGTTTTTCCCAATGATAAATATATTTTTAACTATCACATGACATAAGTCAGCTTACAAATGAAGTTTCCACAGCAAGGCATGTGATCCTTGATCTCTCTAAGCAAGCCTCTTCCTAAAGGAGTAAAAAATTCTTTCCTGAAATGAATTATTCAAGGCTGAATAACAAAACACAGTAGTAGAGAAGACAAGTGAGAAAACTATAAAGGAGAATTTTTTCTTCCCTTTTTCCCTAACAAAAGCAAATAAAAAGTTGTATTATGCATACAGTGTTTTAAGAACATTTTTAATTGGTGCTTAGGATAAAATAACTGAAAGATACACAAAATACTAGCAACTTCACTGAGATGGCAGACATTATTAGTACTAGAGATTTCTATTCTGTTTTTCAAATTTTCTCCAATATTAGTTTTGTCACTTTTATAATTAAAAAATGAAATTACAAATAAATAAAAAGCCAGAAAATCTTTTAAAAATTATTGTCTTCTTTTTGGTTAAAGTGATACTTAAAGCATACTTATTTTTGCAATGATCTAATGCTTCATCTGGACTTCCCACCCAGAAGCTTCATAAAAATGCATACTCTCAGACCTCCCCTCAGATGTACAGAATCAGTAGCTTATATTTTAATAAGATTCCCAGGTGTTTCATCTGCATGTTAAGCCAGTGAAGCACTGTTATAGAGATTCATCCAGAAATACCTATCTTGATTCCTTTCTAAGTCCTTCCTATATGTCAGTCCAAACTGATCATGTTTTTTTGATTTATCTTAGATATATTCATGCAATTTCAGTAAAATTGACAAAAGATAATAACAATATATTAATCATACCACTAAATTTAGGGCAATTTTTTTAAAAAAAAAAAAGAGTTCCAACTTCAAACCTTAGCCATTATCCCCTACTACATTAATCACTCCATTGAAATGGACCAAAAGCAGAATATAAATTCAGTATACCAGAGGAACTTTTCATAAAGTCTGAAACCTATTAATGAGGAAACACTAGAATCATAAGATGGTATGATATTGCAGTACTGGAATACCTGAGTAAGTGCTGCCTCTACCTTATAAAGGCCTGTTCAACAATATTAATTTTTCAGTTACTTTGAAATGTCCACCAGTCAACCTTGGTAAGACTGACATTTTGAGCTGGAAAACTCTTTGTGGTGGGGCTGTCCTGTGCATTATGGGAGGTTTAGCAGCATCCCTGTCCTCTATCCACCAGATATCAGTAGCATGCCCCGAGCTGAAACAACCAAAGATGTCTCCAGACATTGCCAAATATCCCCTGGGGGACAATCCCTCCTCCCAAACCCCCAGGATAATCCACTCATCTAAAAAAAGAACAACTATCTGACAGCAGGCCTGCCAATATAGGTCAATAATCCTATTTGGGATTTTCCCAAAAAGAGACATCTAAGAGCATAGCTGAGTTTTTAAAATTATACACACATTTGTGGGATTCCTTTTGAAAGCTCCAGGAGAGCAAGGGCTAGGTCTTTTTTTTTTTCTTTTTTTTTTTTTTTTCCTGGTAATTATATTCTTAGAAATTTCTGGTCCACGATAAGCATCTGGGTTAAAATATGTAGATACCATATCCTTAGTATAGGGCAATTAATTATTATTCAATTTTCTGGTTAAACTTGCATTTCTATTGCATATAATGTGATTTCTTAAATGTATTTCCCTCACCTATTTTAACTAGAAAAATACTAGTTCAATAACATCTAAAAATTATTAAGCCTATGATGTGACCAGTAACCACTATATCCAAATCAATTAGGACTCTTGTAACAGGAGGCATAGTTAAGGGAAGAAAGGACACTGCTGTGAAAAGTAGAGGTGCTGTCAGCTGTACATCCAGGTTGCTCTCTCTTTGCTTGGCTTATTTTTCAGAAATCATCCCAAGACCTCATGCTCTAAGAAATGTTTTCCAAATACTCAAGACAAGTAGTTTTGAAACCTTTTTTCTAAGGCCAGAGACTTATTTTCAAAATCTGATTACATGAATGCCAATTATACATCAATTAACAACAACAACAACAACAAAAACGGGAAAAAAATCTGCTGAAAACTATGAACGTTCTAGAAAAACACACTTACGTATAAACTTTACCATATAATTTCAGGGAGTTTGTAAACCCCCTAAAATCTATCAATGGACAATGGTCTCTCTCATTCTTGCATGACCATTAATATTTTACTGTCCATAGTCCATAGCATAACATTTAGCAATTCAAGTATTGAAATTTAGTTCCTCATCCAAATCAACTTAAAAATCATGTGGCTTCTAGTCTGTCAACTGGGCAGCTTGGATGGTGACTCCAAGACTCTCTTGAAACAGAATACAGTCATGTGTCACTTGCAAGTATACATTCTGAGAAATCATTTGTTAGGCAATCTTTTTGTTGTGTTAACATCACAGAGTGTATTTACACAAACCTAGATGGTATAGGCTATATGGTATATGGTATGCCCTATTGCTCCTAGGCTATAAACCTGTACAGCATGTTACTCTACTGAACACTTTGGGCAACTGGAGCACAATGGTAAGTATTTTATGTATCTAAACATAGAAAAGGTACAATACAGTATAAGAATACAAAAAATATACAGTGTAAAAATACAGTATAAAAAGATTTTAAAATGATATAAAAGAAAGGGCATTTACCGGCCAGGCGAGGTGGCTCATGCCTGTAATCCCAGCACTTTGGGAGGCCGAGGCAAGTGGATCACGAAGTCAGGAGTTCGAGACCAGCCTGGCCAACATAGTGAAACCCCATCTCTACTAAAAATACAAATTAGCCAGGTGTGGTGGTGGGCGCCTGTAGTCCCGGCTACTCAGGAGGCTGAAGCAGGAGAATCATTTGAACCCAGGAGGCGGAGGTTGCAGTGAGCCAAGACCTCACCATTGTACTCCAGCCTAGATAAAGATACACAGCGAGACTCCGTCTCAAAAAAAAAAAAAAAAAAAAAAAAGAAGAAGAAAAGAAAAGAAAGGGCACTTACCATAAATGAAGCTTGCCGGACTGGAGGATGCTTAGGTGAGTCTGTCAGTGGTCAGTGTACGTGAAGGCCTAGGACATTACTGTATACTACTGTAGACTTTATAAATATTCTACACTTAGACTACACTAAATAAATTGTACTATAACATTACGACAGCCACAGTGTCACTAGGCAGTAAGAATTTTTCAACTCCATTACAGTCTTATGGGACCAGCGTCATATATGCAGTCTGTCATTGACTAAAAGATCATTATGGGACACATGACTGCATATGAGCAAAGTGTTCATAAATTGTAAAGGACTAGCAATATGCAGACTTAAGGTATGTTCTTCATTTCTGTCTTCCCAACCAGATTGTAAGGGACTTGGGAGTAGGGACTGTGTAACTCTCCTGAATAGTTTTTGGTATCCAGCAAAACTGAATAAATGTTTCTTAATGTCTTCTTTCTCAAGCAAGGAACTCTGGCTCGTTTCTGCAGTTTGGGGTGGTGGTAGGAATAATCACCACTACTTTGCATCCAAAGATACCAGAGAGAAACCAAACATTTTATTTGCTTCACAAGAACTTCATTTGCTTAGTCTTATCTTTGTAAATCATATATTAGTTCACCTACTCCAATGCTGTAGCTATTGCAGAGAGTTAAACAACTAAATAATGTGACTGCTTTATAAAACATAAATTGGAGAGAGAAAAAAGAAATGCATTTGTTTTTTTTTCCTCATTAAAAACTGCCATCTGCTAAATTCTCTGAATCATCTTGTCAAAACTCATTGAAGGAAAATAAACTGTGTTCAGAGGATCAAGACAATATAGTAGGCACAAGGATTCATAAGCTCTTCTCTTTAATTTCTTCAATGAATGTTTCATGGTATATTCTACTCTAATTTTAATTTTCAGGCAGAAAATAGTACTATATAATGAACACCACGATGTACACAAATCCCAATTCTCTTACAAGGCATAGGCTCCGGATAAATTCTACCCATCTCAAGTCACGATTTCATGAACTATTTTGCTTGACTAGTCACATTTACCTTGACTTTTAGTTACTTAGCACTTTTGTCCACAATATCATAAATTTTATTGATCAGAATTGCACATACAAGCACCTGTCTTATCCATAGCCAGACCAAGTTCTTTACTTTTCTGTACCTTTACAGCGTAGAACTATTTTTAGCACTTGCTGAAGGACAGTTAGAATAAAGTTATATGACTTAACCAGGACTCGATTTCTTTATCTGTAAAAACTATATTAATAATCTTGAGCCGGGCACGGTGGCTCAAGCCTGTAATCCCAGCACTTTGGGAGGCTGAGACGGGCGGATCACGAGGTCAGGAGATCGAGATCATCCTGGCTAACAAGGTGAAACCCTGTCTCTACTAAAAAATACAAAAAACTAGCCAGGTGAGGTGGCGGGCACCTGTGGTCCCAGCTACTCAGGAGGCTGAGGCAGGAGAATGGCGTAAACCCGGGAGGCGGAGCTTGCAGTGAGCTGAGATCTGGCCACAGCACTCCAGCCTGGGCAACAGAGCGAGACTCCGTCTCAAAAAAAAAAACAAAAAACAAAAAAAAAAAACAAAAAACAAACAACAAAAAAATAATCTTGAAACCACCTTTGCAAAATTATGACAGTAAAGGAAAACTGACATAGTTGATTCCATCTTGCTTCTGACCTCCAAGCTGTCCTCATCATTCCTGGACATAGGCCAAGCTAACATTGGGAGGAATTTATAATTTAACTTGAGGCCAGGAGCAGTGGCTCATGCACGGAATCCCAGCACTTTGGGACACCAAGGCAGGCAGATCACCTGAGGTCAGGAGTTCGAGACCAGCCTGGCCAGCATGGTGAAACCCCATCGCTACTGAAAATACAAAAATTAGCCAGGCATGGTGGTGGGCACTGGTAATTCCAGCTACTCAGGAGGCTGAGGCAGGAGAATTGCTTGAACCAGGAGGCAGAGGTTACAGTGGGCTGAGATGGCGCCACTGCACTCCAGCCTGGGAGACAGAGCGAGACTCTGTTTCAAAAAAAAAAATTAACTTGAAAGTAAAGATGATAATAGGAGGCCAGACTTGGTGGCTCATGCCTGCAATGCCAGCACTTTTGGAGGCTGAGGCAGGCAGATCCCTTGAGGTCAGGAGTTTGAGACCAGCCTGGCCAACATAATGAAACCCTGTCTCTACTAAAAATACAAAAAAAAAAAAAAAAAAAAAAAAAGAAGAAGGAAAGCAAGCATGATAACAGTCCCTCTCTAAAAAGAACCCCCACCTTGCTCAGGGACCAAAAACCGCCTTTGTAAGACTAATCAAAGGCCACAAGAATAGGATTATGGCAGGGGCCTGAACTCTGCTAAGATGTAGGTATAGTTTCTATAACTCTTTACTGCTCAGGAGCCATGTGGCCAGAAGTCACAAGATTTGCAATTTCCCCAAGTGTTCCTATAGATAACATCACTACTGTACAATCTAAGATTTTTTAAAGATGTTTTTCAGATCTACCCCACCAGACCTGTGATTCACGGCTCAACTGGTCCTGTGGCTCCACCAGTGACAGACTCAGCACATAAGGACAGTTTTTCCACACCCCTATGATTTCATCCCTAACCAATCAGCAGCACCCATTCCCTAGCCCCCATCCACCAAATTGTCCACAAAAACCCTAACCTGCGGCCTTTGGGGAGACTGACTTGAGTGATAACTCTGGTTTTCCCACATGGCCAACCTCATTAAATCGTTAATCTACTGCAATGTCATGGTCTCAGTGAACTGATTTTTGTCTGTTCAGCAGTGGGGAAGAACCCATCGGGCAATTACAATCTTAGTTCCCCAATGTCTGTAACACAGATCAAATTAACAAAACTATGACGATAGAAGCTCTTTGATAGTTTATTCAGGAAGAAAACAGGTCTTTTTTTTTTTTTTTAAGTTAGGAGCTTGCTCCTTGAAGATTCTACAAATGATCAGAATCTTATTCTCACCAAAGAATCGTTTCTTTGGTAGGTGAAGGGAGAAGGAATGGAATGCATCCTATTAATGTAACTTTTCACCTTTCTTTGATACTGGCTGCTAGCCCACAATGTTTGGTTGGGCTAGAAAACAAATGTAAAAAAGAAACACTAATCCCAATCCTTAAATCTATTCTGCAAAGATGCCAGGAAGACAAATAAGTTACTTATAAAAGCAGAAAGCTTTTTTGGAGGAAACGCACTATAAAAGCAAAATATATTAAAGAACTATTTTCACATTCTAAATTCTGTGCCTAACTTCCAGTTTAAATTGGTAGCTTAAAAAACAGAGGTCAACACAGAAATCAGTAAAAGGATCAAGGCAGAACACAGAAATACACAAACAGCAAATGCAAGAGATAAACCAGGAGGTAGATTAGGTTATCAGACATAACATAAAGATCTCTCCTTCAAAATGACATCTCTCTTCTAACCTAATGTTACGAAGACTAATTGAGCAGAATGAAGGGTTGTTAAACAGCCACAAACTTAAGTAAACCTGCAAAGTAAAATCTAGTCTTGGTTAATCATAATCAAGAAAAAGAATAAACAAATTGATTATAAATTGGCTGCCAAAGTTTGCAAGGGTTTTGGAATTCAGTTACTGACATATTTAATGTAAACAAGAGGGAAGCCAAAAGACAAAAATACCACCTGGAGATTAGCAGCAAGAAGGTCATAAAAACAGCAAAGTATAAAATTTTACTACATGAGGATCACGATTTTTGTGCAGAAAATGTATGGATTGCCCCTCTCCCCCACCTCACTGAAAAACAAAAATATAACAAAAACAATATGACAGATATTCCTCAATGTCACAGTGAGTGATACAGGACTATTATAAACTGACATAGCATCAGGAAAAAACAGATATAGAGCCTAACCAGAAACAATGAAATACACATACCAAAAACACCAGCACGATACATTCATAAACAAATGGCTTAATGTTCTCATGGTTACCAAAAAGCAAATTACCACTGATCTTATAAATGTATACAGGATCCTCTCTCAGAACAGCTAACTTTCTTCATATTCATCATTAACATTCTTCTTTCAATCTGTACTTAGTCAAGGTAGTTAGTAAGATTTTAGAGGAGAGTTACTAGTTTAGGGAACTAACATTCTAGAGAGAATCAGTTAGGCAAATCCTTACCCAGAATCAGTTGCCTCTCATAACACCTGACCCTCAGTTTGTCCATTAACACAACAAGTTTATATTTGGCACCACTAAGCCTACTACTGTCATAAGCACCTGTGATGCAAAAAGGAATAAGACCTGGCTGGGCTTGGTGGCTCATACCTGTAACAACAACAAAAATTTAAAGACTTTTCTTTCTTCCTTATGAGACTGAAAAATGACTCCCAACAAGGTTTGGTCCTAAAAAGTAAATATATAAAGAACTGAAGGAAGGGCAGCTAACAAAGAAATATGAAATAGCAATGAACTCAAGTCTGATATTTGAAAGAGATACCCCTAGACTCCCTAGCCATTAGTAAGTAGAAGCAGCTTCAGTGAATAGTAACTGCTGTTCTCGTTTAATCTCCAACTGGCCAAGGTACGAACTATTACCTTTGCCCAAAGCTATATCCAGTGTCACTGGCTTAGCTGGTATTTCCAAAGTCTGACTCATGGACAAATCTCAAGATGATGATAGGGCTTGGCATCTTTGAATAAAACAATGTCTATTTAGTGGGTGGAAGACTGTAGACTCAGAGTTCCTTAGTCCAAAGTTAGAGGATACTTGACAATCTTCTCAACTGTTTAAAACTTCACAGAAAAATAGGTTTGAAGTATTGTTTGGCCTTAAAAATAAAAGACATTATTTCAATTTCTTGTAAATACCTTCGGAGACAAAGGCTTTAACTGACCTACTATCTCATCTGCATCAAAGGGTTGCACCATTACCTCAATGGCAGCATACGAAATGCATAAAAGAGGCCGGGTGTGTGGTGGCTCATGCTTGTAGTCCTAGCACTTTGGGAGGACAGGCAGGCAGATGGCTTGAGCTCAGGAGCTCAAGACCAACCTGGGCAACATGGTGAAACCTCATCTCCACACAAAATACAGAAAGAATTGGCCAAGTGTGCCCAGCTACTCGGGAGGCTAAGGTAGGAGGACTGCTTGAGCCTGGAAGGTCAAGGCTGCAGTGAGCCATGATAGCACCACTGTACTCTAGCCCGGGTAACAGAGTGAGACCCTATCTCAAAAAACTAACAAAATGCATAAAAACACCTCAATAATTACTTTTCTATTAATAAAACTGGCAAAAGAAAACACACATAAACTTTACAAATGTAATTTATTTAACAAAAAAACTACAAGTTTTCATTATTAACAAATCAAGAGGTTCATAATTTTTAATCTAGAGAGTAGAAATGGATTAATTTAAAATAAACTAAAGCCATGAATTAAAGAAGTTTCAGTCTGAAACATATCATATATTAGATGATGGCACCTACTGACTAAATGTAATATTGCATTCCTATATAAGTCATGAATATCTAGAGGAAGAGCAAAGTTTCTGGTGGCATGGACCGATAAGATCCTCATAATATTCTAGGGGTAGAGTACAGCAGTGTGAAAAGGAAAATAGTGACCAATGGGCAAGAAAAAGGCTGGGCACAGTGGCTCATGTCTGCAATCCCAGCACTTTGGGAGGCAAGGTGGGCAGGTCACTTGAGGCCAGGAGTTTGAGACGAGCCTGGCCAACACGGCAAAACCCCGACTCTACTAAAAATAGAAAAATTAGCCAGGTGTGCTGGCTCACACCTATAATCCCAGCTACTCAAGAGGCTGAGGCATGAGAATCGCTTGAACCCAGGAGGCAGAAGTTGCAGTGAGCCGAGATCGCTGAGTGACCCTGAGTGACACAGCAAGACTGTTTAAAAAAAAAAAACAGGGGAGAAGGGGGCAAAGAAAAATTCCTGTACTAAAGACTATGACACAAGCAAAAAGTAAACTGACAGGGGTATACTAAAACCCTCAGCAAGGCAAATTGATCTTGGTGATATATAATTCTAAGAACTCCAACCTTAATTTTCTTCCTGAAGTATTTTGTCTTTTGGGTTTTCATTTTTAGGGATATTATGTCTAATTTCACCATGAAAAATACAAGTAGGTTTCACTTGACATAAATTGTTTTAAAAAGAAACTATACTCTGAAAAGTAAAAGATTTATTTTATAAATGATTTTTTACTGAGAGAGAACATAGGGAAAGAAAATGAGTTTTACGCCAGGGAGAACTGTACTCAACCCTCTAGCCCTGCTACTAACTTGTATGACCTTTTGTCTTCATTTATTTACCTTAAAATATGTTTTTTAAGAACTGGTTTTTAAGAACATCAGAGGTACTCTTTCTATTTTTATTTTTTGAGACAGAGTCTCACTCTGTCACCTAGGCTGCAGTGCCAGTGATGCAATCATAGCTAACTACAGCCTCAACTTGCTAGGCTCAAGTCATCCTCCCACCTCAGCCTCCCAAGCAGCTGGGACTACAGGTGCATGCCACCATGCCCAGCTAATTGTTGTAATTTTTGTAGAGACAGGGTCTCTCTATGTTGACCACGCTAATCTCAAATTCCTGGTCTCAAGCAATCCCCCAAGTCTTGGTCTCCCAAAGTGCTGGGATTATAGGCATGAGCCACCGTGTCCAGCCAAGAGGTACTCTTAACAAATGGCTATTGTTGGGATTGCTAACTATATACATTTTTCCCAGGAGGGCCTTTGGGCAATAAAACTAATGTTACTATGCCAGAAATACTTGACCAGTTAGATTTTACAGTTCCTATGGAATTCCTGGTTCTAAGGATATTTGTGTTTAGTAGAAAGAGCTTTAAATAAGAAAAAAGAACACTTCTTTTCAGGTATTTAATTTTCTTAACTTCCAAAACAGAAAATACTACCTGGCATATCTCACATCTAATACTCCACAAGCAGATATGTTCCTTCGTCAGACAGAATTGTGCTTTCCTCTATTTCCATAATTACGTACCAGAAACTGGCCAGCAATACTCGAAATTGCAACTTGGGCTATCCAACCCTGGTGGTATGATGCTAGAGCAGCTTACTCCCCCTGATATTTAAGAGGCATATGCTGTGCAAGAGCTAGAAAATCAGCCAGCACCACCTAACCATAAGGTGCTATTCTCACTTCCTCTCTGAGTCAAGTTTGCTAATCAACTCCTCAAAGAAAGGCCATAGTGATACTCCATCAGGTAAAGGGGAAGAGCACAGGCTTGTTCTCTTTAAGGCTGGGACAGCTGCCAGGACTTTTCTGAATAAGACCTACTCTTTATGTGTATCCTTGTAATCATAAGATGTAGAATGTAAATGAATATATGAGCTAGGGATGGTTTCCTTAAAAAAAGTGAAGTGCATATTCTCTGCTTGAAGGAAAGGAGACAGGAAATAGCATCCAACCCAACTACAGAGTAACTTAACAGCAGTCAGATTCAGAAAATGTGCTAACCCAATTTTCAGGCACAATTTTCTGGCCCTGGAAGGCTGGAAAGGCTGGAAATCAATGCAAGCATCCTGAACTTGATTTCTCTTGGGAATGGCAGAGAAAGTTAAAGTTTTCTCCAAATTAAGCTTCATTTATCTACTTATGTTCTTAGAAACTGTAAAGGAAAATCAATATAAGTTTTTCAAAATACATACACACAACTATATATGCTGTGTATGAGTATACATAAACTGTCTTTCATTAGAAATGAAATTTTAAGGAAGGTGGCCAACAAATCTAACATTTAAAAAATAAGGAAACAGACTAGGAGCGATGGCTCATGCCTGTAATCCTAGCCCTTTGGGAAGCCAAGGCAGGCAGATCACTTGAGGTCAGGAGTTCAAGACCAGCCTGGGCAACATGGTGAAACCCCATCTCTACTAACAATACAAAAATTAGCCAGGCATGGTGATGCATGCCTGTAAGCCCAGCTACTTGGGAAGCTGAGGCATGATAATTTGCTTGAACCCAGGAGGCTGAGGTTGCAGTGAGCCAAGATCATGCCACTGTACTCCAGCCTGGACAACAGAGCAAGACTCTGTCTCAAAAATAAATAAATAAATATATAAAACATAAAAAATAAAATATCAAAAAATAAAACATTTAAAAAGGAAACAATAATGCCTAGATAACAGAAAATTGGAAAAAAGAGAGCCATAAGTTATTATGATAAACTCTATAACAAAATTCAAAGCCACTTTCAATTTCTCAGTCATTGGACTATTGCTGCTATTATTAACAATATCTTCATTACTTAATACATTTTTATTCATCGCTTTTTGCTTATTTCTGTTGTTGTTGTTGTTATTGTTTGAGACAGTCTCACTCTGTCACCCAGGCTGGAGTGCAATGGCACCATCTCGGCTGACTACAACCTCCGCCTCCTGGGTTCAAGCAATTCTCCTGCCTTAGCCTCCCAAGGAGCTGGGATTACAGGTGCATGCCACCATGCCCGACTAGTTTTGTATTTTTAGTAGAGATGGGGTTTCACCATTTTGTCCAGGCTGGTCTTGAACTCCTAACCTCAGGTGATCCGTCCACCTCAGCCTCTCAAAGTGCTGGGATTACAGGAGTGAGCCACCATGCCCAGCCTGATTCACCGGTTTTTAAAACCACTATCCAAAGACAACTCTGTGAGGTAGATAAAATTAGTTCTATTTTATATGCGAAAAACTGAGAAAGATATGTTAAGTGACTTATCTAACACTACAAAACTAGTTAATGGGACAGCCAAAACTGGAACATAGGTCTTCTAACTCCTAGATCTTTCTACTAATCCAGTGGTTTCAAATTTTATTTTAGCCCCAGAATCCTCTTTCAAACTATTTTTTTGTAGAACCCCACTAATTTAACAGATAAAATTGGAGCTCCTCCAACTAAAATAGCTATTAGGGCCAGAGCCATGTATATTTCAGCTGGCTCCTCCCTCCCCCATGATGGGCTTTGAGACTTCTGGGTAACATTATAACTCCAAGGAGCAAAATGTAAACCATTAAAAGTTATCTCCCTAATTGCCCAAGGAAATCCATAAAGTTCTAATCCAAATATGAATAAGACTAATAACCAGTAAAATGGTACCTTTCGCAGCTACCATATCTAAGACTTTCATAATCATAAATATATATTAATGGAAACAAAAGTTATATCCCATATATACCATTCCAAAGATTATGGCCACATAAAGTTTACTAATTACAAAACTGCTCCTATGCACTGTGTGATAGAATGGGAAGGAGCTGGGCAGGGTGTATCCCATTTCTTTGGCAATATTACCATCTCATTTACAATTCTACCTAAGCTATTTGTTTCCCAAGTTAAATATAGATACCTTCCTTCAAATAAAATCTTATGCAGAGAGCATCTTATGAGCTATTCTATTGTAGTTAAATGAGGCAGGGGGCAGGCAAAGCCAGACAAGCCTCTCCAAAGCAGCCTAAGCCTCTTGGAACATTACGACAGAGGCACGACTAGCAAAAATAAAGGATTATTTCCAAGTTTCCAAGTGGTTCTTGAAATGCAAATGGTGAAGAGCATACACTGTTGATGGACTGACATCTGAAAAAGGAGAGGCAATAATACCTGATTTATAGGCATAAGTAAATATACTTGAATGCAAGGTACAACAAAAACTCATTGTCCCCAATTAGCCCAATAAACCACTATATATCACTCTTCTACAAATGGCTCATGAAACAAGAAGAAAGTATTATTTTTAAAAGTCCTACCACAAGAGTATGAGCAGTAGTCAACAAGCAGGTTAAGTTTATTAATCCTAGGGGCCAAACAGAAAGTAAATCTTATTTTATCTTTGAAAATAAACCTTAAATTCAGAATAAAACCAAAGTGGAAGTGATGGATGGTCTATGTATACAACCACCAATGAGAGGCTACATCTACAAAGCATCAGGAACATTAGAACTGATGTCAAAGTTTAAATCATATAAGGTCAGGAAACAACAACAACAAACAAAACAAAACAAAACAAAGTCCCTTACATCAGCTCCAGAGGATCCACTACCAGCTACACTTCTTTCTAACTACCAAAGACATACCATCCAATAAAATAGCTGTTATGCCTAAAACCATACCCTGCAGTTGTAATACACAATAATTTAAAGACTATGTGGTCTTCAAAAAGAACAGCAAACTGGAATGTAAGTTTGTTTTCTCCTTGCCTATGCTACAAGTTACCCATGTGAGCTAAAAAGCAAGTATTTTTTTTCTCAGCCTTTTCGTTTGTTAAAAAAAGGGATTCTAACAGCTGCCCTACTTACTTCACAGTATTGTTGCAAGGATATGATAAAACAGTGTCCATAAAACACAATTTAAAGCATTATCATGTAACTTGTCCCTGTGAAAGATATTCATTTTTACCAACCAATCATAACAAGTAGGTTTATCTTTGTTGACTAAACTTGAAAAGATTCCATATTAATTTAGCTTTGTTGTCTCAAGAAGAAAAATCCCTACACCTTTTTTCTAAGAAACCATCCTAATTTTTTTTTTTTTTTTTTTTTTTTTTTTTTGGTGACAGGGTCACACTCTATCACCCAGGCTGGAGTACAGTGGAGTAATCTCGACTCAATGCAGCCTCCACCTCCCAGGATCCAGACATCCTCCCACCTGAGGCTCCTGGGTAGCTGGACTACAGGCACACGCCACAACACACAGCTAATTTTTTGTATTTTTTTGTAGAAAGAGAGGTTTAGCATGTTGCCCAGGCTGGTCTTGAACCCCTGAGGCTCAGGTGATCTGCCCACCTCAGCCCCACAAAGTGCTGGGATTACAAGCATGAGCCACCATGCCAGCACTTTTTTTCTTTTTTTTTTTTTGGATAGAGTCTCGCTCTGTTGCATAGGCTGGAATGCAGTGGCATGATCACAGCTCACTGCAGTCACAACCTCTTGAGCTCAAGAGATCCTCCCACCTCAGCCTCCCAAGTAGTTGGGACTGCAGGCATACGCCACCATGCCCAGCTAATTTTTGTATTTTTTGCAGAGAGTGTTTCACCATGTCGGCCAGGCTGGTCTTGAACTCCCGGCTCAACTGATCCACTTGCCTATGTCTCCCAAAGTGCTGGGATTATAGGCATGACCCACCACATCTGGCCAAAAAACCATCCTACCTTGATTGCTACAGCTCATATGCATACTCTGGCTCTCTCTCAACACACAAACATAGAACTGGGAATCCTCACCAATCAGAGGTCACTATCAATAAAAACTTATTTCAATTGCCTGAGCAGTTTTCAGTTGAGCTTTGAATTCTAGCCTACTAAATATGTATTGGAATAAAGGGAAAAGAAGTATATTGTGAAAACATCTAGATAAACCATTAAATGAGAGGTGCCATTTTTTTTCTTTAAGTATCAATATACAAAAAAACACTATTCAGTTAAACTTATAGTGAATGCCCACTTCACTCTATCCAAGGCCCTGTGCTGCAGAGGTTTGTCCTGTAGTAGTGTGGACCTGCAAGCTTAGATCTGCACAAATTTTTATCTAAATCAAATACTGAAATCATGTCCCAAACTTCCTACATGCCTCACAGGAGGAAACATAAAAATTAAACATGTGAAATAATTATGTCTTACACAGAATAGTCATTGGATAACAGTTTTTGGCTGTCAGGAGAGCAAAGATGATGATGATGAAGCAAGTAATTTGAGTCTCATGCTGCTAACAGTTTCACTTATCGCTTGGTTCTCCTTAATACATGTCTGAACTGAAGCTCTCACAATCTAGTATTCAGAAACATAGGATGAGACTTTTTTTTTTTTAAACTGTTTCCCCTTAGAAATCAAAGGGCAAAGGCAAGTCAGGTATTTTGTACATTGAGAAAACCTTACCAGTCATCCATACACATAGTGACTGGCAATTATACTGTGTATTTTATACTATAACAACTTTCTGGTCAAGGTAAATATGGCCCAATTATAAAATGATGAGTTGAGCCCTAAATATGTGAAAACATTTAGATGTTCATGAATAGTTAAAGCAAAAATGGCAAAATTTTAGCAAGTATTGAAATTAGTGGTAGGTACATGAGTCTTCACTGTATTTTTCTTTTCTTTTCTTTTTTGAGACTGTCTCACTCTATCGCCCAGGCTGGAGGGCAGTAGCGTGATCTCGGCTCACTGCAACCTCCGCCTCCCAGGTTCAAGCAATGCTCCGGTCTCAGCTTCCTGAGTAGCTGGGATTACAGGTCCCTGCCACCACATCTGACTAATTTTTGTATTTTTAATAGAGACAGGGTTTCATTTCATTTCTTTATGGCCAATTTTTACACAGGGTATTGTTAGGCTTTATGGTTGGCTTTTGAGGAAAGGGGTTCTGGTTTCTATGACCCACCTTGGGGAAGGGAGATTCTAGTTTCTGTGGCTGACCTCGGGGGAGAATGGGACTGAGAGATAGGAGAGCAGAAGTGAGAGAAAAACTTAGCTTCTGCAGCTGCTTCTGAAGCCTATAGTTTGGGAATTGTTTTCTGAGCCCCAGTAGATGTTCAGCAGCACTGCAAGTCTCTAGCTGCTAGTCAACAGCACCCCCTCCACCAATTATGACAACCAGAAGTGTTCCAGACATTGCCAAATGTCTCCTGGTGGCAAAAATTGCCCCCTGTTGGGAACTCTGCTAATCTAGAGGCTTATGAGATTCAGGTTCAGTTTCTTGGCAAGAATCCTTCATATGTTGTTGTGTTATTTTCTACCTTTTCTAAACATCACTTTTTATCTCTTTTCTCGTATTCAGTCTCTTAACAGTTTAATAAAGTACCATTCTCTCTCTTATTAATCATTTGGAATTCTATTTAATGATACTAAGTATCATCCCTTTTAAAAATAATTGGTACTTTATCAAACTAATACTAAAACAAGAAGCACCTGTATCTATAAACTGTAAACCTAAATCCAAACCCGGAGGGTGTAAATGAAAAAATTTTAAGAGGTTATACAGTCACCTAGAGTATTGTATTTTTACCAAATTGTAAAATATATTGTGTTTCTTTCTAAAATTCAAAATAAATGGTAAAATAACTAATATATTTTGGATATTATCATATACATACTCAAATAAATGTTAAAGCTGAGGCTTCTAAAGCTTCAGCAAACATTTTAAGTATACAGTCTGTTAAGAACAGAACACAGGAAACTCTAATTTTCTTTTTAGATGCGATAATGGTTACTATATCGTGGTTATATACGTAAAGAGACAAAGTTTCCCTTTTCAATGATTTTTGGAATTTGCTTCAAAATAATCCAATGGGCAAAGAAATATAGATGAAAACAAGAAGGAATATGGGTTAATAACCGTTGAAGCTGGGTAACAGGAATATAGGTACATTATATTATTTTCTTTATGCTCATATAATGGATACATTATATTATATATATTTTTTCTGTTTTGTTTTAAATTTCCATAATACAAAATTTAAAAGGGGGTAAAAAAAAGCCTCCACATATCAAGACAAAATTAGAATCTAATAAAGTGAAATTAGATTTATCTAAATGTGTGAACTTTATGCATACACATATCCTGTTGTATTCTCAGGTTTGTAACCTTGATACCAATTGGTAATTGTGCCCAAAGAGTATAACAATTAGATTTGGGTATCTAATTTAAAAAAACAATATGAATTTAAAAAACAATATGTACATCTCATAATATTATTAGCATTTCTATTCTTAGGTACAGCGGATATCTAGTAGTATCTCATATATATGAATCTTCTATCTATAACCATTTACAAACATTACAAAATAATCATATGGTAGCTAAAGAAAATTCTAGCATTCCTTTGGAGAGTCAACCATATCTTCCTACCTATCTCAAAAATTGATGGTGAAGCCAATTTCCTTTATTTTCTGGCAACCGAATGCTACTAGTAAGAAAGACCATTTAGATAAAAGTACCCTGTAGACAAAAACTGGCAGTTTATAGCGCATCAGTGCCCTCACAATAAAAATGAACTTAAATAACTGAAATGAAGTACTCATCAAGCAAGTGTTCATACATTTAGAACAAAATCAGGAAATACTTTAAGTGACTACAATAAAATAATTTGACTATATCTCATTAATGAAATGTATTCAAAGAACAGTCACCAAAGACAACTGTAATACTAAATTTTATAATCCATTCAGTGTAGTAGAATATAACATCCTTTTGGGGGGAAAAACCCATCCAATAGCTTTATTAGCATCATTCTTTTAATCCTTTTTATTTTCCTTTTTTTTTGGAGAAAGGCTCTCATTCTGTCACCTAGGCTGGAGTGCAGTGGGGCAAACATGGCTCATGACCTCCCAGATTCAAGTTTTTGTCAAAATCTTCAGTTAGAAGGAAAATAGTACTGCTTTTGAATTACAAAAGACATAGTTACAGTTTGGATAAAGCATTAAAAACTAATTTTTAAAAAAACGTTTTGCTAAATTATTACAAAATATTAAAGTGTATCAAGACTCACCCCTACCCAGTGAAAGTTCAGAGAAAGCTATCATCTATCTTCTCTCAGAAAACAACACACTTTCCTTTTATATTGAAAAAAGAAGACCTTACTACAAATCTATGCAGAAGCTTAAAGACAGAGTAATCATGCTAACAACCTGTCCTCTGCAAAGATTCTTACACAAAGCCACAATCACTGAAGTCAGCTGGGTAGCAGAAATCTCCACAGTGGCAGTTAGTTGCTACTGTATTCTTCCTAAATACAGTAGTCACTGCGTCTCACTTCTAAAGTGAAGAGGACTTTCTATTCAATTGTTTTCTTTAATGCACTGAACAGGCTAACAGGGACTATAAAAATTAGGAACTAAATTTAGTTGCTATTATTACCCATTTTTAAAAGAAGGCATAGAAGGCCAGGCACGGTGGCATATGGCTGTAATCCCAGCACTCTGGGAGGCCAAGGTGGGCAGATCACTTGAGCCTAAGAGTTTGAGCAACATAGCAAGAAATAGTCTCTTTAAAACAACAACAACAATTAGCCAAGTGTGGTTAGTCCCAGCTACTCATGAGGCTGAGGTGGGAGGATCACTTGAGCCAGAGAAGTGGAGGCTGCAGTGAGCCGAGATAGTACCACTGTACTCCAGTCTGGGTGACAGAGCGAGACCTTGTCTTGAAAAATAAAAATAAAAAATAAAATAAAATAAATTAAGGCATAGGGACTTGCAGGCATTGCTGTCCTTTATTGTCACAAAATCATACTGAAGATTTAAATGTCTCCAGAATATGCAGAGTAATGCCCATATTCAATATGGTTCTAAAAAGAGATGTTCCAGTGTTGCCAGTAACCTTTACCTACTTGACAAGTGTGACAAAAAAATTATGAGTGAAAACAGCCCTATGTAGGGCATGTTACTAAAAACAATTGTCCTTGGTAGAATAATTGCGTATGCTGTTATAAACATTAGCAATAACAGAGTCAACTCATTAGATCAAATTACTACAGAGATGGTAAATATTAGAACCATGATTTTATAAACTCTTACAACTCTTGATTTTTGTATTAGCCAGAAGAGAAACACAAGCTCATAATGTAGAATGCTACACTCTACAGTCCACATAATTCAGAACTTAGGCAAGATATAATAAGCAATATTAAGAAAGAAACTGCTACACTATCCTATATTAATGATTGGGATTTACACTTTTAGGCTAGTTGTTTTTTGACAAAACTGAACAAAAGTTTCACATGATATCTTAATAGTACTAAGATAATGGTTATCACTAAATACAAAAAGGATTCAAGTATATACAAAACCAAATGGTATCAAAATAGGTAGCAAAAGAGAAAATATGAAACTAGAAACCCTAAAAAGAATAAGTTACAATGATATTAGACAAGCTTTGGAAAGAATGAATACACATATACATATGTTTATACACATAATATATATTATATTTAATTTTCAGAACAATCTTTAACAGTGTATGTTACTATACTGTTTTTTTTTTTTTTTTTTTGAGACGGAGTCTCGCTCTGTCGCCCAGGCTGGAGTGCTGTGGCCGGATCTCAGCTCACTGCAAGCTCCGCCTCCCGGGTTCGGGCCATTCTCCTGTCTCAGCCTCCTGAGTAGCTGGGACTACAGGCGCCCGCCACCTCGCCCGGCTAGTTTTTTGTATTTTTTAGTAGAGACGGGGTTTCACCGTGTTAGCCAGGATGGTCTCGATCTCCTGACCTAGTGATCCGCCCGTCTCGGCCTCCCAAAGTGCTGGGATTACAGGCTTGAGCCACCGCGCCCGGCCACTATACTGTCTTAGGAATGAGAAATCTGAGGATCATAATGGTGTGGAGACATGGCTGATTACTATCAGAAGTGGGATTTAAGTCTAGGAATGTCAGGATCCAGAATCTACCATCTTTGTCCTATACCTTTTGTGACAATGTCATCTCCCTAAAGAATACAGTGGCTTTGGTATCAAGGGGTAAGGTATAGCTCCAAGAGAGGAATGGCTAAAAGAGAGAGAGATTACTAATCACATAGTGATATAGTTTGGGTATTTGTACCCACCCAAATCTCATGTTAACATGTAATCTCCAACGTTGGAGGTGGGGCATGGTGGGAGGCGTTTGAATTGAGGGGGCAGATCCTTCATGGCTTGGTGCTGTCCTCACCACAGTGAGCGAATTCTCAAGAGATCTAGTTATTTAAAATTGTGTGGCACCACCCACCCTTTTCTCTTGTTCCTGCTCTCGCCCAGCTAATTTTGTATTTTTGGTAGAGACGGGGTTTATCCGTGTTAGTCAGGCTGAGTCTCAAACTCCTGACATCAGGTGATCCGCCCACCTCAGCCTCCCAAAGTGCTGGGATTAAAGGTGTGAGCCACTGTGCCCGGCCTTGTGTGGTGTTTTCATTCTTCAGCTTAATACAAAAGCTAATGACATAAACATTAAGATATAAAAGGTATTAATCTGCTTGACTCAAATAGTTTATTATGAAGAGAAACTGGAAAACTTTCCACCAAACCAACCATGTTAAGAAAGTGAGGAGGCCAGACCACTGTCAGCACTTCTCTGATCCTGTACTTTCCATTTCTCCAATCTCTGACCCCCTCCAACTTTGTATCTCTCAGTCTTTTTCATTTGCTTATTAAAGACACACATTTCTCAAAGCTCCACTCTTAGCTTTCCTTCTGCTCCTCAATAATCTCTTCAACTTCCACTGAACAAATGCTCAAGACTCCCAGACCTCTCATTTTGCCAAGTCTACACCACTGTAACAAATACTCAAATTTCCAAACTCCTAATAAATATCTCAAGAGCAGTTGAACAAAAAGGAGCCAGAACTTGCTGGTTTTGAAGATTCCCAGTCTCTCACATGCAAAAAATACTAAAATAGAAAATGGCTTCCCAGCAAAATTCAAATCCCAAGCACTGTCAAGAAAACATGATGTGGCTGAGGACACAGCTACAAAATTCAACCTTGGTAAGACCCAAGATGATGCCTCTGTACTATTCAGTTAGACAAAAGGCCTCCTAAAGATTTTAAAGGTGTGACTTACAGATTATTTTAATCAAAGAGTAGAGTTTCTAAGAAGCTAAAAGCTATTGCCCCTCAGTGGAATTTCAAGAATCAGAATGGCTTATCTCAAAGAGATTTTTGGGTGTGACTTTTGTCTAATGAAGTGAGCCCAAATATTCACGGGAGACCCATAAGGTTTTGAAGAAAGTTATATTGGCAGAAACACTGCCCATTTCAACTGAAAGAGACAGAAATAGTACAAAATGAAAAGAGGGCCTTGGACTCCCAAACATCTACAGGTTGGAAGTGGATAGAGGAATGTACACAGCTGGCAAAAAAAGCCTACTTTCCTAGTTTTCACAGAAAAGAAAAGAAAACTCAAGAGTGTGAAAACAAAAGCCCAGAAGGTCGAGCTAAGAGCCATAAAGAATTATTTCCAGATCTTAATTTTAATCAAGGAATTACCAACCTGTGCCCAGCTGAATTTCAAAAATGGTATGACATAATGACACCTTTGTACTAACATTTTCCCTCTGTTTGAACAAGAACGTCTACACTAGTTATCACACACCTGGCCAACCACTGCATCTTGGTTACGTGTGGGGCAAACAATTTGCCTCTTTAGTTTCACAGGTCTTAACATAGAGAAGTGATGTACTCAAGGAGCTGAAGAAACTACATACACCTGAAGAGTCTCATCCAAAACTGGACCTAATTTAGATGACAATATCCTGGGCTGTAAGCTGATGCTATAAATGAGAATTCTGCAGAATATTAGGAACGGGTGAGTATATTCTGCACATGGGATCAATGTAAATAATCTGTGGCCGAAGAGTGTATTGTGGAGATTTAGAGTATGTTCACAAATTCTCTGACACTTCCTTCAAAATGTAGACCCAATCTTCCCTCCTCTTGAGTGCAGGCTGGACTGACTTGTTTCTACAATAATAAAAAAGCAAATTCTGAAGAAGAGAGTAGGGAGAGAGAAAAATAGTAACTTTTCAGTGCAGAAATCTGATAAATGCTACCTTAACCAAGTGGTAAGGGTTAACATCAACAGTGACATGTGGATTGCATCTATTGCCTAACATGGTGTGACAAGAAAGCTACTTCAGCTCTGTTGTGTTCTTTCCCAAAATCCATTACTATGGTCTGAATGTGTTCCCCCAAAATTCATGTGTTAGAAACTTCAACCCCAGTGCAGCAGTGTTGGGAGGTAGGGCCTTTTGGGAGATGTTTAGATCATGAGGGCTCCACTCTTATGAATGGATTAATGTCATTATGAAAAGAGCTTGTAGGGCCGGGCGCAGTGGCTCACGCCTGTAATCCCAGCACTTTGGGAGGCCAAGGCGGACAGATCCCTTGAGGTCAGGAGTTTGGGACCAGCCTGGCCAACATGGTGAAACCCCATCTCTACTAAAAATACAAAAAATTAGCTGGGTGTGGTGATGGGTGCCTGTAATCCCAGGTACTTGGGAGAGTGAGGCAGAATTGCTTGAACCCAGAAGGCAGAGGTTGCAGTGAGCTGAGATTACGCCACTGCACTCCAGCCTGGGCAACAAGAGCAAAACTCCGTCAAAAAGAAAAGAGAAAGGAAGAAGGAAAAAAACAAAGGAAGGATGGGAGGGAGGGAGGAAGCGAGCTTGTAGGAGTGAGTTTGCTCTCTTCTATTCTTGTACCATGTGAGGATACAGTGTTCCCGCCCTCTGGAGGATGCAGTATTCAAGGCACCCTCTTGGAAGCAGAGACCAGGCCTTTACCAAACACCAAACCTACTAGCACCTCAATCTTGGACTCCCAGCCTACAGAACTATGAGAAATTAAATTTCTGTTCTCAATAAATTATCCAGGCTCAGGTATGCTGTTATAGCAGCACAAAACACACTAAGACACCTAAAAACCAATCTAAACATGAGAAAACAGACAAGCACAGGTTAGAGGACACACTATAGGATACTTGGCTAGTATTCTTCAAGACTGTCAAGGTCATTTCACAATGTATATATATCTCAAAACATCAAGTTTTACACCTTAAATATATACCATTTGAATTTGCCAATTATATCCCAATAAAGCTGGGAAATAAACAACCACAATGCTCATGAAAAACTGAAACAGTGATCTGCCATGACTGGGAGACATGATAAGTAAGTGCAATTTAGTTAGTTAGCAATTTAGTGGTAGCTTGGATTTGATCCTGGAGCAGAAAGGGAGTATGAATGGAAAAACTGCTGAAATAGAAATAAAATCTGGAGTTTAGTTAGTCACAAAGTACTACTGTTAGCTTCTTATTTTGACAAAAGTACCTTTGTATCATATTGGTTTTGTTTGTCCAGCATGCTTAATTCCTTTGGTGAACTGCTCCTCACTTATTCCCTGTGGTATCAGCTATCAATTTACACCTTCCCTAAATTACCCTAATTCCAATAAACAGTGACTTCTCCCTGGGTAGCCATGTGCCATGTGACCTAAGCAGGGAAAATAAGAATCCACCTTTCATCAATATACACATGTTGAGAAGACGGAAGTACCTGAAAAGATGGATATGGGCCTGCTACCCATGATCTTACCTCCACATAAAGTCAGACTTCTCTTTTTTAGATAGGTCGTGCTCTGACGCCCAGGCTGGAGTGCAGAGGTACAATCATGGCTCACTGCAGCCTCAATCTCCCCTCCCAGGCTCCAGTGATCCTCCTACCTCAGCCTCCCAAGTAGCTGGGACTACAGGTGCATGCCACCATGCCCAGCTAATTTTTAAAATTTTTTGTAGAGAGGGGGTCTTCCTGTGTTGCCCAGGCTGATCTTGACCTCCTGTCCTCAAACAATCCACCTGCCTTGGCCTCCCAAAGTGCTGAGATTACAGGCATGAGCCACCATGCCCAGCCTGAAGTCAGCGTTTTTAAAGAATTACATGAACAGAGCCACATAACCAAGAGATACCTTCATTTTTCTTTTTTTTTTTTTGGAGACAGGGTCTCACTCGGTCACCTAGGCTGGAGTGCAGTGGCATGATCACAGCTCCCTGCAGCCTCGAACTCCTGGGCCCAGGCAATCCTCCCACTTCAGCCTACCAAGCAGCTGGGACTACAGGTGCACACCACCATGCCCTGCTATTTTTTTTTTTTTTTTTTTTTTGGTAGAGATAGGGTTTCACCATGTTGCCCAGGCTGGTCTTGAATTCTTGGGCTCAAGTGATCTGCCTGCGTTGGCCTCTCAAAGTGTTAGGATAACAGGCATAAACCATTGCACTCAGCCTTTAAATGATATTCTAAGAAGACTAGGCTGTTTTCTTTAGACTAAGGAAGTGTGTGTGTGGAGGGAGGCCAGTATCACAGGATCAAAGATCAAACTCATTTTGTGATTAACACTGTTGCATTCACTAGGTTTATCATAATTCAGTTCATGCTTTTGTACTGTATCCACAAGACTATAAAATGGCTCATTAAAATTCAGATATATTTCCTCTGTTATTGACTTATAATCCACTTAGGTTAATAACTCTGGCAATAAAAAGGAAGTTTAGCTTATTTGGCAGTTAATATGAGCTGGTTCCTAGTGACTACCACTCATTAACGTCTTGGGTGATAAGAGCTCTGTTTAATTAATTACAGAGTTATCTAGAAAATTCAGAAACACGATAAACTTACAACTTATCAGCTTCAATTTCAGAAGTCCTATATTCTGTTTCCCTAGTAGCATAAATCATTTTTTAAAAATCTATACAAAATTTTAAGAATGGCCTCATATCATATGAAAAAATTAACTCAAGTGGATCAAGGACCTAAAGCCTAAGAGTGAAAACTATAGAACTCTTAGTAGAAAACACAGAGGAAAAGTTTCATGACATTGGATTTGGCAATGACTTCTTGGATAGCATACCAAAAGCACAGGCAACAAAAGTAAAAATAAACTGGACTACATCAAAATTTAAAACTTTTATGCATCAAAGGATATGATCTGGAGGGGAATGAAAAGTCAGACCGGAAGAAAATATTTGCAAATCCATATATCTGATATGTGATTGACATCCTGAATATATTTAAAAACTCCTGCAACTCAACAACAACAAAAAAACAACGAAAGTGGGTAAAATGGGTTCAGGTGTTTGGTGTAAGAAAAAAAAAAAAAAAAAAAGAGGCTGGGTTTAGTGGCTCATGCTTGTAATCCAAGCACTTTGTAAGGCTTAGGCAGTGGCTTGCTTCAGCCCAGGAGTTCAAGACCAGTCTGGGCAATATGGCAAAACCCCGTCTCTACAAAAAATACAAAAAATTAACCAGGCATGGTAGCTTGCACCTGTAGTCCCAGCTACTCAGGTGGCCGAGATGGGAGGAACACTGGAGTTTGGGAGGCAGAGGTTGCAGTGAGCCGAGATTGGGCCACTGCACTCCAGCTTGGGCGATAGAGCAAGACCATGTCTCAAAAATAAATAAATAAATAAATAAATAAAATAATAAAAAAGAAAAGAAAAAAGAGGCAAAAAGAAAGAAAAATAAAAAAGATTTTTGAAAATGGGCAAACCTGGCTGGGTATGGTGGGTCACGCCTGCAATCCCAGCACTTTGGGAGGCCAAGGCAGGCAGATTGCCTGAGGTCAGGCATTCGAGACCAGCCTGGCCAAAAGTGGTGAAACCCTGTCTCTACTAAAAATACAAAAATTAGCCAGGCGTGGCGGTGTGTGCCTGTAATCCCAGCTACTCAGGAGGCTGAGCAAGAGAATCGCTTGAACTCGGGAGGAGGAGGTTTCAGTGAGCTGAGATCGCACCACTGCACTCCAGCCTGGGAGACGGAGCAAGACTCTTGTCTCAACAAACAAACAAACAAAAAGGGCAACCCCAATAAGCACATAAAAAAGATGTTCAACATCTCTAATTATTGAGGACTTCAACTCAAAACTACAATGAGATACCACTTTATATACATTAGGATGACAACTATCAAAAAAAAGAAAAAACAACCCTAGAAACTAACAAGTGTTAGTGAGGATGTATAGAAATTGGAACCTTCATGTACTGCCGGAAAAAAACCATAAAATTGAGCAATCTCTGTAGAAAATAGTTTGGCAGTTCCTTAAAAAGTAAAAACATAGAATTACCATATGATCCAACAAGTCCACTCCTAGCATGTACCCAAAAGAACTAAAAACAGAGACTAAAATAGATATTTGTACACCCATGTTCACAGCAGATCAGTCACAGAGCCAAAAGGTGGAAACAACTCAAATATCCATTAGCAGATAAATGGATAAACAAAATGTGGTGTATGCACACAATGGAATATTATTCAAGCTTTAAAAGGAATGAAATCCTGATATGTACTACAATAAAGATAAAAGTTGAAGACACTATGTGTAAAATAAACCAGACACAAAAGGACAAATATTGTATGGTTCTATTTATGTGAGGTACCTAGAATAGGCAAATACATAGAGAAAAAAGTAGAAAAGAGGTTACCAAGGGCTGAAGAGAGGTGGAAATCGGGAGTTACTGTTTAATGTGTACTGAATTTCTGTTTGGGATTTAAAAAAAAAAAATCTGCAAATAGATAGTGGTGATGGTTATACAACATCATGAATGGTTCAGATGCACTCCAGCTTGGGCGATAGAGCAAGACCCTGCCTCGAAAAAAAAAAAAAAGAAAAGAAAAGAAAAAAGAGAGACAAAAAAGAAAAGAAAGAAAAATAAAAGAGATTTTTGAAAATGGGCAAACCTGGCTGGGCATGGTGGCTCACACCTGCAATCCCAGCACTTTGGGAGGCCAAGGCTGCACTTTGGGAGGTGCAGGCAGGAGGACTGCTTGAGCCCAGGACTTCGAGGCTACGGTAAGCTATGATCATGCCGCTGTACTCCAGCCTGGGTGGCAAGACTGCCATCTCTTAAAAAGGAAAACCATCTGTACTTAATACCACTGGACTGTACTTAATACCACTGGACCACACATTTAAAAATGGCTAAAATGGCCGGGCGCGGTGGCTCACACCGGTAATCCCAGCACTTTGGGAGGCTGACGGGGGTGGATCATGAGGTCAGGAGTTCAAGACCATACTGGCCAATATGGTGACACCCCATCTCTACTAAAAATACAAAAATTGGCCCGGCATGGTGGTGCACACCTGTAGTCCCAGCTACTTGGGAGGCTGAAACAGAAGAATCGCTTGAACCCAGGAGGCAGAGGTTGCAGTGAGCCAAGATTGCACCACTGCATTCCAGCCTGGGTGACAGAGTAAGACTCCGTCTCGGGGGGGAAAAAAAAAAGTTAAAATGGTAAAATTTTATGTTATGTATATTTTACCACAATTTTTTTTTAAAGTACTAAGGATGGGCTTGGGCCAGAGGCTTTCTACATTTATCTTGGCAAGAGAGCAGTGGCATACATGGAATGAAGCCCAGAGCCAACCAGCCAGTACACACATACTAGACAAACACAGGCAGTTCAACACTGCTGGGCAGGATACACTGTTACCCCTGAGTTTAGGACAAGGGACTTACATCCAAAAATTGCTTCCAAGTCCTCTTAAGGCTTGGCTTCCTGGCTTCCTCTCAAGCACCCCATCTGTCCACAAGAATAGAAACAGACAGCCTGAACAGCTGAAAGTCGTCCAACACCAGGGGCTGCATGCTGGCAAGCTACTAGTCAGAGGCTGAGGACTTCAGCAGTGCCAAAGCCCTGCTCTCACAGGGTCAATGAATCTGCGAAGACATTCATCTTTCTCTCTCTTTTTCTTTAAATCATTTTATTGAGTATAGTATACATAAGAAAGGACACATCATAAGAAAAAATGATTTTCTTTTAAAGTCTATAAAAAATTTATGTTCAGTAATCTCAAGTGCATCTCTTTGTAAGTTCAGAGTTTTAAAAATAAAATTACTTCAGTACAAACAACATTTTCTTAACTGCCAAACGTTAAATGATTTCTTTTATATTTTTCCCCAAGTGGAAGGGGTAATTATAGCTATCAGAAAACTCAAGTTGTATATTAGACAGTCAACACTGCAATAAGACTGTTTAACAATGACTAGGATTACCAAATTATGTTAACATAGTCTTATAAGAAAAAACAAGGTGTTATCTGTGATTCCTCACTTTCTCTAATTCTCTACATCCCTTCCAAGTCAACTCAAAGTAACTCACCCATATTCAAAACATACACTCTACCTGCTCACTTCACTTCGTTAAAATTACCTTTATTTCCTTGCTGTTATCTCACCTGGACCAGTAAGTGGCCTCCTGCTTTCACTTTTTTCCCCCTACAATATTGATTTTTATTAGTTATCCCTGGGTTTGACAAACAAGTTTTGGAACATATTATTAATAAAAAAAGTTTGTAAAAGAAGGGACCTGTCATAAATGAGAAACAGAGATGGAAATGTGCAATGGAGATTGTGAGAAGTTCACATAAAGTCATTTCTACTATTTTTTGGAGTGGAATATTAATATTGGCTCCATTCATTTCTGAACGCCTCATCTTATTAAGAGAATGAAGGATAACAGTTTTTCTTTTGTTGTTTGTATTTTGTTTTTCCTTGAAATCCATTTTACCTAATTACCATCACATGGAGGTCGAGGCAAAAGAGAATTGCTTTTAATGTGCAAAAAAGCAATTCCAACCTTAGTGCTATTTTCCCCCTAGGATCTCAGTATCCCAGTACTGAGATCCCAGTAATCCATTCTCCATAGGTGAATCAAGGCAATCCTACTAGAACATAAGTCACATCACATCTTTCCTTGTTTGAAACCCTCTAATAGCTTCCCATTACACTTAAAATTCTAAACAAGGCTAATTTCTTGCCTTGGTTGCTCCCTCTTCCTGTATTTTGTGCCCCCAGATCTTCCTGGGGCTGCCTCCTTCTTGTCATTCAAAGTTCAGCTCACCTCAGAGAAGAAATCTTTCTTCACTCAAATTAAAGTAAAGCCACTTACTTTGAGGTGAGGTCTGGGCATCTTAATTTCTGTTTAAGCTCCTCAGGTGAGTCTGACATATAGTGATGCTTTGAATCACTAGCTAAGTGAATCTTCATTTTGCTTATAATAGCTTTTCTGCCAATTTACTTCTTGCTAGTTCCTACTGACAGCGGGCTGAAAAAATGGAAAACCAACATTGTGGGAGGTGGTGAGAAGGAAATGGCAATCACCAGGGACTTGTACTAAATCACTGCCAAAGGAGCCGGTTGCAGTGGCTCACTCCTGTAATCCCAGCACTTTGGGAGGCCGAGGCAGGTGGATCACCTGAGGTCGGGAGTTCGAGACCAGCCTGACCAACATGGAGACACCCCCTCTCTACTAAAAATACAATATTAGCTGGGTGTGGTCGTGCATGCCTGTAATCCCAGTGGTATGATCTTGCCTCACTGCAACCTCTGCCTCCCAATTCAAGCGATTCTCCTACCTCAGCCTCAGGCATGTGCCACTATGCCTGGCAAACTTTTGTATTTTTAGTAGAGACAGGGTTTTACCAAGTTGGCCAGGCTGGTCTCGAACTCCTGACCTCAGGTGATCCACCTGCCTTAGTTGCCCAAAGCGCTGGGATTACAGGCATGAGCCACCACGTCCAGTCTTATTCTTTTTTCTGTTATAAACTTTAAGCATTGCCTTCTATAAATTATACCTTTAAATTCAACTGTAAGTTGAAGACCGTAACTTTAGAACACAAACTATTATGGAACATGTCTTAGAGCTACGAAAAGAGTTGACTCATTCAGAATTAAAGTTTAAGTAAATTCCATGTTCTAAATCTGATATAAAATATGAAATGGAAAATTCCAGGCCAGGCGCGGTGGCTCACGCCTGTAATCCCAGCACTTTGGGAGGCCGAGGCGGGCGGATCACAAGGTCAGGAGATCGAGACCACGGTGAAACCCCGTCTCTACTAAAAATACAAAAAATTAGCCGGGCGCGGTTGTGGGCGCCTGTAGTCCCAGCTACTCGGGAGGCTGAGGCAGGAGAATGGCGTGAACCCGGGAGGCGGAGCTTGCAGTGAGCCGAGATCGCGCCACTGCACTCCAGCCTGGGCGACAGAGCAAGACTCCGTCTCAAAAAAAAAAAAAAAAAAAAAAATGAAATGGAAAATTCCTTTATCTGTTTTTAAAAAATTATTCTAGGCCAGGTTCAGTGGCTCACGCCTATAATCCCAACACTTTGGGAGGCCGAGGTGGGCGTATCACTTGAGGTCAGGAGTTCGAGATGAGCCTGGTCAACATGGTAAAGTGTTGCCTCTACTAAAAATGCAAAAATTAGCCAGGTGTGGTGGTGCATGCCTGTAGTGCCAGCTACTTGGGAGGCTGAGGCCAGAGAATCGCTTGAGCACAGGAGGCGGAGGTTGCAGTGAGCCAAGAGTTTGCCGCTGCACTCCAGTCTGGGCAACAGAGGGAGACTCTGTAAGTAAGTAAACAAACAAACAAACAAACAAAAAATGTATTCTAAACTGATTTAAGTATCTTCAAGCTGTTACATTTTACCAATCCCTACTGACAAATAATAGTTGACTGTCTATCAGAAAACTAGTTTCACTAATTTCTTTGGAGGCTTTCCTTTAGTACATTATTAAAAGTAAAAATCAACCTTAAATACAAGAATTATCAGAAACAAATTTGTATTGCTTGCATTACAGCTTATATAACCAAACACGATATCTGTTCCCCTTGGTAGCTATTTGGAGTAAGACAACATGATCTCAAAATGGTGACTGAATGTTGATAAAATAAAATGGCATTTTACTTAATCCCTATATCCTACCCTTACAAATCTCTCCATGTATTTACACACATACACAGTTATAAACAAATATATATGTGTGTTTGTATGAGAGAAAGATTGTGTGTGCATGCGCACGCAACTTTGCTGCTTCCCCTATGACACAAAGCAGATAGCTGTGGATGTTCCTCAGGCTTGTAAAGCTACAATGGTACCTGATCAAATTCAGTATAAACTGATTTTATTTATTTATTCATTCATTCATTCACTCATTCATTCATTCATTTAGAGACAGGGTCTCACTCTCTGTCACCCAGGCTGGAGGGTATTGGCGCAATCACAGTTCACTGCAGTCTCGACCTCCTGGGTACAAGGTATCCCCACTCTACCGAGTAGCTTGGATTACAGACGTGCACTATCATGTCTGGCTAATTTTCATGTTTTTTGTAGAGAGGGGGTCTCGCCATGTTGACCAAGCTGGTCTCAAACTCCTGGGCTCAAGTAATCTGCCTCCCTCAACCTCTCAAAGTGCTGGTATTACAAGTGTGAGCCACTCTGCCCAGACATAAACAGATTATTAACTATAGGTTTTAGCAGATTTACTCCTTATTTACTAGCTAGAATTACAAAAGGAGATCAGTGTATAGTTATGTGTAGCTTAACGATGAGGATACATTCTGAGAAATGTGCCATTAGGTGATTTATTGTCTGAACATGATAGAGTGTACATACACAAACCTAGATGGTGTAGCCTGCTATACACCTGGACTATATGGTATAGCCTATTGCTTCTAGGCTATAAACCTGTACAGGGCATTACTGTACTGAATACTGTAGGCGACTGCAACACAATGATAAGTATTATATTTGTGTAACTAAACATATCTAAATATAGAAAAGGTACCTTTAAAATACAGCATTATCATCTTATGGGACCACTATCCTGTATGTGATCCATCAGTAACTGAAATGTCATTATGCAGAGCATTATTGTATTTATTTCAAAAGAAATTTATAAATTAAAAATAAACGAATACCTTCCCTTGAGATTAGAGGTTTATCTATGTTTCAGACAAAATTGCTGGGTTTTTAATATAGAGTCCAGCCTATTTTGATTCTGTAATGTATGATCAGTGCATATCCCCCTCATCTAATTGCTTATAAATGACAGGAGTGAACATGAGTTGGTTAGAAAAAACAACTAGATCAGAAAATATAAAAATCTGTCTTCCTCTATAGGTCTGCTGAAAACTCAACCCAAAACTAGAGAAGTACTTGAACTAAACCTTACTTGAGAAAAGGCAAGAACATTTGCCATTAATAAATACATTAAAAAACAATACTGAAAAGAGCTTTATATTTTGGGATCTCCACATGCACGCATCTTAAAATGTATGTGCAAGAACAATTTAGTACTAAATGGTTCAGTACTGAGACTGAGTCTAAATGTTTCCTCACAAAATGTCCCTTTGGCCTTGAAGGACAAGAAGTCATAAAAGAAAACACATCTTCATAAAATACCCAAATTTAAGCCAAAAAAGAAGAAATAAGCATAAATGAGACTCCACTAACGGTATAAATTACCATCCCTTCTCCCCAGTTAGTGTTTAAAAAAAGAAAAACACTTCTATTATAATTTCTACTGAAGTTCCAGGAAAGGAAAACACAACAAAGGTGTTAGGTGAGCAAATATAAAACATTTCTAAAGACATATGCCTGATTCCAATAGTCCTCATGGCTCAGATCTCACAGTGATTTATGGCCAAATACGACAGGATTTCAGTCTCATAAGCAAAGCACTTGATGTTCATCTTTTGGATATAAAATATTCACCTTAAAGCTTTCTGCATGTTTTTACAATTGAATCATGTTTTATTTTTGCAAAATTTTTACTTCTGTTGGAAAAAAATTCACTACAAGCAAAGTAATTGCATCACTAGTTCCTACTCATTTTCTCTAGTTTTGCAGATTTCAATTAAGGTATACTGCCTTAGTTATTTCTCTATTACTTTGGCTTCCTCATATATCAAAGGATACTGCAATATATACTGTGGTTTAGAAAACAAGGTTATGTATGTACTTGGCTGCCGATTTTCAAATGTACTTTTTAGACCAAAGAAAAGTAATACAGACAAACTGAACAGGAGAGAGAAATTTAAATGGGGAGTGAGGGAAACGAAAGAAATCCACCTTCACTAGTTCCTGAATAAATAATTCCAAGCACTCTACAAATTACGTCAAGTAGAAGCAATATGCCAACATATATTGACTTCTTGACATAAAAATATGACACCAAGTTCTATTAACACATCAAATCCAATTATTTCAGCTACCTTTAACACAGTGGTTCTCAACCCTGGATACTGAAATCTTCTGGGGAGCTTTAAAGAATAACGTTACCTGTGTTCCACCCCCACAGATTCTTATGTAATTGGTCGGGGTAAGGCCTGAGCATCAAAATGTTTAAAGCTCTGAATGTGATTCTTATGTGTGACCATGGCTGAGAACTACTGCTTTAAAATGACATATACTGAAGACAACACTTTAGTTGTCCTGGGTGACACAAATAGACATACACACACACCAGAGTTCAACAAAAAACGGGCCACCCTTCTTGGAAGCAACTTCTTGATATCCTAGGATCGTTAATTCTCTCACAAGCTCATCCAATGTCAGCAGTGTGAAAACAACTTTGATGTGGGCGCCTATAGGTGTTCTAAAAATTGGGCACTTGATTTAGTGGAGTATTTCATAAATAACACTAATCTAGAAGCTGGCCTAAGTACTAACCAAGGATCCAGTTCTCACAAAAACATTTCCTGTAGGATGTGGGCTGTATATTTTACTGCCAGTCTAGGTTCTATTATTGTTTACTTTATTCTTTACAACTTTTCTTGACTTCATGTATTTGTATTAAAAAGGATTTTATAGGCCGGGTGCAGCGGCTCACGCCTGTAATCCCAGCACTTTGGGAGGCCGAGGCGGGTGGATCATGAGGTCAGGAGTTCAAGACCAGCCTGGCCAAGATGGTGAAACCGCCGTCTCTACTAAAAATACAAAAAATAGGCCGGGCGCGGTGGCTCAAGCCTGTAATCCCAGCACTTTGGGAGGCCAAGACGGGTGGATCACGAGGTCAGGAGATCGAGACCAACCTGGTGAACATGGTGAAACCCCGTCTCTACTAAAAAATACAAAAAACTAGCCAGGCGAGGTGGCGGCGCCTGTAGTCCCAGCTACTCGGGAGGCTGAGGCAGGAGAATGGCGTGAACCCGGGAGGCGGAGCTTGCAGTGAGCTGAGATCTGGCCACTGCAACTCCAGCCCGGGAGACAGAGCAAGACTCCGTCTCAAAAAAAAAAAATACAAAAAATACAAAAAATAAGCCAGGCGTGGTGGCAGGCGCCTGTAATCCCAGCTACTCGGGAGGCTGAGGCAGGAGAACCGCTTGAACTCAGATGGCGGAGCTTGCAGTGAGCCCAGATTGAGCCACTGCACTCCAGCCTGGGCGACAGAGTGAGACTCCGTCTCAAAAAACAAAAAAAAAGGATTTTATGGGCTGAAGTGCAATATCAATCATTTTCATTGTGACCATTTCTTTACTACTTTGAAGTATGTGATATACAATAAACTGCACATAATAAAGTATACAATTTTATAAGTTTTGACATATGTATACAATCATTGCTACACTTTCTTCTTCTTTTTTTTTTTTTCCCAAGACACAGTCTCTGTAACCAAGGCTAAAGTGAAGTGATCCGATCTCAGCTTGCTGCAACCTCTGCCTTCCAGGCTCAAGTGATTCTCGTGCCCCAGCCTCCTGAGTAGCTGGAACTACAGACACACACCACCACGCTCGGCTAATTTTTTGTATTTTTAGTAGAGACAGGGTTTCACCATGTTGGCCAGGCTGGTCTCAAACTCCTGACCTCAAGTGATCTGCCTGCCTCAGCTTCCCAAAGTGCTGGGATTACAGACATAAGCAACCTGTAACCTAAAAACCTATGATAGTATTAATGAAATAATATCATAGCTTTCTAGGAGTCTTAAAATAGATATGTTTTCATATTCCTTCCCAAATGTTAAATATAGACAAAATGAAATAAGCACTACTGGCAGGATAAAAACTAAATAGCCGATATAAATGGCTGGTAAAACTTAGATATCCAAGTGTACTTATTATACTTTTCTAATCTGTTGGATTTGTGTGTGTGTGTGTATAAAAATATCTGTCACATAACATAATGGTTAAGAGAACAGATGAGTGTTTTTTTTTTTTTGAGACAGAGTCTCGCTCTGTCGCCCAAGCTGGAGTGCAGTGGCACGATCTCGGCTCACTGAAAACTCTACCTCCTGGGTTCACACCATTCTCCTGCCTCAGCCTCCCGAGTAGCTGGGACTACAGGCGCCCGCCACCACGCCCGGCTAATTTTTTTGTGTTTTTAGTAGAGACGGGGTTTCACCGGGTTAGCCAGAATGGTCTTGATCTACAGATCTCGTGATCCACCCGCCTCGGCCTCCCAAAGTGCTGGGATTAGAGCCGTGAGCCACCGCGCCAAGCCGGGTTTTTTTTTTTTTTTTTTTTTTGAGACAGTCTCACTGTTACCCAGACTGGAGTGCAGTGGCGCCATCTCGGTTGACAGCAACCTCTGCCTCCTGGGTTCAAGTGATTTTCCTGCCTTATCCCCCTGAGTAGCTGGGATTACAGGTGTCTGCCACCATGTCCAGCTAATTTTTGTATTTTTAGTAGAGATGTGGTTTCCCCATGTTGGCCAGACTGGTCTCGATCTCCTTGCCTCAGATGATCCACTTGCCTCAGCCTCCCAAAGTGCTGGGATTACAGGCGTGAGCCACCAAGCCCAGAAACAGAACTCACTTTAGGATCAGACAAACTAGTCAACAAGTACAAGTAGCATAAAAAGGTACTCCAAATTTAAAATTTTTCTTTTTTTGCAGCAGGGTCTCCCCCCCAGGCTGGAGTGCAGTGACGTGATCTCTGCTCACTGCAACCTCCACCTCCCAGGCTGAAGCCAATTCTCCTGCCTCAGCCTCCTGAGTAACTGGGATTACCATGCCCGGCAATTTTTGTTGTTGTTGTTTTGTTTTGTTGTTGTTGTTTTGTTTTTGTATTTTTAGTAGGAGAGATGGGGTTTTATCATGTTGGCCAGTCTGGTCTTGAACTCCTGACCTCAAGTGATCCACCTGCCTTGGCCTTCCAAAGTGCTGGGATTACAGACATGAGCCACTGCACCCGGTGAAAATGTTTTAATGAATTATCTTTTTTTTTTTCTTTGTAAGTGGAATCTCGCTCTTGTCGCCCAGGCTGGAGTGCAGTGGCTCGATCTCAGCTGACTGCAACCTCCGCCTCCCGGATTCAAGCGATTCTCCTGCCTCAGCCTCCCAAGTAGCTGGGATTATAGGCGCCTGCCCCAATGTCTGGCTAATTTTTGTATTTTTAGTAGAGACAAGGTTTCACCATGTTGGCCAGGCTGGTCTCAAAGTCCTGATCTCAGGTGATCCACCCACCTTGGCCTCCCAAAGTGTTGGGATTACAGGCGTGAGCCACTGCGCCCGGGCCGAATTATCTTTTATTATTTAAAAAAATTTTTTTTCGGAGACAGAGTTTCGCTCGTATTGCCCAGACTGAAGTGCAATGGCATGATCTCCGGCTCACCACAATCTCTGCCTCCCGGATTCAAGCAATTCTCGTGCCTCAGCCTCCCGAGTAGCTGGGATTACAGGCATGTGCCACCATGACCAGCTAATTTTGTATTTTTAGTAGAGACGGGGTTTCTCCATGTTGGTCAGCTTGGCCTCGAACTCCTGACCTCAGGTGATCCGCTCACCTCGGCCTCCCAAAGTGCTGGGATTACAGGCATGAGCCATCGTGCCCAGCCCTGAATTATCTTTTAAATTAAAATTAAAGTCAGTACACAACTGCAAACACTAAAAATCTAAAGAAACTATAAAAGAAAATATGTGAGAAAATCTGACAGCTCAAAAATACTCTCATCATTAAGAAGAAATAAATTTCTATTGTAGGATATAATAGAAGCACTTACTTATTTATCTGAAAATAAATGTGATTAGCTAATTCAGTGACCTGGGTTTTCCCTTCCTAATTACCAATTTATTTTTTTTCCACCAAAAGACATAAACCAGATCATTAAAAGTCTGAGCTGGCAGTCATCTGAAACGCAAAGTGAACGACTTCAAGAAAAACCATATAGACATTAAAATTATCTGCCATAATGACTACTGAAACTGTTGGGGAAAAAAGCACTGTACATAAGTTTAAATTGAGAATTATTTGTGACCTCAAGGACAGAGATAGCACATTTAGGGGTCTTTAGGAACAATGTATTAATGTAAATTAAGATACACTGCCTCCTATCCCTGACTGATTATTAAAGATGACTGGATGAGATTGTGCTGCCTAATCCGAATTCTTGGTCTTTATTTATTATATCTATTATTGCCTTGGAAATTCTAACCAAATGCCAAGGATTCTGAGATCTAACCAAATGCAGTAGTGGTCAGCTTCTGAGCAATCACATTATTGGCCCATTCGGTTCTTCTGAGACAGCTGCCAGGACCTGAGGCTAGTTTCCAGACTCTGTCCACAAGTAAGAGTATCCAAATTTTCAGATGATTCTACCTCTGAAAAAAGGATTCTAGGAAACAGTGTCTTTTCCTATTGCTGTTATTGCATAAAATCAATCTGAATGAACAAGCTAACATGTAATGAAAAATATAGTTTACAAAGGAAAATTGACTTAAGTTTAACTCACCTGTCCATATTTGCCTAATTCCAGCTCTATAATGGCAACAGGCGTGTGTATTTGAGCTGAATGCCTTGACTGAGACTTGCCATCAACTCTCCAGCTCAGGCCCCGAAGCCCGCTATTCCAGCGGCTCTGGTTCATGAGGCTCTCACGGATTTTTGTCTTGTGGCTCTTCCAGAATTTGGAAATGACAGCAGCTTGGTCAGATGTGATCCCACCTTGCTTTTTGGTTTGAGCAGTCAAGAATGCTTCCAGCTGGTTGAAATCCATGTCTGCAGACGCAATAGACTATAAAGATGACAGAAAAAGCAAATAATTTGAATTTAGTAGGTAACTAAAAAGGATAGCTTCTTAACTACAGATCATATTTTGAGTGACTCTTAAATCACTGAAACAGGCCAGACACAGTGGCTCACGCCTGTAATCTCAGCACTTTGGAAGGCAGAGGCGAGATCACTTGAGGTTAGGAGTTAAGAGACCAAACTGGCCAACATGGTGAAACTCCATCCCTACTAAAACTACAAAAATTAGCCAGGCATGGTGGTGCATGCCTGTAATCTCAGCTACTCAGGAGGCTGAGGCACAAGAATCGCTCGAACCAGGAGGTGGAGACTGCAGTGAGCCAAAATTGCACCACTGCACTCCAGTCTGGGTGACAGAGAGAGACACTGTCTCAAAAAAAAAAAAAAAAGTCACTGAAATAAACTTTCATAAAAGGTCATCACGGGACAGTAAGGAGGCCAGGTACGGTGGCTCACACCTATAATCCCAGCACTTTGTGAGGCTGAGGTGGGCAGATCACTTGAGGTCAGAAATTTGAGACCAGCCTGGCCAAAACGGTGAAACCCCATTTTTCTACTAAAATTACAAAATTGGCCGGGTGTGGTCGCACACACCTGTAGTCCCAGCTACTCGGGAGGCTGAGACAGAAGAATTGCTTGAACCCAGGAGGCAGAGGTAGCAGTGAGCTCAGATCACACCACTCCACTCCAGCCTGGGCGATACAGCAAGACTGCACTGAAAAAAAAAAAAAAAAGTGGGTAGGGGAGGGGGTAGACAGTAATGAGAATAAGCTCTTTATAGCAAAAATACTCCATTTGGAAACATCAAATATCAGAAAAGCTACTGTTAAAAATTCCATGTCACTCAATTCGGTATCAATAACTAGAATATAATTTTTAAATATCCAGTTCTATGGTGGGGAGATAAAACGAAAATTTTTTTGAAGTAATAAAACAAGCCAGGTGTGGTGGTGTGTGCCTGTAGTCCCAGCTACTTGGGAAGCTGAGGCAGAAGGACAGCTGGAGCCCAGAAGTTCAAGTCCAGCCTGAGCAACAGAGCAAGACCCTGTCTCTAAAATAATAATAACAATAAAACAAAAGAATTAAATTAATTGGTTGTCTAATAAAAATCTTACATAATTTCACAGTGCCTTATAGCCAGGCTTGGTTTGATATACTTCAACTGTATAATGCCTTATCCATATGATGCACTAAGTAAATTATTAAGTGAATGTATTATCTTAGCTTTGAAGTCCATCTTCAGCCAAACAGCTCATTCACAATAATACTACTGTGAAATTATTTACTACTTTATACTTTCCCATAAATTTTCAAAAGTTAATTGCCATTGAATCTGGATTCTCTATTCTAGTATCCAAGAAAACACAGTAACTAAATATAAGCTCAAGCATAGTAACATGCCTTAAATTTGCACAGTACTCTTTAGCATACCATAGCATTTTCACATCTACAGGCGTACTTCATTTTATTGTGCATCACTTTATTGAACTTCACTTTATTATACTTCACAGATACTGCATTTTTTACAAATTGAAGGTCTGCGGCAACCCTATACTAAGGAAGTCTATTGGTGCCATTTTTCAAATAGTATATGCTCACCTTGTGTCTCTGTGTCACGTTTTGAAAATTCTCATATTTCAAACTTTTTCACTATTTATATCTGTTATGGTGATCTGTGATCAAAGATCTTCAATGTTACTATTGGAATTCTTTCAGGGCACCATGAACCATGCCCATAGAAGACAGATAACCTGATAAATGTCTTGTGTTCTGACTGCTCCAACCACTGGCCGTTCCTTCTCTTTCCGTCTCTGCAAGCCTCCCTATGACCTGAGACACACAATATTGAATTTAGGCCAATTAATAACCCTACAATGGCCTCTAAATATTCAAAAGAAAGAGTCAAACGTATCTCATTTTAAATCAAAAGCTAGAAATGTTTAAGCTTAGAAAGGAAGCCAAGATAGGCTGAAAGCTAGGCCTCCTGTGCCAGACAGCTAGCCAAGTTGTGAACGCCAAGGAGAAGTTCTTGAAAGAAATTAAAAGTGCTACTCCAGTGCACACACAAATGACAAGAAAGCAAAACAGAGCCAGGCGCAGTACAGGTTCACGCCTGTAATCCTGGCACTTTGGGAGGCCGAATTGGGCAGATCACTTGAGGTCAGGAGTCTGAAGCCAGCCTAGACAACATGGTGAAACCCTGTCTCTACTAAAAATACAAAAATTAGCTGGGCGTAGTGGTGCACACCTGTAATCCCAGCTACTCGGGAGGCTGAGGCAGGAGAAATGCATGAACCCAGGAGGCAGAGGCTGCAGTGAGCCGAGTTTGCACAACTGCACTCCAGCCTCAGTCTGGAGGACAGTGTGAGACTCTGTCTCAAAAAAAAAAAAAAAAAAAAAAAAAAAAAAGCAAGCAAGCACAACAGCCTTCTTGCTGATATGGAGAAGGTTTTGGTGGTCTGGACAAAAGATCAAACCAGCCACAACCTTCCCATAAGCCAAAACCTAATCGAGGGCAAGGCCCTAACTTTCTTTAATTATATGTAGGTTGAGAGAGGTGAGAAAGCTTACAGAAGAAAAGTTTGAAGCAAGGTTGGTTCATGAGGTTTAAAGAAAGAAGTTGTCTCCATTAACACAAAAGTACAAGATGAAGCAGCAAGTGCTGATGTAGGAGCTGCAGCGAGTTATCCGGAAGATCTAGCTATTTGATGAAGGTAGTTACACTAAACAAAAGATTTTCAATATAGATGAAACAGCTGTATATTGGAAAAAGATACCATCTAGGACTTTATTTTTTGTTTGTGAGTTCTCATAAAGTAGGACTTTCACAGCTAGAGAGAAGTCAATGCCTAGCCTCAAAGACAGGCTGACTCTCTTGTTAGAGGCCAATGCAGCTGGTGACTTGAAGTTGAAGCCAATGGTCATTTATCATTCAGAAAACTCTAGGGCCCTTAAGAATGATGTTAAATCTACTCTGCCCATGCTCTGTAAATGGAACAACAAAGCCTAAACAGCACATCTGTTTACAGCATGGCTTGCTGAATTTAAAATATTCAGCTGAATTTAAAATACTCACAGTGGGCTTAATATTTTAAGGAAACTACTGCTCAGAAAAAAAGATTCAAAATATTACTACTCACAAACAATGCACGTAGTCACTCAAGCGCTCTGATGGAGACGTACAAGGAGATGTTATTTTCATGACTGCTAACACGGCATTCATTCTTCAGTCCATGGATCAAGAAGTAATTCTGACCATCAAGGCCTTTTTTTTTTTTTTTTTTTTTAAAGAAATACATTTTGTGACCAGGCATAGTGGCTCAAGCCTATAATCTCAGCACTTGGGAGGCCGAGGTGGGCAGATTGCTTGAGCCTGGGAGTTCGAGACCATTCTGGGCAACATGGCGAGACCATGTTTTTACAAAAAATACAAAAAAATTAGCCGGGCGGGGTGGTACACATCTGTGGTCCCAGCTACTTAGGAGACTGAGGTGGGAGGATCATGTGAGCACAGGCGGTCAAGGCTGAATAAGCCAAGATGGCACCATTGCACTCCTGCCTGGGCGACACAGCAAGACCCTGTCTAAAAAGAAAAAGAAAAAGAAAGAAATACATTTTGTAAGGCTATAGCTGCCATAGACAGTGATTACTCTAATGGATCCAGGCAGAATAAACTGAAAACCTTCAGGAAAGGATTCACCATTCTATATGCCACTAAGAACATTCATGATTCATAGAAGAATGTCAAAATATCAACGTTAACACGAGTTTGGAGGAAGTTGATTCCATTCCTCATGGATGACTTTGAGGAGTCCAAGACTTCAGTGGAGGAAGTAACTGCATATGTGGTGAAAATAGCAAGAGAACCAGAATTCGAAATGAAATCTGAAGATGTGATTGAATTGTTGCAATCTTATGATCAAACTTGAATGGATAAGAAGTTACTCGTTATGGAGGAGTAAACAAAGTGGTTTCTTGGTATATAGTCCTAGTAAAGATGCTGTGAACATTGCTGCAGTGACAACAAAGGACTTAGAACATTACAGAAACTTAGTTGATAAAGCAGCGGCAGGGTTGGAGAGGACTGACTCCAATTTGAAAAAGGTTCTACTGTGGGTAAAATGCTATCAAACAGCATCACATGATACAGAGAAATCTTTCATGAAAGGGAGAATCCACAGATGCAACAACTTCATTGTTGTGTTATTTAAGAAACTGCCACAGCCACCCCAACTTTCAGCAATCATCACTCTATCAATAAGCAGCCACTGACATCAAGGCAATATAAATCCCACTTCTGACACACACACACACACACACACACACACACATATTTAGAAAACAAAAACAAGATACCAAGGCAAGACCCTCCACCAGCAAAAAGAATATGACTTGCTGAAGGCTCAGGTAATCATTAGCATTTTTTACCAATAAAGTTTTTAGGTTTTTTTGCGGGGAGAGATGGGGTCTCTGTTACCCAGGCTGGAGTGCAGGGGCACAATCATAGCTCACTTGTAGCCTCAAACTCCCGGGCTCAAGTAATCCTCTCACTTTGGCCTCTTCAACAGTAATAAAGTATCCCTTAACTAAGGAATGTATATTGCTTTTAAAGACACAGTGCTATTATACACTTAATATAGTGTAGTATAATATGGTATGGTACAGCATAAACACAACTTTAATGCACTAGGAAACAAAAAAATTCATGTGACTCGCGTAATTGCATTATTCACTTTATTGTGGCCACCTGGAAGCAAACCCATGGTATTTCCGAGGTATGTCTGTATTACTACACTTGACCCTCATAATCAATTTTCAAAGGCAACGGGGTAGATAATAGTATTATAGTGCTCTTCACTCTCAACTTATAGAAAAGGAAACTGAAGCTTCAAGCAGCCAACTGATTTTTCTGAAAGCACCATGAGATAAGTGCAGGGACAAAGCCTCAACTGTTAAGCCAGGTTTCCCTCTGATTAGTTGTCACAAGTGACTACATAGAGAAGTAGACTCGGTATCACCACCACTGAAAAAAATGTAAACTGGTACATTCTGCCAACAATGATACAGAGATGCCAGTCCCTAATGAGTAGCTACAATGCTTCAGTTGCTGGCCTTCAGAGATCCTGAGAGATCAATGATTTGAAGAGTATTACCACAAATTTTTAATTAAGGTTTAGATGTTTGAGTGAGGAACATGTAAATGTTATCAGAACTTAGAGAGCCAACAGTGAATAGAAAAACTGAGAGATAAGATAGAGAAGGCAGTCTGCAGCCGGATTAAAGTGTATCAAGTTTAGACATTGTTATATATACACAATGAGGGGCCACTAAGGGCTAGGTAACTGGAAAATCATGATGCAATGTGTGGTTTAGAATGCCGAATTTGGCCAGGTGTGGTATCACGTGCCTGCGGTCCCAGCTACTCCAGAGGCTGAAGCAGGAGGATTGTTTAAGCCCTGGAGGTTGAAACCAGCCTGGAAAACACAGCAAAACCCTGTCTCTCTTTTAAAAATGTTTTTAATTAAAAATTTTTTTTCTAAACTGAATCTGATAACAGTAAGTAGTTGGACTGAAGTGGGAGATTATCAGAGGGCTAGGGCAATGGAGCCTAGGGGAGGACAGCAGCAGTTAATAACTTAGTCCCAAGAGTAAGCTTCCCCTTGCCTCTTCTTTGCTATGCCCCTATCTGCTAGTGGCCATGGGGACTGGCATAAGCTCCAAACCAGACAGATCACAATGTCCTCCTTTCTCTGGGCACACTGACTGGTCTAAATGAATTTCCCAATTTAGGGCAGGAGAAATGGTCTTGTCTTTTTGGGTCATAGTATAAGAAGGACATGAGGCTGGGGTTACAGACAGCATTTTCTTGAACCTTTTGGCAAAAGCACGTCTGCAAGAAAATAGAATGAAGCCAAGGAGAGATGAGAGTGGATTTTAATGGGGTGATATCCCTGTTTTACAGTTCCCAAGAGCCTGGTTCCTGCAGGCCTTCCTGCAATTCTATAATGCTATCTCGGCATCCTTCCTACAGACAACCCAATATTCCATCGAGTATTCAAGGTAGTTTGAGCTGTATTCCTATCATTTGGAACCAAGAGTCCTGACTAAAAGAGGGTGGTGGCAGTGGGAACAGAAGAATGTAAAGGTAGACAACACAAGGTAGAATACAGGTAGAGCAAGTGAGACTGGAGCTGAAAGAAAAACAATATGTCTTTCATTTCTTCATTAATATAAAAAATTGTATGGTAAATATTACAACTTTCTGGTACATTAAAGATATTTCACATTACAATTCAATAAACATTTACTGAATATTTGCCTATTTACCAGAAAGCAGGACCCCAAACCTCTGGCTATGCCAATCAATACAAATACAGGCTGGGCATGGTGGCTCACACCTGTAATCCAGCACTTTGGGAGGCTGAGGTGGGCAGGTCACCTGAGGTCAGAAGTTCAAGACCAGCCTGTCCAACATGGAGAAACCCCATCTCCACTAACAATACAAAAATTAGCCGGGTGTGGTGGCAGATGCCTATAATCCCAGCTACTCGGGAGGCTGATGCAGGAGAATCATTTGAACCCAGGAGGTGGAGGTTGCAGTGAGCCAAGATTGTGCCACTGCACTTTAGCCTGGGGGACACAGCGAGACTCCACCTCAAAAAAAAAGAAAAGAAAGAAAAAAAAGTATTATTTTGTAAAATATACTTATAATTAAGTAAAATTATTTCCACTGGCACCTTGCTTCACAATGTTATGTCACAACTCAGGTAATTTGTATCATTCTTCTTCTCAAATAATATCAAGAGGTATCCATTCTGATATAATTTCATCTGTGACAACAGTTATTTTGGTTGGGTTCCAGTCAGTAATATCTTGAACTAGGGTCAATTCATCCAAATTTAGAACAATTAAAAATTAAATGAGAAACTGATTTTGGTTTGGGTTCAAAGTCATCAATTTTCATTTAAGAAATGCTTGAATAGCCACCATAAAACAGATACTGTTCACAGCACACCACTTCCATCTACTGGCAGCCTAAGCTGACAGCCTGGTACTCATCCTTTATTCTTTTCTCTCTTCTACATCTTCAATCAGTGGTTTTCAACACTGGCTGCACATTAGAATCCTGAAGTACAATTTTAAAATATCAGTGCCCAGCTATTTTCCCAGAAATTCTGATTTCTAGGAATTATAGAGCGAAGCCTAGGCATTGGTATTGTTTAAAAGTTTCCAAAGTGATTCTGGCAGGCAACGAAGTGTTAAAAACAAATGCTGGCAGTAAAATGAGTTTGAAAAGAAAAAAGAAAAAGAAAAACAAATGCCTGTAACTTTCCATTGTCAAGTTCTACTGATTGTTACATCTGAAATAATTATCTAATAATATGTCCCCTCTGGTTTGTCCCTACTAGCTGGTAGAAGCACTCACTATCTTGAACCTAAACTAAGTGTGGACCCCCTCCAGTCTATGTTCTATACCACCATCAAAGTGATATATCTAAAATATAAATATAGGATGCTGGCACTTGCTTGTTTAAAGTTATTCCATGGCTGCCCATTACTTGCTTCAGTGGTGGTCGGGCAGGATGATGTGAAGCACTCTCCTAGGAGGTATAAGATAAGTTGTACATAATATAGTTAGCAGTAGTAGTAGTACAAGTATTGAAGTTTGTAAAGATTTTTATAAGTATAAATCAGAGGGTTTTCAAAGTATCCTTATATTAAACAATTACCTCCCTCATTTTAACTGTTTACTTGAATGGAAGAAAAAAAGAAAATGACAAACACAGGAACTCTGCAGGGAACTATATCATGCATGTATTACTATCATGCACATGTTAAATGTGTCACAGAGGAATAAAAATTTGAAAACTGATAAAACAGAACAGTGGTTCTCAACCAGGTAGTATTAACCTCCCAAAGGCACCTGAGTAATGGTGGAGGCTACATTTGGTTTCACAGTAATTGGAGGGAGTGCTGTTGGCATTAAGTGAGCAGGAGCTACGGATGCTCGGCATCCTTCGATGCCCAAGAAATAGGAGTTGGCAAGCTTTCTGTAAAAGTTGTAACCATCGCCGGGCGCGGTGGCTCACGCCTGTAATCCCAGCACTTTGGGAGGCCGAGGCGGGCGGATCACAAGGTCAGGAGATCGAGACCACGGTGAAACCCCGTCTCTACTAAAAATACAAAAAATTAGCCGGGCGCGGTTGTGGGCGCCTGTAGTCCCAGCTACTCGGGAGGCTGAGGCAGGAGAATGGCGTGAACCTGGGAGGCGGAGCTTGCAGTGAGCCGAGATCGCGCCACTGCACTCCAGCCTGGGCGACAGAGCGAGACTCCGTCTCAAAAAAAAAAAAAAAGTATTTTTCACGGTTTTAATAAACACCAAATTTTCCAGGAATGCAATTAATACAACTTGTACTTTGACTTGGTTGGAACTTAACAAACAGGATATTAAGTATTTTGAAAAATCTCATTACCAGTGACAATACCATTTAAAATATCTTACCTACCAATACAACATATTTTATATACCTGCATTTCTTGCTGTGCATTCACAGTAATTCTATGTACAGGTACAAGCATCTGATTAATTCATTACATGTTCTAATGATATAATGCTTAAACATTTATATTTTAAAATATATATTTCAAATTATGTTGTTTTAGATTTCTTATACTTTTCCTTTGTGTTACATTTATGACATCATATTAGAAACTATGTGTTGGCCGGGCGCGGTGGCTCACACCTGTAATCCCAGCACTTTGGGAGGCCGAGGAGGGCAAATCACAAGGTCAGGGGATTGAGACCATCCTGGCTAACAAAGCGAAACCCCGTCTTACTAAAAATACAAAAAATTAGCTGGGCATGGTGGCGGGTGCCTGTAGTCCCAGCTACTCGGGAGGCTGAGGCAGAAGAATGGCGTGAACCCCGGAGGCGGAGCTTGCAGTGAGCCGAGATTGCGCCACTGCACTCCAGCCTGGGCGACAGAGCAAGATTCAGTCTCAAAAAAAAAAAAAAAGAAACAAATTGTGTGTTAATTTTATTATATTGAATTATAATTAAAAGAGTTCCTTTTAAGGATCATCAAGGAGCATTAGAAAATATTTACTATAAAAAAAAGAAACACTGGACTGGATATGTTTGAGAACCACTGAGCATCAAGTTCAAACTCAACGCAACAGGTCCTGGCTTATCTTTCAGTGTCTATTTTATAACTTCCTGCCTCCCGCACTGGACAGACTCCAACAGCACTAACCTGTTTGTAATTTCCCGACTAGCAATCCCAATATGATGCTTCTATGTGCCTCTGTTCGTGCTGTTCTAAATGTTCTGAAATGTCTTATCATCACCTTCGTCAGATTAATTGCTATTCACCATTCAAGAGTCAGTTCAAGTATGGCTTCTCCAATACTCCTCCTCTCCTAGTAAGGTAAGTGCCCCCTTTCTCTTCCAAAAATGCCCTAATATCTCTATCCCTGCACTTACCTCAACGAAATGAAATTATGTCAAAAAGTCTATTTGACCCAACAGAGTCTACACTTTCAGGGCAGAGTCTATGTATCTCTGCAAATATATCATCTAACACCTTGAAGTAGAATTCATATTCCAACAAGCATTCATACTGTATCAACAATATTTTAAATCAAAAATTCTAAATGCTGCAGATCAATATTAAGTCCAGAATTATTTAAAGCTACCAACTTCTTGCTTTACAAAATTCTCTCACATACATTCACAAACCATAAACTTCTTTAAGATAAGAGTAGAAAATAATTCAGGGTGCTGATTTCTGTTTGCCTAATCTAGCCTAGCAAATTAGCAAGGAGCTCAGAGCCAAAAAAAAAAAAAAAAGATTTAGGCTAGGATACTAAAGAAAAAAAAGACTTTGAATGAAGAATGAAAATATAATTTATCACTTTTTTTGTCTTTTGAGACAGGATCTTGCTCTGTCACCCAGGCTGGAATGCAGTGGCACAATCATGGCTCACTACACCCTTGCCCTCCTGGGCTCAAGCAATCCTTCCACCTCAGTCTTCCGAGTAGCTGGGACTAAAGGTGTGTACCACCACACCTGGCATATATATATATATATTTATTTATTTTCTAGGCAGAGAGATTATATATATATATATATATAATCTTTTTTTTTTTTAATAAAGACAAAGCGATATGGTTTGGCTCCGTATAATCTTTTTTTTTGTAAAGACAAAACGATATGGTTTGGCTCTGTGTCCCCATCTAAATCTCATCTTGTAGCTGCTATAATTCCCACGTGTTGTGAGAGGGACCCAGTGGGAGATAACTGATTCATGAGGGCGGATCTTTCTTGTGCTGTTCTCTTGATAGTGTATAAGTTTCAGGAGATTTGATGGTTTTAAAAATGGGAGTTTCCCTGCACAAACTCTTCTCTTGTCTGTCACCACTTAAGACATGCCTTTTTGCCTTTCACCTTCCACCATGATTGTGAGGCCTCCCCAGTCACGTGGAACTGTAAGTCTAATAAACCTCTTTCTTTTGTACATTACCTAGTCTCAGGTATGTCTTCATCAGCAGCATGAAAACTGACTAATACACAGGGGCTCACTATGTTGCCCAGGCTGGTCCTGAACTCCTAGACTCAAAGCAATCCTTCTGCCTCAGCCTCCCAAAATGCTGGGATTACAGGTGTGAGGCAGTGTGCCCAGTCTCTCTGAATTACTTCTTTCAACTCTATGTCAAACTATAATTATCTCTAAATAAAAAGCTTAATTTAAGAAAAAAATCTATAAGAAATACTCTGACCTCTAGATTTAAATTCTAAGTCTTCGATATGGTTTACAAGAAGACTCACAGTTAGGGACTTTCTCCCCTTCTCTAGCTTCATTGCTCTTCATATCCCCCTACCTCTTAAATAAATCTTCCAATCATTTGTTCTTCCTACCATCGCTATTAAACTCCTTTTAGCTCCTAAGTGTGCATTCTATCTCTATCCTCTTGGCCTTTGCCTAGGCTGTTCTCTCTGCCTAGAAAATCTTAGTTGCTATTCCTTTATCCCCTTACCTTGTTGACACCACCTCTTTCTTCAGGCTTTGATATAGATCTTACTTTTTACATGAAGTCTTTCCTTAACTCCCAAATCTGGGACAGGGGCCTCCTTCTAGATTGCCTAGTAAACTAGTGGTATTTATTAAAATTCAGGGTAGCTGCCAGGCCTATATCTTGCTCCAAAGGTCATTGCCTTCTTATTTAATATTTAATCTCCAAGGTCTACAAACTGATTGGAACATAGTAGGTGCTCTATAAATACATGTTGAAGGGAAAGCAGGCCGGGCGCAGTGGCTCAAGCCTGTAATCCCAGCACTTTGGGAGGCCAAGATGCGCAGATCATGAGGTCAGGAGATCAAGACCATCCTGGCTAACATGTTGAAACCCCGTCTCTACTAAAAAAAATACAAAAAACTAGCCAGGCGACGTGGCGGGCGCCTGTAGTCCCAGCTACTCGGGAGGCTGAGGCAGGGGAATGGCGTAAACCCGGGAGGTGGAGCTTACAGTGAGCTGAGATCCGGCCACTGCACTCCAGCCTGGGCGACAGAGCCAGACTCCGTCTCAAAAAAAAAAAAAAAAAAGAAGAGAAAGAAAAACTATGGAATACAGTGAAAAGATCAATAGGCTCATGCCTCTAATCCCAGCACTTTGGGAGGCCGACATGGGCGGATCACTTGAGGTCAGGAGTTCCAGACCAGCCTGGCCCACATGGTGAAACCCGACTCTATTAAAAAAAACACACACACAAAAAGTTAGCCACGCATGGTGGTGTATGCCTGTAATCCCAGCTACTCAGGAGGCTGAAGCAGGAGAATCACTTGAACCCAGGAGGCGGAGGTTGCAGTGAGCCAAGATTGTGCCACTGCACTCCAACCTGGGCGACCGAGTGAAACTCCATCTAAGAAAAAAAAAAAAAAAAAAATCAATAGCTGCCAGGGTTTGGGGGCAGGGGAATGGAGAGATAATAGGTGGATCCCAGAGATTTTTGGACATTGAAACCAATCTGTATGATACTATATGCCAGATGCATGTCATTATACATATGTCAAAACCCACAGAAGTTACAATATCAAGCATGTACCCTAAGATAAATTATAGACTTTGGGTAGTAATCATGTGCCAATCTTGGTTCACCCATTGTTTAACAAATGTACCAGTCTAGGCCTTGGAAGGCAGAGCAAGATGGCCAAACAGAAGCCTCCACCAATCATCCTCCCTGTCAGAACACCAAATATGACATCTACATAAAAAAGCACTTTCACAAGAACCAAAAATCAGGTGAGTGATCACAATACCTGGTTTTAACTTCATATTGCAGAAAAACAAACTGAAGTGGGTAGGAGAGGTCCCTGAATTTCTGACACCACCCTTCCCCCACCCCCAGCAGCAGCCAACTAGAAAGAATCTGTATGTTTGGGAGAGGGAGAGTGCAGCAATTGTGGGACTTTACATTGGAACTTGGTGCTGCCAACACCAGGCAGAACTCAGCCAATGTCCACAGAGGGTGCATTTAGACTGGCTCTAGTCAAAGCGGGATTCCTCATCTCAGAAGCCAGAACTTGAGTTCAGCAAGCCTTACCACAGAAGGCTAAAGAGCTCGGGGGTCCTCAATAAACAAAAGGTATTCTAGGCCACAGGACTGAAGCTTATAGGAAAGTCTAAAAGCTGTGCTGGGATCAGAGCCAGCAGAGTCAGGGGACACATGACCTAGTAAGACACCAGCTGGGGTGGCTAAGGGAATGCCTGCATCACCCCTCTGCCAACCCCAGGCAGCACAGCTCACAGCTCACAGCTCCAAAAGAGACTCCTTCCTTCAACTTAAGAGGAGAGAAAACAGTAAAGAAGACTTTGTTTTGCAACGTGGACACCAGCTGTGCCAAAGTAGAACAGTGCACCAATCAGAGTCGTGAGGCCCCCACTCCAGGCCCTAACTTCTGGACAACATTTCTAGACAAACCCTGGGCCAGATAGGAACCAGCTGACATGAAGGGAAGGATCTACTCCTGGTGGGATTCAGCACCTGCTGACTAAAGGGCCTTTCAGCCTTGAATAATCAGCAGTGGTAACCAGGTAGAACATGTTGTGGACCTTGAGTGAGACTATGAAACATGCTGGCTTCAGGTGTGACCTACCACATTCCCAGCTATGGTGGCTATGGGGAGAGACTCCTGCTTGAAAAAAGTAGAGGGGAAAAATAAAGGTACCAGCTTAGGTACCAGCTCTGCCACAGTAGAGAAGAGCACCAAACAGACTTGGGGTCCTCAATTTCAGGCCTTGGCTCTTAGATGAAATTTCTGGACCTATCCTGGGCCAGAAAGGAGCCCACTGCCAGAAAGGGTGAGTTGCAGGTCTGGAAGCATTCACCACAAGCTGACTGAAAAGTCCTTGGGCCTTAAGTGAACATTGGCAATACTTCCTATGGGCCTATGATGCTGGCAGTCATAGGCAGAGGCTCTCCTGCCTGGGAGAAGGGGAGGAGAGAGTGGGAAAGACTTTGTCTTGTGGTTTCGGTGCCAGCTTAGCTGCAGCAGAACAGAGGACCAGGCAGATTCCTAAGGTTTACAAACCAGGCCATGGCTCCCAGACAGCATCTCTGAAACCTACTAGGGCTCAGGAGAACTCGCCTCTCTGAATGGAAGGATACAAGCCTGGCTGGCTTCACCATCTGCTGATTATGTAGAGTCCTAGGCCCTGAGAAGTAGCCAGGTAGTGGTTACAGTGGGCCTTGGGCAAGACCCAGTGCCATGCTGACTTCAGGTGACCCAGCACAGTGCCAGTGGTAGTGGCCACAGAGGTCCTTGTGTTACCCATCCCTCAGCTCCAGGCAGTCCAGCACAGAGAAAGAGACTGTTTGGGAAAAAGGGAAGAGAACAAGAGTCTCTGCCTGGCAATAGAAAGAATTCTTCCAGATCTTATTCAAGACCACCAAGGTGGTACCTCTACAAGTCTGTAAGAACTTCAATGATGTTGGACTTGGGGTGCCCTTAATGCAGATACAACTTAGATCACAACACCCCTGTCCTTTCAAATACCTGGAAAGCATTCCCAAAGAGGATGAGTAAAAACAAGATGTACTAGATGGTGAAGACTATAATAAACATCTAATTCTTTAATGACTAGACACTAATGAGAATCCACAAGCATCGAGACCATCCAGGAAAACATGACCTCCCAAAATGAACTAAATAAAGCACCAGGGGCCAATCACAGAGAGGCAGAGATATGTAATCCTTCAGGACAGAAAATTCAAAATAGCTGTTTTGAGGAAACTTGAAGAAATTCAAGAGAACATAGAGAAGGAATTCAGAATCTTTCAGATGAATTTAACTACAAAATGGAAATAATTAGAAAGAATCAAAAGGAAATTCTGGAGCTGAAAAATGCAATTGACATAATGAAGAATGGATCAGAGTATCTTAAAAGCAGACTCGATCAAGCAAAAGAAAGAATTAGTGAGCTTGAAGACAGGCTATTTGAAAACACACAGTCAAAGGAAACAAAAAAGAAAAAGAGGCTGGGCACGGTGGCTCATACCTGTAATCCTAGCACTTTGGGAGGCCAAGGCGGGCAGACTGCCTGAGCTCTGGAGTTCAAGACCAGCCTGGGCAACATGGCAAAACGCAGTCCCTAATAAAAATACAAAAAAATTAGCCAGGCATGGTGGCGTTTGCCTGCAGTCCCAGGTACTCGGGAGGCTGAGGCATGAGAATTCCTTGAACCCAGGAGGCAGAGGCTGCAGCAAGCTGAGATCATGCCACTGCATTCCAGCCTGGGCGGCAGAGCAAGACTCCGTCTCAAAAAAAAAAAAAAAAAAAAAAAAAAGAAAGAAAGAAAGAAAGAAAGAAAGAAAGAAAGAAAGAAAGAAAGAAAGAACAAACAAAAAGAAGAAGAATGAAGCACACCTACAAGATTTAGTAAATAGCCTCAAAGGGCATCTCTATGAGTTACTGGCCTTAGAGAAAGTAAACAGAGACACAGGTGTAGAAAGTTTATTCAAAGGAGTAATAGCAGACAACATCCCCAACCTAGAGAAATACATCACTATTCAAGAACAAGAAGGTTACAGAACATCAAGCAGATTTAACGCAAACAAGACTGCCTCAAGGCATTTAGTAATTACGCTCCTGAAAGTAAAGAATAAAGAAAGGATCCTAAAAGCAGCAAGAGAAAAGAAACAAATAACATGCAATGGAGTTCCAACACATCTGGCAGCAGGCTTTTCAGTGGAACCCTTACAATCTCACGCCAGGTAAGACTGGCATGACCAAGTGCTGAAGGAAAAAATAAAAATAGAAAAACTTTATACCAGAATAGTAATCTCTGGAGAAAATATCCATCAAACATGAAGAGGAAATAGATTTTCCCAAACAAAAGCTGCAGGATTTCATCAACACCAGACCTGTCCTACAAGAAATGCTCAAGGGAATTCTTCAGCCTGAAAGGAAAGGATGTTAATGAGCAACAAGAAATCATCTGAAGGTACAAAACTCACTGGTAATAGTAAATATATGAAAAAACACAGAATATTATAATACTGTACGGGGGTGTATGAACTACTCATAATGCGAGTAGAAAGACTAAAAGATGAGCCGATCAAAAACAATAACTACAACATTTCAAGACACAGTACAATAAAATATAAAATAGAAACAAAAAACAGCTAAAAAGCAGGGAGACAAAGAGTCTTTACTAGTTTTCTTCTGCTTGTTTACATATGCTATCAATGCTAAGTTGTTATCAGTTTAAAATAATGGGATATAAGATATGATTTGCAAGCTCATGGTAACCTCAAATCTAAAAACTGTGATATAAAGGATACAGAAAAAATAAAAAGATATTAAAACATACCATCAAAGAAAATCACATGCACTAAAAAGAAGAAGAAAAAAAGGGAGAGAAGACCACAAAACAACCAGAAAACAAATAACAAAATGGCAGGAGTAAGTCCTTACTTATAAATAGTAACATTGAATGTAAATGAATCAAACTCTCCAATCAAAAGACATAGAGTGGCTGAATGGATTAAAAAAACAAGATTCCCATCCTGGCTAACAAGGTGAAACCCCGTCTCTACTAAAAAATACAAAAAAATTAGCCGGGCAAGGTGGCGGGTGCCTGTAGTCCCAGCTACTCGGGAGGCTGAGGCAGGAGAATGGCCTGAACCCAGGAGGCAGAGCTTGCAGTGAGCTGAGATCCGGCCACTGCACTCCAGCCTGGGTGACAGAGCAAGACTCCATCTCAAAAAAAAAAAAAAAAACAAAACAAGATTCAATGATCTGTAGCCGAAAAGAAACACACTTCACCTATAAAGACATACATAGACTAAAAATAAAGGAATAGGAAAAGATATTCCAGGCAAATAGAAACCAAAAGGGGCAGGAGTAGCTATACTTATATCAGACAAAATGGATTTCAAGATAAAAACTACAAAAGAGACAAAAAAAAAAAAAAAAAAGTCATTACATGATAAAAGAGCCAATTCAGCAAAACAATAAAACAATTTTTAAAATATATGCACCTGACACTGGAACACCCAGATATATAAAGCAAATATTATTAGAGCTAAAGAGACAGACCCCAATACAATAATAGCTGGAGACTTCAACATCCCACTTTCAGCATCAGACAGATCATCCAGACAAAACTCAACAAAGAAACATTTGACTTCATCTGCACTATAGACCAAATGGACCTAATAGATTTTACAGAACATTTCATCCAATAGCTACAGAATACATACTCTTTTCCCCAGCACATGAATCATTCTCCAGGACAGATCACATGTTAGGCTACAAGCCAAGTCTAAAAAACATTCAAAAAACTGAAATAATATCAAGTACCTTCTTTAACCACAATGGAAAAAAACTAGAAATCAGTAACGAGGAATTTTGGAAACTATACAAACATACAGAAATTAAACAATACGCTGCGGAATGACCACTGGGTCAATAAAGAGATTAAGAAGGAAATTTAAAAATTTCTTGAAACAATAATGGAAAAACAACAGGTTGAGCACGGTGGCGAATGCCTGTAATCCAAACACTTTGGGATGCCAAGGCAGGTGGATCACCTGAGGTCAGGAGTTCGAGACCAACCTGGCCAACATGGAGAAACCCCGTCTCTACTAAACACACAAAAAATTAGCTGTGTATGGTGGCACACGTCTGTAATCCCAGCTACTCAGGAGGCTGAGGTGGGAGAATCGCTTGAACCTGGGAGGCGGAGGCTGCAGTGAGCCGAGATCACACCACTGTACTCCAGCCTGGGCAACAGAGCGAGACTGTATCAAACAACAACAACAACAACAACAACAACCACCCAAAATCTATGGGCTACAGTGAAAGCAGTACTAAGGAAGAAGTTTATACCTGTAAGTGCCCATGTCAAAAAGAGGAAAAACTTCAAATAAACAACCTAATGATGCATCTTAAAGTATTAGAAAAACAACAGCAAACCAAAACCTAAGTCAGTAGAAGCAAAGAAATAATAAAGATCACAGCAAAAATAAATGAAGTTGAAATGAAGAAAACTATACCAAAGATCAACAAAATGCAGTTGGTTTTTTGAAAAGATAAACAAGACTGACAAGCCTTTAGCCAAACTAAGAAAATACAAGATTCATATAAATAAAATCAGAGATAAAAAAGGAAACATTACAACTGATACCACAGAAATGTAAGGATCATTAGAGGCTACTGTAAACAACCATATGCCAATAAATTGGACAATCTAGAAGAAATGGATAAATTCCTAGACACATACAACCAATGAAGACTGAACAATGAAGAAATCCAAAACCTGAACACACCAATAACAAGTAACAAGACGAGCATGCATTAAAAGCTGTGATAGACCGGGAGTAGTGGCTCACGCTTGTAATCCCAGCACTATGGGAGGCCGAGGCGGTCGGATCACGAGCTCAGGAGATTGAGACCATCCTGGCTAACATGGTGAAATCCCGTCTCTACTAAAAATACAAAAAATTAGCCAGGTGTGGTGGCGGGCGCCTGTAGTCCTAGCTACCCAGGAGTTCAAGACCAGCCTGACCAATATGGTGAAACCCCATCTCTACTAAAAATACAAAAATTAGCCCGGGGGTGGTGGTGTGCGCCACCACACCGGGCCCAATGTCAACTTTAATATCAAAGCAAAACAACTGTATATTTTTACGTAGTAGTAATACATCAATAATACAGACCTAATGGAAACATCTCTACAAAAAAGAAACTACAGAATATCTTTAGAAACAATTGGGTTCCAAATGCATTTTTAAAAATTAGCAGACTGGCCAGCCCCAGGGGCTCACGCCTGTAATCCCAGCACTTTGGGAGGCTGAGGCGAGCAGATCACCTAAGGTCGGGAGTTCAAGACCAGCCTGACCAACATGAAGAAACCCTGTCTCTACTAAAAATACAAAATTAGCCAGGTGTGGTGGCACATGCCTGTAATCCCAGCTACTCAGGAGGCTGAGGCAGGAGAATCACTTGAACTCAGGAGGCGGAGGTTGTGGTGAGCCGAGATCATACCACTGCACTCCAGCCTGGGCAAAAAGAGCGAACTGTCTCAAAAAAAAAAAAAAAAAAAAAAAATTAGCAGACTTTATTTTTTACAGCAGTCTTAGACTCATAATAAAATTGAGCTCAAAACTACAGAGTTCCAAAAGACCCTCCCAAACACACAGACACAGCTTACCCCACCATTAATATCCCACATCATGGCCAGGTGCGGTGGCTCACGTCTGTGATCCCAGGACTTTGGAAGGCCGAGGTGGGCGGATCACGAGGTCAGGAGTTGGAGGCCAGCCTAGCCAACATGGTGAAACCCCATCTCTACTAAAAATAGAAACAATTAGCTGGGCGTGGTGGCAGGCACCTGTAATCCCAGCTACTCGGGAGGCTAAGGCAGGAGAATCGCTTGAACCTGGGAGGCAGAGGTTCCAGTGAGCCGAGACCATGCCACTGTACCCCAGCCTGGACAACAGAGCGAGACTCTGACTAAAAATAATAATAATAATAATAATCCCACATCACTGTAGTACATTTGTTACAATGGATGAACCAATACTGACACATCATTCTTTACCAAAGCCTATAGTTTATATTATGATTTACTACTAAAAATCCTGTGTTCCACCTCTTCATCTCTCCCTTTTTCTCCCACTATAGTAGTACATAAATGTTACTTAGATTTAGTTGATTAATCATCCTCTTCAGTTCAGCTATATCCTTGGTGATTTTTTGCCTGCTACATCTGTCCATTACTGACTGATAGGAGTGCTGAAGACTTCAACTATAACTTCTCTTGCTCTGAAGTCTGTTCAGTCTGAAATTAATGTAGCTACTCCCACTTCCTCTTGGTTAGTGTCAGCATGGTGTATCTTTATCTTTTTTATATCTATGTTCTTTGTATTTAAAATGGGTTATTTATAGACAACATATAGTTAGTTGGGTATTTGTCTTTAGATTCACTCTGACAGTATGCATTTTTTTCTTTTTTCTTTTTTTAGTTACTCTATTAACTGACTTATTTTCCTTTTTTTTTTAAGCTACCCGAGTATGCATTTTAATTGGTATAAAACATATGAGATGCAAAAAACGATACAACTGCAAATAAAAACTGACAAATCCATTTTTATAGTTGGAGAATTCAATACCCTTCTATCAGTAATTGACAGATCCAGTAGGCAGAACATAGCTGAAATGAACACCACTACTAATCACCTGGATCTAATTCATATCTACAAAATACTTCATCCAACAGTAGCAGAAGATGCATTATTCTCAACCTCACATAGAACAATGACGAAGACAGACCACATTCTGGGCCATAAAACACCTCTTAACAATTGTAAAAGAATAGAAATCATACAAAGTATGCTCTTAGACCTCAATGACATTAAACTAGAAATCGAAAACAGAAAGATGGCTGAAAAACCACACAATACTTGGAGATTAAACAACACATTTTAAAAGAATATATAGGTCAAAGAAGAAGTGTAGAGAAATTTTTAAATATTTTGAACTAAATAAAATGAAAATACAACCTATTTAAATTGTAAAATGCATCAAAAGCAGTGCTTATAAAGAAATTTATGGAAAGATCATATAAGAAAAATCATACAATTCTACCAATAGATGCAGAAAAAGCAACACCAAATGTTGACAAAAATGTGGAACTGGAACTCTCATCCATTGCTGGTGGGACTGGAAAATGGAATAGCCACTTTGGACAAAACTCTGGCAGTTTCTTAAGAAACTAAACGTACTCTTACCATATGCATATGATCCAGCACTCTCCTTGGTCCCTCCCGAAATTAGTTGAAAAACCACATCCACACAAAAACGTGTACATGATTTTTGATAGTAGTTTTATTCATAATTGCCAAAAGTTAGAAGCAACCAAAATGTCCTTCAGTAGGTAAATAGATAAATAAAACTGGAGTATATCCAGACAAAGAAATATTATTTGGTACTAAAAGGAAATGAGCTTATCTAAGAGTTCCCAAAGAGGACAATTAGTGACAAATAATTAAAACACAAAAAAAGAAAGAAATGAGCTATCAAGGCATGAAAGGCCAGGAAAGAATTTTAAATGCATCTAATTCAGTGAAAGAAGCCAGTCTAAAAAGGCTATATATTGTATGATTCCACCTAGATGACAATCTAGAAAAGGCAAAACTGGGAAGATAGTAAAGAGATCAGTTATTGCCAGAGGTTCAAGAAGGAGGAGGGAGGGAAAGAAACAGCTGAAGCACAGAGTGAACCCTAAAGTAAAAAATGGACTTTAATTAATAATAACATATCAGTATTGGGTTATCAATTGTAATTAATCTACCACATCAATGCAATATATTAATAGGGGAAACTGTGCAAGGGGGAGGAAGAGGAGAGGGTTTATGGGAACTCTGTATTTTCCATTCAGTTTTTTCTATAAATCTAAAACTGCTCTAAAAAATAGCCTACTTCAAAAAACTTTTTTTTTGAGATGGAGTCTCGCTCCGTTGCTCAGGCTAGAGTGCAGTGGCATGATCTCAGCTTGCTGCAACCTCTGCCTCCCAGGTTCAAGCAATTCTCTGCCTTAGCCTCCTGAGTAGCCAGGATTACAGGCTCCTGCTACCATGCCTGGCTAATTTTTGTATTTTTAGTAGAGATAGGGTTTCATCATCTTCACCAGGCTGGTCTTGAACTCCTGACCTTGTGATCCACCCGCCTCTGCTTCCCAAAGTGCTGGGATTACAGGCATAAGCCACCGTACCGGGTCGAAAAAAACCATTAATAGATACAACATACATGAATTTCATAGATACAATGCTAAATGAAAATAGATTCAGAGTATCTACTGTATAATTCCATTATATAAAGTTCTCTTTTTTGAGACAGTCTCACTCTGTCGCCCAGGCTGGAGTGCAGTGGCTCACTGTAACCTCTGCCTCCCGGGTTCAAGTGATTCTCTTGCCTCAGACTCCTGAGTAGCTGGGATTACAGGCATATGCCACCACACCAGGCTAATTTTTGCATTTTTAGTAGAGACAGGGTTTCACCATGTTTGCCAGGCTGGTCTTGAACTCCTGACCTCAAGTGATCTGCTCACCTCAGCCTCCCAAGTGCTGGGATTACCAGCTTGAACCATCGTGCCCATCCCCATTATATGAAGTTCTAGAGCAAGTAAAACTAACCTATGAGAACAGAAATCAGAAGAGTACTTACTTGAGGCAGTGGTGGGGTTGACTGGGAAGAGGCACAAGGGAATTTTCTGGGGTGTTGATAGGATGATGGGATAACAGGTGTGTGGATTATACAAATATACACATTTTTAGAATTCAAACTGAAGACTTAAGTACTATCATATACAAATGGCACTTGATTTTTTAAATAGCAAAAAATAAAAATAACCTCTTACACAAAAGAACACCATTCTTCAAATTCAGATCAAACACTGAGATTTTGCAAAGCAAAATACATACTGACATACTACAGACTGACATACTACTGACATGCAAAGCATACTGCTAACAAAACAGTATGAAAAATATGTAAGAAGGCCGGGCGCAGGAACTCCTTCAAACTGAAAAACAACAACATAGAAATCTAACCAAACATATGAACAGATAATTCAGAGAGGAAGAAAGCTAAATGATAAATAAGTGAAAATATTTATTAGCTCAACCTAATAATCAAGACAATGACAATTAATATAATTTCCCCTCCATTATACTGGCAAAAATAAAATGCCCCACAGTAGTAAATACTGTTTCTCCACATTCTCACCAGCATTTCTCAAATACTGTTGTTGGAAATATAACATTTTGGAGATTATCTACCAAATTTTGGCATTAACTATAAAAATTTAAGATTTATATATTTTAGTCAGGCGCAGTGGCTCAAGCCTGTAATCCCAGCACTTTGGGAGGCCGAGACGGGTGGATCACGAGGTCAGGAGATCGAGACCATCCTGGCTAACCCGGTGAAACCCCGTCTCTACTAAAAAATACAAAAAGCTAGCTGGGCGAGGTGGCGGGCGCCTGCAGTCCCAGCTACTCGGGAGGCTGAGGCAGGAGAATGGCATAAACCCGGGAAGCGGAGCTTGCAGTGAGCTGAGATCCGGCCACTGCACTCCAGCCTGGGCGACAGAGTGAGACTCCGTTTCAGAAAAAAAAAAAAAAAAAAAAAAATTATATATTTTAGAACAAAGCAACTCCTCTGCAATGTAAAAACCTTAGAGGAACTCTTGTATCTAGGGACTACAAGTTCCTGTACAAAAATGGTTATTGCAGCAATGTTGGTAACAGCAACAAATTAGAATTAACCCAAATGTCCAAAACAAAAAAGTGAATAGTGACAGCCAAACAATGGACTAAAATACGGTAAACAAATCAGAACTGTATCTATCAGCATGGATAAAGCACAAACACCAAAGTTGAACAATAATAACAAAAAAAGCAAATTGCAGACAAATACACAAAGTAGTATTTCATATAATATACTACTTAAATGAAATTTTATAAGGGCCAGGCACAGAGGCTCGCACCTGTAATCCCAACACTTTGGGTGGCCGAGGTGGGCGGATCACTCCTAACTGAGGTTAGGAGTTTGGGACCAGCCTGGTCAACATGATGAAACCCAGTCTCTACTAAAAAACAAACAAACAAACCAAAGAAATTTTGTAAGATGAAAAATACTATAAACATATACATAACAATTATGTGAAATTATGCATGAGACTGATAAGCACCTAATTCATGAGAGTTTTGAGGAGTGCCGACCAGGTATTTTGTAGAAGGTCCCTCAACTGAGATTTGCCTGATGTTTGCCTCCTGGTTAGACTAAGGTTATGTGTTTTGGGGAGAAAGAGCACAGAGATAAAGTGCCATTCGCATCCCACCATATCAAGGATATGTGCTATCAACATGGCTTATAGTTGTTAATCTTGATCACCTGGCCGAGGCAGCGCCTGTCAGGTTTCTCTGCTGTAAAATGCTTTTTTCCCCTTTCCATACCCTACTTCTTAGAAGGAAGTCATTACACACAACCCACCCATAAGAATAGGGAGTTATGCACCACCTCCTTGGAGACAAAGTATCTACATAAATTATTTGAAATTATTTTATTCAGGTCTATAATATATTAAAACAAGCAAAAACGATCTGAGACTTCTTGCTTCCCACCTCCACACAAAAAGGGAAAGAAAAATAATAGCAGCAGTATAATTAGAGATCATTTTTATTTTCTTCATTTTTCATCATTCCCCAAATTTTCTTTAATGAGAATTTTCTACTTAGATAATGAGATTTGTTTAAACTATGTCTACAGTTATTATAATCTTAGAATTATTTATCTCAGCAGTTTTTTTGCTTGTTTGTTTTTTTAAACAGAGTCTTGTTCTGTCACTCAAGATGGAGTGCAGTGGCACGATCTCCGCTCACCGCAACCTCTGCCTCCTGGGCTCAAGCAATCTTCTTACCTTAGCCTCCCGAGCAGCTGGAACTAAAGACATGTGCTACCACACTTGGCTAAATTTTTAAATTTCTTTGTAGAGACGAAGTCTCACCATATTGCCAAAGCTGATCTCGAACTCCTGGACTCAAGCGATCCTCCCTGCTTGGCCTCCCAAAGTGCTGGGATTACAGGCATGAGCCACCGCTCCCGGCCTCCCTCTCTCCAATTTTGCTCCACATCAAAAAAGTAAAGAAAACTTGCTAATCTAATAAATTTAGCTTATTTTGAAAAATCTTGGTTCTTATGATCAAGAATAAATACTGGGAGCTGAGCACAATGACACATGCCTGTAATCCCAGCACTTTGGGAGGCCAAGGCAAAAGGATCACTTAAGCCCAGGAGTTCAAGACTAGCCTGGACAATTGTGGGATATGATGAGGTTTCTCTTCAAATAATCTGATCAATCTTTTATTCTTTAATTCATAGTACCCCCACCCACACCTTTTTTCTCCTTTTTCTCCTTTTTTTCCTTTTTGTTAGATGCCCAGGCACATCACAGTACCAGGCATTATTAGTACCAGCTCACATTCCTTTCCTTATTTGGAAAGAGGACTAACTTTTCTAGCTCATTACAGACACCCTTCCCCTTCCTCTCCACTTTCTTTTACATGCCCACCTTATCTTAAAAAATCAAATGTTTAGCCAACCGGGATTAGTTTAGATTGTACGACCCGACCCTGGCCAATAAGGAAAGTGTACGGGGCAGGACTTGTGTCAGGAATAAAGGCTCTGGGGCCTGTTTGTTCAGATGTGCTCTCACGGCAACTGGCCAAGGAGGCATGCTTCTGTGCAGAAGTAAAATTGTTTTGCTAAGAATCCTTTGTTCAAGTGTTCAATTTCCTTAGGATTTTGAGCGCTATCCCTAACAACAATATAGTAAAACTGTGTCTCTACAAAAAATACAAAAATTAGCCAGGCATGGCGGCACATGCCTGTAGTCCCAGCTACTCGGGAAGCTGAGGTGGAAGGATGGCTTGAGCCCGGGAGATAGAGGCCACAGTGAGCAGTGATTGCACCACTGAACTCCAGCCTGAGCAACAGAGACCCTGTCAGAAACAGACAAACAAAAAAACCAAATACTGGAGATATGAATTCTATGACTAAAAGGCAATAGTTCTTAAATATACACCAAACATAACAGATAAATTAATGCAGCCTAATAACTTGTAGCTGTTTTTTTTTTAACAAACTAGATAAAATATTGTCAAATAAATAACTTCTAGAGTCTTATTGATCCAAATACAAAACAACCTGGAGTTTAAGTAATCCGATTTTTCCAAGAAAGAAAAAAAAATAATCATAGGAAATATTCTTTATCATGGTCAGTATTTCTAGTAAGTCATACACAGTTGGCCCTCTGCATCTGTGAATTCCACATCTAGGAATTCAACCATCTGACGGCCAAATATTCAAAATAAAAATCTGTGTCTATAATAAACATGTACCAACCTTTTATTCTTATCATTATTCCCTAAACAATACAGTATAACAAGTATTTACATAGCATTTGTTGTTTTAGGTATTGTAAGTAATCTAGAGATAATTTAAAGTATATGGGAAACTGTATTTTGGTTATATGCAAATACTACACTATTTTATATCAGAGACTTGAGCATCTGAGGATTTTGGAAGTCCCAGAACTAATTCCCCATGGACACCAAGGGACAACTGTATATCCTTTTTAATAATTTTTTTAAATGCAGAAAACTCTTATACACAAATAATATATTTATCATTCTTCTTTTTTTCTTTTTTTTTGAGATGGAGTTTCACTCTTGTTGCCCAGGGTGGAATGCAGTGGTACGATCTCAGCGCACTGAGACCTCCACCTCCCAGGTTCGAGCGATTCCCCTGCCTCAGCCTCCCAAGTAGCTAGGATTACAGGCGCCCACCACCACACCCGGCTAATTTTTTGTATTTTTACTAGAGATGCGGTTTCATTATATTGGCCAGGCTGGTCTCGAACTCCTGACCTCAGGTGATCCACCTACCTTGGCCTCCCAAAGTGCTGGGATTACAGGCGTAAGCCACTGTGCCCAGCATTATCATTATTCTCCTTCTGCTTGGAAATAACTCTTTTTCCACTTACATGGGAGGTTTTTAACACTGCAAGAAAAAAAAAAAAAACATATTGCTGGATTGTACCAAGGAAGTTGTCTGAATAAAGGATAGTTACATGACTGGGCGCAGTGGCTCATGCCTGTAATCCCAGCACTTTGGGAGGCCAAGGCAGGAGGATCACCGGAGGTAGGGAGTTCAAGATCAGCCTGACCAACATGAAGAAACTCCGTCTCTACTAAAAATACAAAATTAGCCGGGTATGGTGGCACATGCCTGTAATCCCAGCTACTAGGGAGGCTGAGGTGGGAGAATTGCTTGAACCCGGGAGGTGGAGGTTGTAGTGTGCCGAGATCGTGCCATTGCACTCCAGCCTGGGCAACAAGAGTGAAACTCCATCTCAAAAAAAAGGAAGAAAAAACAAGGATGTTTCTTCAGTTACTAAGTTATAGCCAGGAAGAAAAAATGACTGGAAATTCAGTAAGATAATACATGAGACATAAATATTTGCTTCTCCAGTCACTTAATGGGAACCAGTAATTAAGAATATCAGAAAATTATGCACTTCTCCAATTTCCATCAAGTAAGTAAACTGGAACACATCACACAGATTTAAATTCATCATGACTTATGAAGAAAACAGACTGACAAGCATATAAAGCTACCAAGAACTAACAACAGTTCAATTACTACAAAAAATTCTCACAGTAACCAAAAACAAATCTGTAGTTGTCAACAGTTCTGTCAAGGTTCCAAGAACGCGCTATGTCATAATGTGTAGATGTGTTCTTTAGTGGAGCCTATAAAATACACAGCACTGCCAAGTTGAGAGCACAATTAAATTAAGACCTTGAGAAAGTAAAAGCAATTTGCCTCTGGTGACTATTAAGTTGTTAGTAATGAGTCTTAAAGAGAATATTTTTTTAAGTCCTGATTTATTCCATCAGAATTTCTTCCTCGAAAAATATAAATTTATACAATTAAAGATCAAATGCCAGGTCAAAAAAACTTAATTATATTTCTATAGCCTCCAGAATAAAAATTATATAATAATCTAAAGCAAGTGAAACTGTCCAAAAGAGTTTAGGTAAATAAATATTTTATAAAGCTCTTAAACATTTTCTTGTTTGGGGAAAAAAAAAAAAAACCTACATATCAAAGCCAGATGTGGTGGTATGCAACTGTAGTCCCAGCTACTCAGGAGGCTGAGGCAGGAGAATCACTTGAGTCCAGGAGTTCAAGGCCACAGAGTGCCATGACTGTGCCTATGAATACCCACTGCACTCTATGCTGGGCAACACAGCAAGATCCTGTCTTTAAAAAAAAAAAAAAAAAAAAAAGACTAAATAAAGATTTCCCTTGAAATTGGTTTCCTTACTGAGAATTGAATCTCAAATTGTTTATGCCATTATTTTAAGTAAAAACTGAGGCCAGGCATGGTGGCTCATGCCTGTAATCCCAGCACTTTGGGAAGCAGAGGCAGGTGGATTGTTTGAGCTCAGGAATTTGAAACCAGCCTGGGCAACATGGAGAAACCTCAACTGTACAAAAAATACAAAAAATCAGCTGGGCATGGTGGCGCGCACCTGTGGTGACAGCTACTGGAAAGGCTGAGGTGGGAGGATCGCTTGAGCCCAGAAGGTCAAGGCTGCAGTGAGCCAAAATTATGCCATGGCACTCCAGCCCAGCAACAGAGTGATACCCTCCCTCCCTCCCCACACCAAGAAAAAGAAAATGGTCTAAAACTCTATGTAGATAATAGTCCAAAAAGAAAAGCAAACTGATTTTGTCCTTTCTTTTCACCTTCAGTAAATTCGTGAAATGTGATTTACTGTACAATTAGTTATAATACAGTTTTACTGTTTCAAATGTATTTCTCTGGGCTTCAATTTCCCTAAAATTAAGCAAAGGGAATTTGCTATATGAGCTGCATGTGCCCCCAAGCAATTACATTCCATATTGCTACATCTATAGGTTGAGCCACATAAATACAACTGTATTCAACTGTTTTGGACTTACAAGTATGGTAATTCCAAATGGTTCAACCTTACTAAATCTCTTAAATTTTATTTTCCCCTATAGATTATCTTTGGCATCACTCAGCTTTTGTTTTCTTTTTCTTTTTTTTTGTTTTGAGATGGAGTCTCACTGTGTCACCCAGGCTGGAGTGCAGTGGCACAATCTTGGCTCACTGCAACCTCTGCCTCCTGGGTTCAAGCAATTCTCCTGCCTCAGCCTCCCAAGTAGCTGGGATTACAGGCACCACACCCAGCTAATTTTTATATTTTTAGTAGAGATAGGGTGTCGCCATGTTGGCCAGGCGGGTCTAAACTCCTGACCTCAGATGATCTGCCTGCCTCGGCCTTCCAAAGTGCTGGGATTATAGGCATAAGCCATAGGACCCAGCCTATTTTCTTAAAATACAGCAAAATGTTTAACATTATTATGAAAGTCAGTGATGAAAGCCAGTTCTCAACTGACATTCAGGATTGAATGTACTTTATTAGATATTTTTTAAAGCAAAGAAAAAGATGATACTCTGATATGGAAACTCTCCTAAATCACTATTAATATTTCACAATTCATATTTTGGAATATTCGCAGAATTTGTACTAGTCCATTCAGCTTTATGACCCCACTTATTCTCAGCTTATAGTCTGTGACCTAAGTTATAGTTTTCACCACCTGCCTACTATGTATCAGGCCCTGTCCCAATCCCTCAAATAAGATGAACAGCATATGGACCTGCTTTTGAAGAGCTTTCAATCTGGTTATGTAACCAAGAGCTCAACATCCTTGGCTTTCCTGATTTGCTAGAAAATCTAGAGCAATGCTACCCAAAGTATGGTCTACATATCAGTGCCAGACCACAAGCTTTCACTACCAGTTCACCATGAGGTAATTATAGAAACTGAAAGTAAACATTTAGAACCTTTTGTGGCAAAATGACTATTTTTACATCAATTAACCTAATAATCGGAATGTATGTTTTTATGTATTTCTGGTAAGGAATTGAACATTTTTTAAAAAAACAAAACCGGTCCTCAACAGACTGCTTCTTAAATGTAAGAAACACTGCTGTGAGGGTAGACAGATTAGAAGGTTCTGCTATCTTTTCAACTTAGGTCTTCTGCATTTGAAAGTTAAAACACTCGTTTCCTATTAGACTTCATCAACTGGCCCCATTTCCACTATAATAAAGATCCTGGTTACATTTCGATAAGGGAAAAAGAATATCAAGAAGAAAATAAGATGCTGGCTATGGAAGTCAGGAAGATAAAAGTTACCAAAAATAAGAAAAGAGAAAAAATGTTACTGCCCTTCATGGAAGAGAAAGGAAAATACTTCAAGTTGACAGTAAATTTTTAAAAACCACTGTTGTGTATGCCTGAGTCTTCATAGATAGAAAAACAAAACAACGATCTAATATTTTAAATTTCCCAATTTACATAATTTAACAATTTGAAAATACCAAAAGAAGGAAACTGTAGCCAAAACAAGACCTATGGCCGGGCGCGGTGGCTCAAGCCTGTAATCCCAGCACTTTGGGAGGCCGAGGCGGGCGGATCACAAGGTCAGGAGATTGAGACCACAGTGAAACCCCGTCTCTACTAAAAATACAAAAAATTAGCCGGGCGCGGTGGCGGGCGCCTGTAGTCCTAGCTACTCAGGAGGCTGAGGCAGGAGAATGGCGTGAACCCAGGAGGCGGAGCTTGCAGTGAGCCGAGATCGCGCCACTGCACTCCAGCCTGGGCAACAGCGTGAGACTCCGTCTCAAAAAAAAAAAAAAAAAAAAAAAAGACCTATGGAGTACATAGGCAACTTCATTTCTCACAAGTCTGTATAATTAGTCCTGTTTCTGCCACCTGTGATAAAATAATAAGGCTTCTATTTATCTGATGACCTAGGACATTACTGGAGCCTTTTAACATGAAGTCCAACTTTGTTTCATTTGGCACAGCTAAAAATAGAAGTGAGATGAAATACATTTTAAAGGCAAATTCATATTTCCTATTATTAGATTTAATACACAACCAGCCTGGGCAACATGGAGAAACCTCAACTGTACAAAAAATACAAAAAATACAAAAAGTCAGCTGGGCATGGTGTTTCAATTGGGTATTACTGCCATATTCTGCATGCTAATTTAACAAATTTAAATAATTTTAAAAAAGAAATTTATTTGGTTTCATAAGTAAAATCTGGCCAAGGACAGACTCACCTCTGGATGGCTTTCAAAGCTCAAAGATTCCATGTGCACCTACTATGTAATAATCATCATGCAAAGAAATTTCCAGTTTACTGGATGCTGCAATGACCTATGAAGGGCAGGCAGTTTAACAGTAAACCAAGCCCCAAATCTGGCGATAGGTGGAAATGGGAAAGAAAGAGTACACAGTATTAGATTTGGTGTGGACTCTGGTTAAATATATCCATAGCATGTAACAGAACACCTATGACAACTGAAGATTGAACATTCACAATTTCAAAACAGTCTCAAGCAATTGGGAACAGCTCTGATGTATAGAAAATGACCATTGTGCTCAGATATAAATTTGAATCATGTGTACTAGGAGGTATGTTTAACTATAAACCTAGCCAACTTCCCAGCATATTCAAGGCAGCTTTATAGAATCAACTTGCATCATTAACGAAATCAAGCCTTGATACTTCAATATCAGTAATACTTTTATGTATGTCTGAAAATTCTTTAAAAAGTTTTTTCTTAAAAGCAAAGAATTAACAAAATACTAACTTAAAACAAGGCAACTGAGGGAGAATCTCCATGTAAGAAGAGTTGCTGGACTTGGAGGCTCCAAATCCTACTCCTGAGATTTATCTTGCCCTTGATAACTCAACCCCTTGCAGCAACCATTTTTGCACATTTAATAACCACTCCAGTACATCTGTAAACCTTTATCCCTAACTCTAACTGCTTAAGGTTTTTCTTGGCCATGTACAAGATTTCATACAGATCAGAAAGAATTGGTCTTGATCACCAAATTTTTACTGAGTGTCCACAAAGCCCTACACTATTCTAAGATACCCACTCTTAAAATGTGCTTACAGTCTAGTGGGAGGCCTACATATGACATCTATGACTTTCTCTTTTGAAGTAGTTTTAGCTCTGGTTTTTGTGAAGGTTGTGTTTGGTATCTAGGCCTAGCAGACAGATCATACTGTTAATCCAAATAGTCTCCTCTAATAAGTAACATATTTTATCAGAAATTGCCATCTTGAAATTACAAAATTAAAAAATTTTTCAGAAAAATTTTACATAAAATTTTATTTCCATGTTTATGCTTCCATATTAATAAAAACCTGATCACAGTAATTTCAAAATTTTTAATTATAACTCATCTGTAGCAAAATGAATAGCACCCAGCCACCTGCTATTCTAAATATCAACACAATATTTATGTAGATCTTAAACACTCTAAAGTCAACTAGTTAAAAACATAAAAGTCAGGTAACAAAGGGTACAGAAAAAGTGCTCAATCTCTCAAATCTCTCAATTCTTTTTTTTTTTTTTTTTTGAGACAGAGTCTCACTCTGTCACCTAGACTGGAGTGCAGTGGCGCAATCTCAGTTCACTGCAACCTCCGCCTCCCAGGTTTAAGCGATTCTCCTGCCTCGGCCTCCTGAGTAGCTGGGATTACAGGCCTGAGCCACCACGCCTGGCTAATTTTTGTATTTTTAGTAAAGACGGGGTTTCACCATGTTGGTCAGGCTGGTCTCAAGCTCCTGACCTTGTGATCTGCCCACCTCGGCCTCCCAAAGTGCCAGGATTACAGGCGTAAGCCACCACGCCCAACCTCAATTCTTTATCACAAACACAAAAATGAAAAATATAAGACCGGGGTGTAGTGGCTCATGCCTATAATCCCAGCACTTTGGGAGGCCGAGTGGCAAGGACTGCTTAAGCCCAGGCGTTTGAGACAAGCCTGCGCAACATGGCAAAACCACATCTCTACAAAAAATTAGCTAGGCATGCTGGTTGCATGCCTGTAGTCCCAGCTACTAGGGAGTATGAGATGGGAGGATTGCTAGAGCCCAAGAGGTCAAGACTGCAGTGAGCCATGATCAGGCCATTGCACTCCAGCCTAGGCAACAGAGCAAGACCTTGTCTCAAAAAAAAAAAAAAGAAAGAAAAGAAAAAGAAAAAGAGAAAAAAGAAAATATAGGGAAAAGAGATGAGAGAAAGAACAGAAAAGAGTAACCAATTATTGCAACATTTAAGTAAGATGATTGCTATGGCAGCTGAGAAGCAAGCAATTTCCACTGGATAACTATAGAAATAAAAAATGGGAAACACTAGCTATTTCCGACTGAAAGTAGGGAAACAGGTCAAAAATCTGTTGGATTTTGGAAAACAGGTTGGAAACTGAAGAAGAGATTGAAAATCAGCTTACTTGGCCCAACCACCATCCCAGTCTTCCACCTGTCTGTCACCCAGACTGGAGTGCAGTGGCGCAATCTCAGTTCACTGCAACCTCTGCCTCCCAGGTTTAAGCGATTCTCCTGCCTCGGCCTCCTGAGTAGCTGGGATTACAGGCCTGTAATCCCAGGGTGGAAGACTGTAGCTTTCCATTCTGGAGAGTGAAGCAGAGGGCTCTGGACTCAAGGATCTCAGGCACAACCGAGGGAAAGAGACTCATTCTGAAAACTGGTAGGTAAAGTGCAATTCTACATGCTGATGACAGGATGCCCAGGCCTCTTTTCTCCTTTGACTCTGCAATGCAATTCTGATACAAACTACCAAGACTCAGGCCTAACTTTACAAGTTAAGAGTATATCCCCCTAAAAGAAGATACCATTTCTGACACTAATCACAAGCTTGAGGGTTCCCAAGCCACCTTCACTTCTAAACAACTGGCCAGACTGGGAACGGTGGCTCACGCCTACAATCCTAGCACTTTGGGAGGCCAAGGCAGGTGGATCACCTGAGGTCAGGAGTTCAAGACCAGCCTAACCAATATGGTGAAACCCCATCTCTACTAAAAATACAAAAATTAGCCGGGCATGGTGGTGTGCACTACTCAGGAGGCTGAGACAGGAATATTGTTTGAACTGGGGCGACCCAGGTTGCAGTGAGCCGAGATGGTGCCATTGCACTCCAGCCTGGACAACAGAGACTCCATCTCAAAAAAACAAAACAAAACAAAAAACTGGCTATAAATTCAAGGGTTCACACTACCCTCTCAGGTTCAATAATTTGGTGGAACAACTCATAGAACTCAGGAAAGTCCTATACATACAAATATACGTGTGTGTGTGTGTGTGTGTGTGTGTATGTGTATATACATATATACTTTTTTTTTTTTGAGACAGGGTCTCACTTTGTCACCCAGGCTAGAGCTCAGTGGCGTGATCTCGGCTCACTGCAACCTCCGCCTCCTGGGTTCAAGTGATTCTCCTGCCTCAGCTTCCTGAGTAGCTGAGATTACAGATGCATGCCACCACGCCCTGCTAATTTTGTATTTTTAGTAGAGACAGGGTTTCACCATGTTGGCCAGGCTGGTCTTAAACTCCTGACCTCAAGTGATTCACCTGCCTTGGCCTCCCAAAGTGCTGGGATTACAGGCATGAGCCCCACGCCCAGCCCAATTATAGTTTTATTATAGCAAAAAGGACAAAAATCAGGACAAGTAAAAATAAGAGATACCTAGGGCAAGGTCTGGGAGGAGCCCAAATGTGAAGCTTCTGTGGCCTTTCCCTGTGGAGTCAGGATAAATCACCCAGCTGGCACACAGATGCAATAACAATATACACAGACTACTGTTCACCAGGGATTCAGGGGTTCCCACAGAGTTCTGTTCACCAGGGAAACTCACCCAAACTTCAGTGCCCAGAGATCTCATTGGGGCTGCATTACGTAGGTATGAATGACTGAATAACTGGTCACATGATTTAACTCAATCTCCAGCCACCCCTTGTCCTCCTCCCTGGAGGTCAGGGTGATATTGCATGGATGAAAGCCCCAATCCCTTAATCACAGTCTTTCTGGAGTTACCAATCACCATCCTGTGTCATTCATTAGCATAAACTATCTAGGGGCTCACTATCAGTCACCTGGTTGGCAAAAACTATCAAGTATGATCTGAGGGGCCTAGTGTCAATAATAAAGTCACTCCTATCACTGAAGAAATTCCAGGATTTAAAGCCTCTGTTCTAGGAACCAAAGCCAAAGGCCAACCACATTCTTTATAACACAACAGGCTCCAAGAACACTGGCAGCTGGACTTCCAAGCAGGAGTAGTGGAAAATTCCTCTCTGAGGAGCAATCTGACCAGGAAAATAAACTTAACAGATACTGACTGTAAGGTATATACCTCAGCATCATATGACTAAGTTCAGTAGGTCTTAAGCTATGCCCATACTCCCAAGGCCTCTAATCAACCTCTTAGTGTATCACTCTTTAATATAAATGACAGTAAAGAAGCACTATTTGAAGAAAACTCCAATGTGAAAGAGAACAAAATAATAGGGAAAAAAAATAGAAATTCACAGGAACAAACAATTCAGGGAGTTTTTTAAAATTCAAAATATGACCTATAATTAACATTATCAGAAATAAACAAGAGACCACCTACGTAACAAGTACCAACTCCCTACTTGTTTAAAGGAACATTAAAGACAAATGAGAAATTAATATCTGGAAATAAAACAGCAGAAATGAAAAATTAACACAGCAGGTTAGTTGAGAAAATTTCTAGAATGATAGCCAAAAAGGCAAAAAGATAAAAATAGAATAAATGAAAAAAAGGAAGAAAATTAAAGAAATCAAGCAAGAAGGCCCAACCATGAATAATACGAGTTTCAAAATTAGAATGGGGAAAAATATGGTGTGCAGGAAATTATTCAATAAATTATATAAAAAGGCCGGGCGCAATGGCTCAAGCCTGTAATCCCAGCACTTTGGGAGGCCGAGACGGGCGGATCACGAGGTCAGGAGATCGAGACCATCCCAACATGGGCTAACATGGTGAAACCCCGTCTCCACTAAAAAATACAAAAAAAAAACTAGCCGGGTGAGGTGGCGGGCGCCTGTAGTCCCAGCTACTCGGGAGGCTGAGGCAGGAGAATGGCGTGAACCCGGGAGGCGGAGCTTGCAGTGAGCTGAGATCCGGCCACTGCACTCCAGCCTGGGCGACAGAGCGAGACTCCGTCTCAAAAAAAATAAATAAATAAATAAATTATATAAAAAATTTCTCAGAATTGTGAGAAATGGGAAAGTTCTTCTTCAAAGATTATAAAAAGTCACAATGTCTTACTATAAGATTGCTATCCACTATTTGTGTGTGTGTGTGTGTGTGTGTATATATTCCAAATCAGTTGTCCTAGCTTGCTCTGGCATGCCTGGACAGAACTAGACAAGTCCCGGCCCATAGTGCATGCCATTCCTTATTTGGAGATGCTTCATTAACTATCCCTGGGCAACTTCCTTTTCTTTCTTTGTTCTGTTCCCCTTGCCCAATTAAAAAAGTTTTAAACTAATAGCCAATCGAGTAAAGTGTAAAATGTGAGGTCCTATTCCAGCCAGTGGAAACTGGACACAGCAGTAGGGTTGATGTGTCAGGTTATAAATAACTCTGTCTCCTTTGTTCGGCGTGCTGTCATGGCTGCACAGCTATTGAGTAGCATCCTTTCTGAAGAAAGTAAAGCTCACTTTGCTGAGATCATTTGTTCCCACGTTAATTCCTTTTTTTTTTTTTTTTTTTTTTTGCGACACCAAAAACTTCATTCCCAACAATTTGGCGCGCCAACATGGGGCTACCATTCCCCTCTAGGGCAGTATCTTGCCCTCCCTCATGAGGAGGCGCCCCGCTGCCCTTTGCAGCAGCCCTGGAGAGAAAAGAGCCAGGACTCACCTGGTGCAAGCAATCTATCTGGACTCTCAGCAACGCCAAAAAGGGGTAGCTTACCAACTCGTGGATATCAGGGGCCTCAAACAGGTAACCTCACACGCGAGCCAAGGTAGGAAACGTTGCAAAGGGCGACAAACTACTTCCTTGGTGGTCTACTTCTGGTGGAGGGGCTGAACGAGTGCAAAGAACCTCCAGAAGCGAAAGGCACGGGAGGAAGGTTACCTCTGGCGGGGGAAGGAAAGGAATTGCAGAGCAATTAGGGTCTAAGGTCAAATGGCTTGGGAAAATAGGATAGCCCTAGACATGATGTTAGCTAAAAAGGGAGGTGTTTTGTGTAATGATTAAAACCCAATGCTGTACATTTATTCCAAATAACACTGCCCCCAATGGGAGCAAGCTCTACAAGGACTTAATGCCCTATCAAATGAATTAGCTAAAAATTCTGGCATTAGTAACCCCATTTCAAACTGGTGAAAGAGTTAGTATGGCAGATGAAAGGAAACTATCACTTCAATTCTCACCTCCTTACCAACTGTATTAAGTATACTCCTTCTTGTTGGTGTATTATACCTTGTACTCGAAGGCTAGTGCAGAAACTCATCCGTACTACCCTTGCTCATCTATCCCCAACTCCTCCCCGACCGTATTCAGAAAGACTGCTCCTTCTAGAGGATCAGGCCAAACAACAAAGTCAAAACACGCTAAACAAATTTGAAGAGGAAGTATAAAATAAAAAGAGAGGGGATTGTGAGAAATGGAAAAGTTCTTCTTCAAAGATTATAAAAAGTCACAATTTCTTACTATAAGATTACTATCCACTATTAGTGTGTGTTTATATATACATACACATACACACACATGCGCGCACATGCACGCACACACACACACACACACACACACACACTCCAAATCGGCCGTCCTAGCTTACTCTGGCATGCCTGGACAGAACTAGACAAGTCCCAGCCAGATAGATGCCTCCTTAACTATCCCTGGGCAACTTCCTTTTCTTTCTTTGTTCTGTTACCCTTACCCAATTAAAAAAGTTTTAAACTAATAGCCAATCGGGTAAAGTGTAAAATGTGATGTCCTATTCCAGCCAATGGAAACTGGACATAGCAGTAGGGTAGACATGTCAGGTTATAAATAACTCTGTCTCCTTTGGTGTGCTCTCATGGCTGGACAGCTTCGAGTAGCACCCTTTCTGCAGAAAGTAAAGCTCACCTTGCTAAGAGATCATTTGTTCCAACATTAATTCTTTTTTTTGCAACACCAAAAACTTCATTCCCAACAGAATTAAAGGACATGAGTTTCCAGATTCAAACTATGAGATTATGGGTATGATGTCACAGCCATGAAGAAATTAGCCAGTTCAGTAAGAGCTTTTATGAACAAGATGTGTATCTTTGGAAAAGTTGCTTATTTTTCTGTCTCAGTTTACTTATCTGTAAAATGGGGAAATAACTAGCTAGTAGTCTTATAAAAATTAAATAAAATTACATCTATAAAATGCCTACCCTAAGTTTAAAACTAACTAGGGTTTCAATAGATATTAATTGCCTCCCCTTTTATTCCTGTTACTTATGTATTATTTCCTAAAAATAATCTTTTTACAGTATTCATAGTTACATATACTATTAAGGTTTCCATTGAACATGGACCTTCCTTTGCTTGTCCTAGCATTATTTCCTTTCCTGAGAATCTTTACAAGTTACCGAAAAAAAATGCTAATATTATTTTTATATAAGACATCAAGATTTCCATGCATACATACACAAATGATATGAAAAGACAATTCACAAGAGAGAATGTACAAATAATAAACATGTGGTGAAACAATCATAAACAGTAATAAAACAAAAGGAGATGTAAACACTCAAGTCACCAAGTCACCATTTATAACTAAATGAGCAAAAATAAACAAACAATGCTAACCAAGAGCAGTAAAACTAGTACAATGAGTTAAGTATAAAGTGAAAAATCTGCATGGAAAGCAACATTACAAAGTAAAATCAGTGTTCATAGCCTTTAATCTAATAACCCCACTTCTGAGAAAAGGCCCCATTAAAAAACTCAACAGACACAAAAACTGTGTACAAAAGCACTAACTGAAGTATTATCTACAAGAAAGTCTAGAAACAATTCAACTGTGTTCTAAACAATATGGTATGGCAATATAATATTAAAGTCATCATAAATAAATACTATGAAAAAAGTTTTTCTCTAAAAAAATTATTAAAACTATAGAAACATAAATTTCTGAAACCATTTATGATCTAACACATTCTGACAGCAGCATAATGAAAATAAGGTCTGTTCCCAGAAAATCTATGATAGAATTGTCTATATGTGAGTATGAAAATCAGAAAATTCATACATTATGACTGTGTACTAAATAAAAATAAACATATGTGGCCGGGCAAGGTAGCTCACATCTGTATTCCCAGCACTTTGGGAGGCCAAGGTGTGTGGCTCATTTGCGGTCAGGAGTTCGAGACCAGCCTGACCAATATGGTGAAACTTTGTCTCTACTAAAAATACAAAAATTAGCTGGATGGTAGTGGCGTGGATCCCAGTTACTTGGGAGGCTGAGGCAGGAGAATCGCTTGAGCCTGGGAGGCAGAGGTTGCAGTGAGCCAAGATCACACCCCTGCACTCCAGTCTGGGTGATGGAGTGACTCTGTTTCAAAAAATAAAAAAAAACAGGGACAGGGTGTGGTGCTCATGCCTGTAATCCCAGCACTTTGGGAGGCCGAGGTGTGTGGATCACGAGGTCAGGAGTTCAAGACCAGCCTGGCCAAGATGGTGAAACCCTGTCTCTACTAAAAATACAAAAATTAGCCGGGCGCAGTGGCAGAAGCCTGTAATCTCAACTACTCCAGAGGCTGAGGCAGGAGAATCACTTGACCCAGGAAGTGGAGGTTGCATTGAGCTGAGATCGTGCCACTGCACTCTAGCCTGGGTGACAAAGCAAGACTCCATCTCAAAAAACAAAAAATAATAAAATAACATAGGTATTAACAAAGACTAGAAAAAAATTGTTAAAATGAAAATTATTTTGGTAGGAAAATTGAATTCTGGGTATCTAATCTTTCGCCAAAATGGTCATAAATGTTTTTGTTATAGGTCTGCATGCTTCCAATATAGTATAAGCCAGTCTTCATGATTTTCAGCAATTTAATTTTGTTGCTACTCAGTTGACGTAGGGCATTGTGCACACGTGTGTATATGTATGTGAGTGGCTTTTCCATGGAAAAGAAAGCAAGGTATCCTCATTGCTCCAAAAGGCTTAAAGAAACAAAAACAAACAAACAAATACAGAAAAATGTGTTCTGTACAAGCAGTAGTGATGAGGGGAAAAAGATTCGGATTTTAGATGCCCTCACAGCTTCATCAAAGCAACCAACAGTAACTTCCAAAGTGGCTAGAAAAGCTTGCATCTACCAATGCACCTGAGGGTGCTCTCAATAGCAAACACCCACTGGTCTGCATTTGCTTTGTTCAAATTTTTCCAAGCATTTGAAAACACAATATAGGCCGGGCGCAATGGCTCACAACTGTAATCCCAGCACTTTGGGAAGCCGAGGCGGGTGATCACCTGAACTCGGGAGTTCGAGACCAGCCTGACCAACATGGAGAAACCCCATCTCTACTAAAATACAAAAATTAGCCAGGCATGATGGTGCACGCCTGTAATCCCAGCTACTCGGGAGGCTGAGGCAGGAGAATTGCTTGAATCCAGGAGGCAGATGTTGTGGTGAGCCGAGATCGCACCATTACACTCCAGCCTGGGCAACAAGAGCAAAACTTCATCTCAAAAAAAAAAGAAAGAAAACACAATACAGAGAACGCGGTTTGTGGACACAAAGAGGGAAACAACACATGCTGGGGCCTATCAGATGGTAGAGAGTGGGAGGAGGAAGAGGATCGGGAAAAATAACTAAAGGGTACTAGGCTTAATACCTGGGTGACGAAATAATCTGTACAACAAACCCCCATGACACAAGTTTACCTATGTAACAAATCTTCATATGTACCCCTGAACTTAAAATAAGAATTATTTCATCTGTTTTCAAATGCAGCTAATAATGCTCATCTTAAATGACAGTCACAAGATTCAAATGACAAAATATTCTAAAGCATGCAATAGTACTAAGCACTCTGTAGGCACTCAAGAAACATTTTTTTTCTCCTTTCCCTCACTTAGGGTTATTCTATGTGCTTTTCCAAGGGCAAATAATGCTTTGCAAATCTTTATTTATAACTCTTAACAGGAATGAAGAAAAGAGTTTGGATTATTAGAGAATGGATTTAATAATAAACTCAAATTCCTAAAATAGAAAGAATAGTTTGCTTGTGTTTTTATGTCAAAGAAACTCAGTAAAACACTGGCAGATGGCATGCCCTTTTCCTTTCTTTATAAGTTTCCTCTTGTTGGTTTGTCTTTGTTTTATGACAAAGATTTTATAGACTATTGTTACATCATTTTTTTTATTTTTTTTTATTTTTTTCTTTTTTTTAATTTTTTTTATACATAATTTTTTTTTTAATGAAAAAAAGGAGACAAAATCTCAGCTAACATTAATTTCTGCAGATTCCAACTTAACCAGCAATGGGGTCAATCCAAAAACTGAACTAAGCATCTTAGGCAAAAAACAGAAAACCACAGTCACAAAAAAGACTGAAAATTCTATCCTTATAAAGAAAAGATAGGACTTTACTCAAATTAGATGGCAATATTTTAGTTATAAAGCTATATAGTTTCGTGGAGTTGATGGGGTACAGGAAGTGCTACCCCAAAATATGTCATCTAGGCATTTTGGAAAACAGAAGCAGAAAGACCACTCTCACAAATCACGCCCAAAGTCTCCAACGAAGCAGGTCATAAAACCTACACCTGTAATCCCTGCTACTCCGAAGGCTCAGGTGAGCTTTAAACACCCCACTGCACTCTTGGGCAACAAGCGAGACTACAGCTCTTAAAAAAATTTTACACACACATACACTCATACACACACATACATCCATATTCCTTCAGGTAAAAGTATGCACTTTCTTGCCGGGCGTGGCGGCTCACGCCTGTAACCCCAGCACTTTGGGAGGCCGAGGCGGGCAGATCATGAGATCAGGAGTTCAAGACCATCCTGGCCAACATGGTGAAAACCCATCTCTACTAAAACACAAAAAATTAGCTGGGCATGGTGGCAAGCATCTGTGGTCCCAGCTACTCGGGAGGCTGAGGCAGGGGAATTGCTTGAACCCGGGAGGCGAAGGTAGCAGTGACTTGAGATCGCGCCACTGCACACCAGCTTGGTGACAGAGCAAGACAGTATCTCAAAGAAACAAAACAAAAAAAAAGTATGTACCTTCTTTCAAGTAAAAGTTACATGGGGCCGGGCACAGTGGCTCACGCCTATAATCCCAGCACTTTGGGAGGCCAAGGCGACAGATCACAAGGTCAGGAGTTCAAGACCAGCCTGGCCAACATGGTGAAACCCCGTCTCTACCAAAAATACAAAAAACTAGCGAGGCGTGGTGGTGCACACCTGAAATCCCAGCTACTTGTGAGGCTGAGGCAGGAGAATTGCTTGTACCTGGGAGGCAGAGGTTGCAGTGAGCCAAGATCGCGCCACTGCACTCCAGCCTGGGCAACAGAGTGAGACTCCATCTCAAAAAAAAAAAAAAAAAAAAATCACAAGGAATTTTGAGGTGCTAATATTTAATGCCTCTGAACAATTATTTTATCTACTATACGTGATAGTATAACCAAGTTGTCTGATACAGATCTGTGGAATGGAATTCACAGTCAAGAAATAACCAACCCATTTTCAAAAAGCTGATAAGGCAATTCAATGGGCGAATGAATAGTCTCTTGGACAAATGGGACTGGGACAACTGTGTACCAACATTCGAAGAATATAAATTAGACCTTGTTTCTCAACTTTTCATTGTTGCAACCCTAAGGAATCTTTCTAGACATTTTTAACCTAATTGTGCCTTCCCTCATGAAACGGTAATACCACAGATAAACTGTGTATCTGTTTATGTGCTAGATATACCCAGGCTTTATATGTAAAAACAGTAATATTCTTTCATTCCCTAAGAACCAGGCCAGGCACGGTGGCTGACACCTGTAATCCCAGCACTTTGGGAGGCCAAGGCGGGTGGATCACCTTAAGTCAGGAGTTGGAGAACAGCCTAGCCCACACGGTGAAACCCTGTCTTTACTAAAAATACAAAAAATTAGCCGGGCGTGGTGGCGGGCACCTGTAATCCCAGCTACTCAGGTAGCTGAGGCAGGAGAGTCACTTGAACCCGGGAGGCGGAGGTTGCAGTAAGCTGAGGTCGTGCCATCACACTCCAACCTGGGCGACAAGAGCAAAACTCCGTCTCAAAAAAGAAAAAAAAAAAAAATCAATTCTTGTCCCTGTTGAGAATGCATGAAAATTGTAACTCACACACATACAAACTCAAAATGAATCAAAGACAAAAAGTAAAAGCTAAAATTATAAAGCTTATAGAAAAAAAACCAAAGAGAACTCTTTGAAAGCTTTGGTTAGCAAAGAATTCTTAGATACAACACCAAAAGCACAACCAATAAAATGACAAACTGATAAACTGTACTTCATCAAAACTGAAAATTTATGCAGTTCAAAAGAAAAGATGAAGTTAAAAAATGAAAAAAGCCAGGTACAGTTGCACATGCCTGTAGTCCCAGCTACTAGGTACTAGGGAGGCTGGGGTGGGAGGATCACTAGAGAGAGAGAGAGGAATGGGAAAGAAGAGAGGGAGTGAGGGGAGGGGCAGGGTTGGAAGGGATGGGAGGAAGGAGAAGGAAGGGAGGGATGGAAAGAGGACGGGTGGGAAGGGGAGGTGTGGGAAGGGGAGGTATGGGAGGGAGAGGAAAAGAGAAGGGAGGGAGGGGAGGAAAGGGGAGGGAGGGAGAAAGGAAGGAAGGTAAGGAGGGAAAGGAAGGAAGAAAGACAAGACAAGCCTCAGATAGGGAGAAAATATTTGTA